>NC_058370.1:62960000-63300000 GCF_018350175.1 Felis catus
GGGCCTTTCAGCCGCCGGGGGCCCGGCCTCCGCGCTCCCCGCGCTCCGCAGCGCATAATTAATCGGGCTTCACAGGGCCCCGGACAAAGGCGCCCATTCACCCCGCCGCTCCTCCCCCCGAGGATATTGTTATTTCTAAAAACTGCAGCCAGCTGGGCCGCAGAGAAACGTCAGCTCTGTGGGAGAGTGAGCGGCCAGGCCGGGAGGAGAGAGGGAGCTCTGTCTCAGCGCCCCGAGCCGGATTAGAGCCGGCCAGCGAGCCCGGGGTGGGCAGGGGGCCCGGGGTCTTTTCTGAAGTCTGCACAAGTCCTCAGAAAGCCTCGCGATTTCCATGGGGCCCTGGAGGAGAGCGCCATGGAAATGGTAATGGGTGCATTGAGGCTGGTTCTTAGGAAGGAGAAGGGGTGCATTCAGGCCACCCTGACCATGGCACCTCTCCAGGGTGGGAGGGGCGCATGGACAGCCCACGGGTGGGAAGCCAGGGCGCCCCCACCTGTACCGGGCCTTCCGGGACAGCAGGCAGAAGGCGTCAAGGAATAAAGGCCTGGGTCTGGGTCTGTGGAACCTGGGGTTGTCAGGGACTGGGGATGTGAAGACCTTGCAGTCACCTGGCTTCTGCTCCAAGGACCACCAGGGAAGCTCATTCACAACAATCCCTGTGTAGAATCAGACTCTCAAAGTCTGGGCTGGGGCTGATTTTCCCAAGTCTCCAAGCACCTCCGAAGCTTACCCGCATCGGGGTCACCTCTCAGCCCTGCCCCGGGGGAAGGTGGTGCAGGTGCCCCGCTTCCTGTTTCACGGAGGAGGAAGCAGGCCCCAGGAGGTAAACTGAGCTGCCCCCAGCAACAGAACAGAGCTGGGACTGGCTGTGCTGGTGGGGTGCAAAAGCACAACAGAAGGGAGAGGCAGCTGGAAGGGGGGGCTTCGCCTCTTTGCCAGAGCATTTCTTGACCGTGCAGGCCCGCTCTGTTCTCTCCTTTCCCCGGCCCCTCCTTGCGTGGGACTGATCTGCCTAGTGAAATGCCTCTAGCATGTTCTGTTTCATGGGTTCACTGGGGTTTCTCCAAGCCGCTCCAGCAGAGGCACGCTTGAGTGCAGGTCCAGAGATCACATTGCTTTGTGTCCAGGCCAGAGCCGGTGGAGCTCCAGCCAAGGCTCGCTGGATGTGAACAGCATCTCATGACTCCAGGGTCCAGTCCTTTAGGCTGTGTTCCCCTTCAAAGCCCAGTGCCCTCCTGGGGAGGGCCCAGCAGAGGGCCCGGTCCCAGGTCAGCAGTGCTGGGCTTCAGCCTTGTTGCTGCACCCAAAGAAATGGGCACCCGTTCATTCTTCCTCCCAAAGCTGGGAGCAGTCATGAACAGCCACCACGGATTTCCAAAACCTCAGCATCCTGAACACCTCCCAGAACAAGCAGGGGCCTTTCCAAAACCCTGCCCATCCCAGCCCATATCATGGAGACATTCTGTCCCTCAGCGGTACTCTGGAAAATGTTCCCTCAGCCTAACACTGCCGGTCCTGAGCAAGACCACAGGCCTCAGAGCCAGGCCAGGCTGTAGCGCCTCCTCCCACGAATAAGGGAAAGGAAGCCTCCTGTGTTTTCAGAGGAGCCCAGGCCGGCATCCGAGGCCCCGAGAGGGTGCCCAACCAAGTTCACTCCGCTTCCGCCAGGCCATGCTGGACGTTAGAAAGCCAGTATCGTGCAACATTCACGTCTGTGGGTGGGAGAATGTACCGAAAACTCAAGAACAAAGTGAAGGGAAAGAGAGAAGTTCAGCCAAGGCAGATCAGCTGTCTGGTGGCAGGCCAACTCAGGCATGGCCACGTGAAGCCAGCAGACTTCTCCCCTGTGACCTAGGCAGCCCCCAACTGCCAGACCAACAGCACGGCACCCAGCGGTGAAACAGGCTTGCTGGCTGCCATTAAATAAACTTTATTTAGGGTCTGGAGTGATCTGATGGTGTTTAGAAATGAGAGGAAGGCTCGGCTATAAGGAAACCAACTATGTCAAATAACGTCCTTGAAAAAATAAGAAAAAACAGGGAGGGAAGCAAACCATAAGAAATTCTTCAATCTAGGGGACAAACTGAGGGTTGCTGGAGGGGTGGGTGGGGACATGAGCTAAACGGGGGATGGGCATTAAGGAAGGCACTTGTTGGGATGAGCACTGGGTGTTATACGTAAGTGAGGAATCACTGGACTCTACTCCTAAAGCCAATACTACACTGTATGTTAACTAACTCGAATTTGAAAACAAAACACAACAATGTCCTTGAAATACACACTGAAATATTTAAGAGTAAAGGAGCAAAACTGGCTCTCACTTGTTCTTAAACGATTCCACAAGATGTAAATAATCGGTGAATCTTAGAAAAGGCTTACAGACATCACTTGTAATAGTCTTATAATTTCTCTGAAGTTTGAGATTAAAAACAAGGAACCGGAAGCGTGAACACGTGCATGTCCACAACACAGCATCGATATTCCAAATCCTATACCCAGGGGTGGGACGCAACTCTCCTGTTGTCCCCTACTCCTACTCATGCACATTACAAGCAGCTTTCAGTATCTTCTGTTATAGCAGTTTGTGGACCCAAGTTGGTTTGAAAGTCGTCAAGGGTAAGGCCTGTGTTGTCAGCACTGTGCTTTGTAAACAGTAAGCATTCAAACAAACCTGGCGTCCTCCCATTGGCCATGGAAGGTTTCCAGCTCTGAGTGAAATGGAAGAAGGAGAAAGAGAGGGGCTGGCCAATGGGGAGAAGGAACCAAGAAAGACGGTCGAGTCCATACAGACTTGCCAGTCCAGTGCACGCATGTCAGAACTGATGATTTTTTTCAAGTCAGATGCCCCCCTAATCAGATTCTTCCATCCTTTCTTCCACAAAGCTTGGAAAGTAACCCAGCCCCAGTGGGGCTGCCCCACAGGACCCACCCAGAGCACCTACAGACATACACAGCCTAAACCTGACCATGTCCACTTCAACGTGTGGTGACCAGAGACAATAATGTATTTATTCAAACTCTGTCTGGTTCATTTGTGTGTATGAATCTTATCTCTTCTCTCCAATGAGACCACAGAGGTAAGGGCCTTGCCTCCTCCCACTGCCCCCCACGGGTACATTCATGGAACCCGCACGAGCCCTCAAGTAGCCTCCACCAGGGACTATGTCTGTCTGCACTCTTCCTCATCCCCAGCTCATAGCACGGCGGTTGGCACATGTCTGGTGCTCAGTAAAGACTCATTGAACACTCATTAAACACAGAGTCCTGTTGAACTGAGTTGAGTTGCCTCGTGTGACAAGGGCACACTGAGTAGGCTCTGAGGGTTGGACTTCTGGCCTCAGATGCTCACCAGGAAGGCAGAACCAGCGTAGGCCTCCCCTCCTCCCTCAGAGCAGATCCCTCTGGTTGCTGGTTCTACCATGTTCCTGAGAAGAGCGGTGACACCGTCTCTGTGGCCAGTGTGACACAGTCAGCGTTAGGGCAGATCATCTCTGCCGCTGGATCGTCTCCTCATGGTCTTGTTGGGGGCAGGGGACACTTGGGACAAGAAGGTTTGCTCAGCACACTTCCAGCGGGGGCAGGATCTTCTGCCGAGAACTCCGGGTCAAAGTTGCAGTCCGCCCCATGCCCTCGCCGTCCCTTCATTCTCACGTACACACTATGACAAGGCTCAGCATGGGGGCAGCAGAATGTAGCACCCTGCAGGTGCCAGAGACTGAGGGAGAACTGTGGGCTTGGTGGGGGCAGGAAGAGTGTGACCAGAGTGGTCATCGGGAGCTCCATTTTTCTCCCTGGTTCCTGGGGCCGGGGCACTTGGTACGAGGCAGTGGGATTGCTAGCAGGAACAGAAAACTGCGGTGTGAACATCTTCAGTCATGTCTCCAGTATTCTTCCTGCCGCTACCGTGGGGCCCAAGCCCCAGGTCAGTCCAGGGATGGGGTAGATGCATCCCTAGCCTTAGGGACGGAACAGCTCAAGCTGCCCACCTTGGGGGAGGGGGCAGTTCTTCCTTTAACATGCCCCACTGTAGGGCTGGGTCATCTTGACAAAGCTTCTCCTTCTGTCTCAGCACCTCTCACCATCTCCCCGCACCCCTTTGGAGGAAACCACTGGCTGGGCCTTTGGGGAGGACTGGCCGTGCTCCCAGCACACTCAGTGTTTGCTTCCAATCCAAGAAAAAGCTGGGCTCCCTGGCCGGGAACTCATTCTCCCCCACCCCCTCCTTTTCTTTTCTTTCTTTTTCTGTCCCCTTTGCTTTTCCCCAGCACCCCACCCCCACCCCACCCAACCCCGAGAGCTCCCAAAGTGACAACATGTGGGCCCAAATCAAACCCTTGTCCTCGGGCCCCTGCTGGCATCTCTCCCAGATCACCCACCTTCCTCCCCCACTCCGCAACCCAGCCACCCTCCTCACCCCCACCCCCGCCATTCCTCTTTGTGGACAACTTTCTAAATGCAGCCAAACTTCCCCTTTCGGTCCACAGGCCCCATAAAACAGCTGCAAAAAGTCAGCAGCTCTGCAAAAAGTTCTCTTGCAAAGTGAGGCCGGGAGCAGTCCCTCTGGCTCCAGCCATTGCTTCCTGCCTCCCAGGATCTAGAAGGTCAGTCTCCCCCATCCCAATAAACGGCGGGGAGACCCCTCGGTACTCGCTCCCAGAGACACAGTCTCCCCAACGGTCTAATCTAGACAGAACTCCCTGAGGGGCCCAGCAGAGTGTAGTCAGTGGGAGGAGACAGCCCAAAGCCGGGCCTGCATGCCTGACCCTGCGAGGCCCTGTGGGACCCTGGGCAATCCGCTTCCACACCCCGCACATGTGCACATGCGCAGTGCTTGTGTTCATAGAACGAAAGGATGGATTGGCTGGTTTTCTGGGCCCCTTCCACGTCTAAAATTCCACAAATCTGTCATCTCTTCGTGGGGTGCTCCTGCCCAAGAGAGAAGGGGCTTTGCCCAGGGACACATGGCGAGCCGAGGGTTATCTGACCAGACCCAGTTCTCCCAAATTGCATTCCGTGTTCTCTCTGTGACCCTTGGCCCTCAGGAAAACAGTGGGCCGCACATAATCACTCCTGCCCACACATCACAATCATCTGAGATGTTATATCATATCCATCCCTGGGTCACACTCCAGAGCAACAAAATCAACGTTGGGGCCTGGTCATCAATCTGTTTGGCAAGTTACCCCGGTAGTTCTGACTGAGCAGTCAGAGTTTAGAACCAGTGTGGACAAGGCTCCTAGAAAGTGAAGCTGAAGCTCTAAGCCAGAAGTGCCTGTCTGCTCCCAACCAGGCCCCGGAGGCCTCCCCAGGCCCTTCCCGGGCAGACGGCCCCAGGACCGCAGTCCAGGAACTGGAAACCAACCTCAGCAAGAGGCAGGAGGCCTGGGGGTCACCCCAGCCCCCCGAGGGCTTTGTGTGTATTGAGAAAAGAAAAACGGAGAAGGAAAACCATAGCAGAGCCAAATGCAGTGAAGGAGAAAAAGACAAGAGAAAGGGGAAGAGCCCTGAGGTCAGAGAGTCATGTGAATGGCATTTAGGGAACAAAGCCCCTCCATTGTGCCCTCTGTTCCCCCTCATCCATCATCCACAGGGCCTGGTAAGAAGCACTCTTCCACCAGCACCCAGGGCACAGAGGGCATCGCTGCCCATAGAGGCCTGGGACAGAAAGCCCACGTCCAGAAATTCGCCCATTCTGAGTCTGTGAGCTCCGCACATCCTCCGCCCAGGCAGAGCTAGCAAAGAGCCCTTCCCGCACCTCCTCCGCTCACCAGAGCCCGGGGCTCCTATCAGAGTTTAAGCAAAATCACTCGGCCATTCCTAGACCAGAACAAAGGCTGAATCCAACTCCCCGGACACTTGGCGTCACATCAAAGTCATCCAGGTGGTGCTGCGTGACCTCCAGCGAGCTGCCTCCCTCCCCTCCCACAGCCTCACTGCCTGATCTTGTCTGCCTTCCTGCAGAGGCCTATTTGGAAGGCAGGGGTATCGCTAGAGGCCAGGGGTCGAGAGCCTGGGCTCCGGGAACAGAGGCCTGGGCTTGTGTCCTGGCTCTAGCACACTAGCGTTGTGAGCTCTGTGCCTGTGAGTCCTCACCTGTGAGGCGACAACCGACAGAGGGGAGAGGGCCCTACAAGCCCAAAGCAACCGGGGGCCGATATCTAGAATGCACGAGGACCGCCCTCTGCCACAGTCGGAAGAGGACGGTAACCCCAAGAGTAAACAGGGCACAGTATGCAAGCAGGCAGTGAACAGGGCTGCCAAAAGAAACACAAACTGGATACCCGTGAATACGCCGGAGAGGTTTCGGTCAGGGAGCGATACCAGTGAGGAACAGGGGGAAGGGACGGTGGTTCCCAACCTGGGGACAGTCCACCCCGGACCCCTGCCTCCACCTCCACCTCCACCAGAGGACATTTGGCAATGTCTGGAGACCTTTTTGATTGCCACGGGGTGGGAGGGGCTCCTGGCCAACGATGCTGCAAAACACCCTACAGTGCACAGAACAGGCCCCACAGCGAGGAAGTGCCTGAGCCCCAATCTCGACAGCGCTGGGGCTGAGAAGCCCTGGACTAGACAGATGGACAAACAGGTAGATGAAGGGGCCTCGCCAGGACAGTGAGGCAAGCGCGCGTGGGACGCAGAAACATAAACCAGATAAACGGCGGTCACGTGGGTGCCTACATGTGTGGCGCAGAGTAGAGCGCTCCGTGATTGTTCTCTGCTCTGTCGTTGTTCTTTCCTCCCGGGATCTGAAGTCCTCACCCTCCCCTGTTTGCTCCAGCAGCACGGCTGGTGGCCTCGGGCTCAGCAGCCACCCTGGGCCCCACAGAGGAACGGAGGGCAGCGGTCGCTGGAGGGGGCAAGGGAAGGAAAGGGAAAAGGGGGGCAGGAGGGCCCAGGGTGGGGAGCGAAGAGGAAGAGAAAGGAGACGCTGCAAGTTTCGGTGTTTCACAACATCACAGAAATACCCAGAAAGCCAGAGGGGGCCACAGGGAGAAGTTCAAGTTGAGCAATGGCTGCAGTTCTCTTCCTAAATTCATGGAAAATGTCTCTTCACACCCTCCGGTTTAGTGAAGCCAGACCTCCCCCGCCCCCATCTCCACGGGGGCCTAGACAGGGACTTGTCCCCCAGCCGCCACGCTGTGTGCCCTTTCCTCCCCTTCATGTCCTGCCGGCTTCTTCTCCTACCCACCCTGGCCAATTCTCCATCCCTTGCTTTCCAGGATAGAAACTCCCACTCCGGTCCCACCAGAGCCCTGACGCAGGTGACAAGATACATACAAAATAATAATAATAATAATTAATAATAATAATCCCATCTGCTAGAAATCAGCATCTGGAAAGAAATCATCTCTCTTGTGTAACAGGTCAAGGGATCTTCAAGGGTTCTTAAAACTGATCCCCAAATCTGAGCTTCCTGGCAGCCCCAGTAAAATGAGAATGGGGGTCAGGTTCGTGAGTCACACTGCCCACAGGTCAGAAGCCCACTGATTCCTCTGAGGACACAGAGCTTTGCCAGGAACTGGAGCCTAAAATATATTTCTCCCCGTCGGTCTTCTAGAGAGCGCTGACTGAGGCAGCAAACTCTAGCAATAGCAGCATCCCCAAATAAAGGCGACAGCCGGACTCCTCCAGCCCTTTTCTGTAAAGCCCCATCATAAGGGAGGGACATAATAAAGATTTTGTGGTGGCTAAATCATGTGGTCCGAGAGCAACTCAGCTTCATGAGAGCCCCGACTCGCTTCAGGGATAAGTCTCATCTGGAAGAATGGATGGAATGCATGGCCTTTAAATAACCCCCATGAACTTCATTTCTCTCAACTGAGCTTTTGATAAAACTCGGGCAGCGGGAGGCAGTTGCTGGTTGTAACCGCTGACAAGGGTCTGGCAGGCAGCGCTCTGGCACTGGGCGAGGGTGGGGCTGTCGGGCCCTGGCACCTGCAGAGGCATCATTCATGGATTCAGCTATTCACAGACTCCCCCAAAGGCCCAGAACGTGCAAGGCTTTCTCATTTTCCTCTGGCCTGATGTGGAACTGGACCAAGAGGCTGGCGGAAAGAGGAGCAAGATGAGGAGCCGGCATCTTGCTGGCCAGCCCGGAGCCCCACCTCACTTCGAGTCATTGTTCAGGGTAATAGCTCACATTTAGCATTTATTGTGGGCCTAGGCATTATGTCACGACCTCAACTAACCTTCACAACCAAGCCCCAGGGTGGATACTCTGTGCTCATTTTAGAGACGAATAAACTGAGGCTCAGAGGTCTGGTGAGAGCAGAAGCTATGACGCCCACCCACATCTGTCCTATTCCAGTGTTCGTACGTTTGTAACCGCTACACCGCGATACCCTGCCACGTAGGATGAGAGGCGAAACCTGTGGGAAAAGTGAAAAGGCAGTTAATTTGTGGCACGAGAGTACAGGAAACACATGACTCCCCGAATGCGATTCTGGAGAAAGCCGGAAGCCTGCAGCATCATTTTGAATTTAAGACCTCAGGGCTTCTCGAAGCCCTCTCAAATCCAGGGCCTGCCGGGCTGTAAACGTCAGTTGTATCCAAGTTCCTGTACAAGTCAGGGGGGGGGGGGTGCAGGGGCGTTGCAGGGAAGGGCCTCACTTAAAGAAAGGCTGGACAGTGAGCAAAAGGCACCCCACGACCAAGCTCATGACGCCCCTCAAAAACCACTGGGGATCCCACCCACAAGTCAGTGAGTGAGCTGTGCGGCGCCCAGCACTGTGGGAGCACAGGGCCAGACTGCATGGGGTCAGGGACCCCTGCTGGGCACAGCCATTTGTGCATCCTGTCACTTCCTGGGAAACCAGCAGCTGGGAACATCCAGGAGAAAATAGAACCAGTGATGTCTTCCCAGCAGTTACCACTATGAGCTCAAGACATAGAGGCATCTCCTTCCTTTGGATGCTCTGACCTTCTTTAGAAGGTCTCTTTAGACTGGAGTCAGGAGTGTCTGGACCACAGGAAAGCTTTCCACATCAGTGAGCAATATGCTGACAAGCAGGGCCTGGGCTCAGCCCCATGAAATCTGATGACTCGGGAGGACGTGCAGTCTCTCCATAGACATGTTTGCCAGGCACTGGCGATGGGCCCTCCCCGTGCCAGGTGTGAGGGTAAGGAGAGGAGTCAGGCCCAGGCCTTGCCCTCATGGGGTTTACAGTCTAAAAGGGCACCTACAGTCTAGATGAGGAAACACCTCAGGGTGTCTTCGTGCATCCTTTCTAGAAGACCGAAAAAGGAAGGAAGTGAGGTAAGGAGGGATAAACATACAAAAGAGATCAAGAATCTAACCACTTCTCCCCTTGCCCCCACTCACTCTTATCACCATCATCTCAGTGATTATTGCAGTGGGGCCCTGAACACAGCAGGCCTGCTCCTACCGCAGGGCCTTTGCACTTGCTTCTCTTTTTGCGCTTCTACAGATATCCTTATGATTCGGCGTCTTCGTGTCTTTGCTCAAACGTCCCTTCCCCTTATTGAGGACGCCTAGTTAAAGTTCACAACGCCCCTCTTTCTACCAGCCCGCAATTGTTTTGGTAGGGGTTTGTTCACTAGCTCTCAAAAGGAACTCAGGACAGGTTTCCCATTGGCCTTGGCTGGAGGCTATTTCTGTAGCCCTTGAACGTACACCCATCAAGGGTCCTCCCTGCCAACCATCGGCCAGTGTACTGGGATCAAGCCTGGCCCCTTCACCCTACTTACCCTAGGGCCAGTCCTCTCCTGTCTGGGGAAATTCCAATAGAGCCAGAGTGTACCGCACCCCTTGGCCAAGCTGCAGCAGACCTACTGCAGCAGGGCTGGGTAGCTGGTCACCAAACTCATGTCATCCTCTTCCTGGGCACCCCTCTGGACTACATTCCCACCTCCTGTGCCATCAAAGGTGGCCAATGGAGTGTGAGCAGACGCAGCATGTCTCTCTTCCGGGCTGAGGGTGTTAAAAAGCTGATGTACCTCCTCCACCCTTCTTTCCCCTTCTGCTGTGACCACATGGCCTAAGAGACGGGAGAGCCCCGAGACAGAAGGAGCCGAGGTGCCCGAATCTCCGCCTGGGGGAAGGCTGCCTGCCACTCAGAGCACCATCTTGGAATTTATGTGAGTAAAAACTAAACTCTGTGAACTCCCTGCGTGTTAGAAGTTGGCTACTGGATGCATTTGGTGTTCGACTGCCTGCCCCTCTGTGGACGGCGGGCCCGCCCCTCACTCCAGCACTCTCTTATCCCCTCCCCACCATTGCCTGTCTCACCTGAATTTTGCCCTCTCTTCCCACCCCATCCCAGGCCTCCAGTGGTGACTGTGCACCTGATGAGTGAACATTTTCTGCTCTGGGGACCTGCGTGCTGATGCTAAAGGCAGGCCGGCAAAGAGGGAAGGGTCTTCCCACGACCCCCCTGTAAGCCTGCTTCTAAAGGTGTGCAACTTTGGGCGAGACTCCAGCCTTACAGAGATTCAGCTTCCTCATCCTTGAAATGGGAATAATCACTTCTGGCCAGGCCGCCTCACAGAGGAAAAGACCGGAAGCACTGATGTGCAGAAGCAGCTACCCCGAGCTGGGCTCTACATACATCCCATCACATAGAGTACTTATCCCAGATAGGGAAACTGAGGCATGCAGAGGTTTCTGAGTGACCTGCCTAAGTTCACCCCGTTAGTAGGTAGTTGCCCCTGCCCCTGACTTGGTCCTCCCTGTCTTTCCTCCCCATCTTCTCTCCCTCGTGAGCAGCACCACTACCCACCCACTACTCGGAGCTTGACTCCGAGAACTCAGGTCATGCCTGACTCCTCCCACACCTGCATCTCCCAAAGCCCAGTTATTTTATCCTCATAGATAGCTCCCCAGTCCAGCCCTTCCCTCCATCTCTGTAGCTGCCAGTCTGGTCCAAGCCCTCTGCATGCCTCTCCTGGACTCCTGCATCGACCCCCTCCATGGTCTCCACACAGCAGCCACAGGCATCTTTTGGAAATGCAAGTCTGACCACGCCAGACTCCCGGTGGCTTCCTACCACTCTTATGACAAAGTCTTGCCATGGTCCACCCAGCTCGAGAGATCCAGCGTCATCTTGAACTCTGTCCTCCTGCCCCTCTCTTCTCTGTGCCGGACAGGATGCACTTCTAGTCCCCTGAACACTCACCGACTCCCTCTTTGGTGGGTGCATCCTTCACACATGCTGTTCCTTCTGCATGTTCCTTCCCCTTTTCACCCGGTTTACTCCTAATCACCCTTCGTGTCTCAGGTCTGGTGTCACTTCTTCAAGAACTTGCCCCTGACCTCCTTGATGAGGTGACATCCCCCTACAGCACTCACCCCCGTTGTTATTTTGTCTATTTGAGTAGTTATTTGGTGAAGCTATAGCTCTCTTATGTGACTCTAAGCTCCATGAGGACAGGCACTGTGACCATTGAAACCCGGTGCCTGTACAGTGCCTGACACGTACTAGAACTTCAGTAGCAGCCAAGTGAGTCAGTCAGTGAAAGCTGAAGTTGAAATCCAAGTGTGCATGACTCCTCCCTCACCAACGGCATGAGGAACTGTGTCCGCCATAGCAGAAGACCTCATACTAGGTGGTTTAAACAACAGGAATTTATTTTCTCATAGGTCTAGAGGCTGGAAGTCCAAAGTCAAGGTGCCGGTCAATGTGGTTTCTGGTGAGACCTATATCCTTGGCTTGTAGTTGTACCTCCTTGCTGTGTCCTCACATGGACTTTTCTCTGTGCACACGAGGCTAAAGGGAGAGCTCATTAGAGAAGGCCCACCCTTTTGACCCCATTTCCCCTTAATTACCTCCTTAAAGTCCCCTTCTCAAACAGAGTCGCACGTCAGATTAGGTCTTCAACATCTGGGGGGAGACACAGTTCAGTTCATAACATTCTGCCATCTAGCCCCCACAAATTCACATCGCTCTCACATGTTAAATACATTCACCCCATTCCAACGGCCCCAAAGTCGTAACCCATCCATCAATTCCAGCTCCAAAGTTTCGTTAAATGTCACCTAAATCAGGTATGGGTGAGACTCAAAGTATGAGTCATCCTGAGGCAAAATTCCTCTCCATCTGCAAACCTGTGAGACCAGACCAGTTACGTGCTTCCAGGTCACAATGGTGGGACTGGCATAAGACAGACGTTCCCATCCAAAAGAGAGAAATTGGGAAGAAGGACAGGGTTAAGAGTCCCCAAGCAAGTCCAAAACAACAAGGCAAATTCCATTTGATCTTAAGGCTCCAGGTCAATCTTCTTTAGCTCAATGTTCTGCCCTCCGTGCCCACCCCATGACCCTCAGCCGTGGTCCTGCCCCTTCAGCTCTGGGCTGGCATCCTGGCCCCCTGACCCTGAGGAGGTGGCCCTACCCTCTGAAACCAGGAGGAAACAGTCTTGTTCCCTGGGCTGGAGATGGGCGTGACAGCTCTGATAATCTCTGAACCACCATCATGGTCACTTTCCCCCCTCTAGAAGGACAACCATGTTTGAGGCTGGATCCTCTATTGCCCTGACCTGTAGATCCCAGAAATCGGACAGCCTCACTTCATTCCATTTTCTCTGTCCCCTTTGGTCCCCACTGCCAATGCCTCTGCTGGTATAATCCCAACTCTATTCCTGGCTTCAGCTGAGATGGCTGACTAATTTGTGGATAATCTTTACAGAATGATCATCCAGCCACATCCTAAGTGTTTTCTCCAGAACACGTTTTCTCATGTTTTGCAACATGGATAGGCAGAGGATTTTCTAAATTTTCAAGTTCTGGTTCCCTTTTGCTGAAAAATTCTTTTAATTTCTCTCTCTCTCCTCTCACATTTTATTATAAGCAGTAAGGAGGGACCAGACCACCCCTCCAACACTTTGCTTAGAAAAAATCCTCTGCTATGGCACACCTGGTTGGTTCAGTCAGTTACGCTTCCAACTTCGGCTCAGGTCATCTCACTGTAAGTTCGAGCCCTGCATTGGGCTTTTTGCTGTCAGCACAGAGCCCCATTCTTTCTGCCCCTCCCTTACTTGCACTCTCTCTCTCTTTCTCAAAAGTAAAAATAGCTGTGCCTGGGTGGCTCAGTCAGCTAAGCATCCGACTCTTGATTTTGGCTCAGGTCATGATCTCACGGTTCGTGAGTTCAAGCCCCACATCGGGCTCTGTGCTGGCAGTGCGGAGCCTGCTTGGGACTCTCTCTCTCTCTCTCTCTCCCTCTCCCTCTCTGTCTGCCCCACCCCGTCTCACACTGTCTCTCTCTGAAAATAAATAAATACACTTAAAAATGGTTTTAAAAAGTAAAAATAAAACATTAAAAAAAGAAAGAATAAAATATTCCGCTGAATATCCAAGGCTGTCACTCATAAGATCTGCCTGCCATAAAACACTAGGAACACAAAGCAGCCAAATTCTTTGCTACTTTATAACAAGGATTGCCTTTCCTTTTGGCATTTTGGTCATTTCCTCCGGAGATTCTACCAGAAGCACCTTTGGTGTCCATATTCCTACCAACAGTCCCTTCAAGGCAATCAGGATTTTTCTAGCCTGTACCTCGATACTCTTCCAACCTTTCCTTATTACCCAGGTCCAAAGCCACATCCACATTTTTTAGGTATTTGTTATAGCAGCACCCGTTCTTGGTACCATAATCTATACTTTTCACGATTCTCCAACAAAATAGAACCAGTACGTTATATCTGTATATCTATACCTATATCTACAGGTAAAGAAATTTACTATAAGGAATGGCGTATAGTAAGAATTTGTGGAAGGCTGGCCAGTTAACCTAGAAGCAAGAAAAGCTGAGGTCCCAATTCAAAAGCTGTCAGGCCTGATAGTACAGGTTTTGTTCTATGCAGGTCTTCCACTGATTGGACGAGGCCCACCCACAGTATGGAGGGCAATTTACTTTACTGGTCTAGCAATTTAAATGTTAATTTCATTCAAAAGTACTTTCCGGGAATAATGTTTGTCCACTTATCTGGGTACTCCATGGCCTGGTCAAGTTGACACATACAATTAACCATCACAAGAATCACACCAGAAAGTACCTGTGATCAACTTAATGAGTATGCAGGACCAGTGTAAGGGATTAGCACTGTGATTTGCCAATCACTCGTTCCATACACGTTTGTTACACACCTCCTATAAGCATCTCCATTAACCATTGCTATGTAACAAACTACCCCAAAGCCTAGTGACTTAACACAGCAATAACTGTGTGGGTCAGGAATTTGGGCAGGGCTCAGCTGGGTGGTTCTTCTCCAGCACACTCATTCAGCTGGGCTAAGCTGGAAAGTTCAGGAAGACCCACCAAAACACCTGGTGCCTCAGCTCCTCCACAAGGTGGCTCTCTCTCCAGGTGCTATCCCATCATTCCCTAGTCTACCTGTGCTTCTTTACAGGTTGGTGGCTTGCTTCTCCAAGAGTGTTCCAAGAGACCAAGCCCCAAGAGGGGAAGCAAGCACTTGTCAGATCTACACTTCCGTCATGCTTCTAATGTCCCATGGGCCCACGTGTGGGGGCCCCCAGTGTAACAGTCCTCCAATATGTGAGAGGACACTGGTCCCAACTCTGGTCGGATCTCACCATCTATCACAGCATATTGTGAGGAGCACACCCCAGCATGAATTCCTGGCATCTTTCACTAGTGCATCCCATTTTGTAAAGGTGGATTCTCACATGATGATAAGCGCATTCATATTTATATCACTTTTCGTACACATTTTTTTTTTCAAAATAAATTGTAAGGGAAAATATTGCTAGTTTTGTGTGTTTGTGGGAGAATGCTTTTTCACATTCGTTGACATACTGATGTCGCTCAGAAGACAGCTTTGAAAGTGCTGGCCTGGTGACTCCTAGCAGGGAGGCCCACAGACACAGGTGGCCCACGGTGGATTACAGATGGCTTGTCCCAGAGGGCTGGGAGGCCCAGGTGTTCTGTGGGACCATCTGTTTCACATCCATGGCCATGAGTGATGGGAGGTCAGGGAGCATCATTCCTACACCATTCAAGTGCAGGCTGGGACAACACATGTCAGGTGACCCCAGCACATCATACTGTGTCACCCTGTGCCCTCACTACACCTGGCACCAGAGGGGTCACATGTTTCACACACTGAACAGCACCCACCCCATCACATGTGACTTCACTTCAGAATGACTGAAGCATCGGGAGGCAATTCTCAGGAGCTTGCAAGTTCCCTTGCAAACCCAGTCTGTGAAGCAGTGTGTAAGAAAGGCCCCCAGCACCCACCACGGCCAACAGGGCCACTTGCTAGTGGACGAAGGTTGCTCAGAGAGGCCTTGCTAAGGTTGTCTGCAGCAGGATCCCCAGGGGCTTCTAGGAAATTCCAATATATTCATCTGGAAGGAGGCCCAGGAATCTGCCTTCTTAGTCTCCACCGTGGGCCACAGGGTGCTGGCCCCTTGCCAGATTTAGAGTTGCCATGTGGTTATTTCTGAAAAGGCCCCATGGGGTGGGGGCAGGGAGAGATTCACCAACTACAAGACAGGGCCCTCGCTGATGACTACTGCAGGCAGGACATAGGGGGCCCGGAGCCAGAGAGTCAAGTGGCTTCACATGCCAAATAGACTTTTTATTTTCAGGCTCCTGAGATATATAAATATAAATATAAATATAAATATAAATATAAATATAAATATATATGTAAATGCATTTATTTATTTATATATTATAATATTATAATTATATTATATTAATTATATAATATGGGTTTGCAAGGGAACTTTCAAGCTCCTGAGAAATATATATATATATTTATTTATAATATATATTTATATAATATATAATATTATAATTATATTATAATATAATTATAATTAATTATATTATAATTATAACATAATATAATTAATTATATTTTAATATTAATATATAAATATATATATTTATTTATTATATATTTATTTATTTATATCTTACAAGTTCAGAGACAACTTGCCTCTACAGGTTTCCTTCACAGAACAATCCCCAGAGATTAAATCTGTTTTGAGTTGTATTTTGAAAAAAAGAGGAAATTGGATCCTGGTTCTGGGTGGGAGGAGGGATGGGGGGGGGGGAGAAGGGACGTTCAGAAAGAAGGCAAAAGGCACAGATTTCCAGAAAGTTCCTTATGCTTCCCCCCCCCCCCCCGCATTTTTTTCCTATTTACTCCTACCCTATGGAGACAAAACCCAGCTCTAGCTTAGACACACCTTCCTTCTTCCTGGCCTCTCTCCCAAGGTGTCCACAGCCCCTCTTAGAACCAGGGCCCCGTGAAGTAAGTCACACAGAGAAAGACAAATACTGTATGGTCTCAGTTACAGATGGAATCTGAAAAGAACAGAACTCATAGAAACATGGAATATTATGGTTACCAGAGGCAGAGGGTGAGGTCGGGGGGACAACTGGGCAAAGGTGGTCAAAAGGTGTAAACTTTCAATTGTAAAAAAAATAGGTCTTATGGATACAAAGCACAGCATGGTAACTGCAGTTTACCAAAACCCTATTGTATATTTGAAAGTTACTAAGTTACTAATCTGGAAAGTTCTCACCACAAGAAAAGAAAATGTGTAGCTATGTAAGGCTGATGGAGGTTAACTAAATGCATTGTAGTAATCATTTTGCAATATATACATATATCACATCATTGTTGTGCACCTTGAACTTCTACAGGGTGAAACTAATACAATTATCTCTCAATAAAACTAGAATAAATAAAAATAAAAAAATAAAAGCGTTGATTCACAGGGAGTTCAGGATTAATGCTAGTGTCAAATATCTGGAATGCACATAGTCTAGATCAGCTCAGACTTATGCTTTAACAATCAGTCAAACTGGGGACAGAGTTGATATCTCACAAGAAGGCATATTATGAATTCCGAAATGTCCTCATTATAATGTCTTAATTCCCGTGACAATACCCTTATCAGGTTGCGTATGGACTTTCATACCCGTATTTGTGTTTGTATTGTGTGAATCCTTCCCACACTTAAAAAAAAGAAAAAAAAAAAAATGGGGCGCCTGGGTGGCGCAGTCGGTTAAGCGTCCGACTTCAGCCAGGTCACGATCTCGCGGTCCGGGAGTTCGAGCCCCGCGTCAGGCTCTGGGCTGATGGCTCGGAGCCTGGAGCCTGTTTCCGATTCTGTGTCTCCCTCTCTCTGCCCCTCCCCCGTTCATGCTCTGTCTCTCTCTGTCCCAAAAATAAATAAAAAATGTTGAAAAAAAAAATTAAAAAAAAAAAAAAAAGAAAAAAAAAACCAGGGCCTCCAGCTCACCAGGTTACCAGCTCTGCCTGAGCACCACCCCCCAACTCCAGACTTTCTCTCCAGAAGCCAGACCCCCAGGCCCCAGAACCTCCTGGTCTGACCACACACTCCACACTGGTGGGGAAGAATGTCAGGGGATCGTGCTTAACCCAAGAGCTATGAGGCAGCTCGGGCAGTGTGGGTGGGAGCACATTCGGGGGTCTTCCCGAAAGGGGGTCCTGTGGCAGACGCAGACCACATACACACTGACCCACACCCTCGGGTTGCCCACCACGTGTCCACCTGATCTCTCCCCGGTTCTGATGCTGGCGTCTCTACAGACAGTTCTTTAACTTCCCTGAGCCTCAGTTGCCTCACCTGTAAATGGGCATGCTAACGGTTCCCACCTCACGGGCTGTTGCGAGGGTTGGATGAAGGATGTAAGTAAAGCGCAGAGCGTAGTTCCCAGGGGACGGTTAGTGCTCGAGAAATGCTGACAGTTGTGGCTGCAATTGCCACGACCATCATTAGCATCCCCATTTAGGGTGACATCTTTCGAGAATCCAGCTCTCAGGTAATCTATTGCTTTAGCCTGATGTGAAAAACAAAGGTCTTCGGGGAACATGTTCAGGGGTTTTTTAATTTTTTGTTTTGTTTTGTTTTGTTTTGTTTTGTTTTCAGCAGCTTGAGGAGTCAGGGTTGGGAGAAGCTTTAGCTGAATGGCCTTGGACATTTGGGGTTCAGGATGAGCACCCAGGTGTAGCACGGCTGGGGATGCAGCTGAGATTGGCTATGTCCCCGCTGTCCCCAGCGAGTGTTGCACTCAGTTGGGAGTTGGGGGGGGGGCGCTGGGTGTTCGTTGGATGGGGGTGCCAGGTGGCTGTTAAGTGCAACAGTTTTGACTGCGGAAAATACTGAAGGGGTGCTGTCTGGCGGAGAGGTTTCAAGGTAGCTTGGGTTCCTGTTTGTTCTCCTCAAAGACCAAGCCTTTCCTTGACAGCTCTGGATCCCTGTGAGGCAGGTCTGTGCGCTCTGGGGAGAGACTTGCCCAAGGTGCCCTTTCTCCCCACTTACCAGAGGCCCAGAGACTCCATGGAGTTAAGGGGGCAGGGAGGGCTGGCCTCGCCCCACCCCCGTGTGGACCCCTGCCCTAGGGAATAGGAGCCAGACGCCCAGCTCCAGTGAAAGAGCTGCCTCTGTTCAGTTGCCAAGGGCCCTGGGTCACCCAAGCCCACCCAAGGAGGGCGCGGAGAACCCCGAGAAGCCTCTAGAGAGGGCTGTCTCAGGGTAACCAGTCTTTGGAACATTCTTAGTCCCACCCAAAGTGGGGGGCACCTTTCACCTCCTCCACCTCTGCATGGGGGCCTGGCTAACAGCTGTTTCCAGCTGAAGGCTCCCCCCTCACCACCCAGTCAGCTTTGATGAAGCCTATCAAAGCATTCTTGTTCTTACAGCTGCTCCTGGGAGGGCAATTAAAGCCACAATAACCCCCCACATCTGTTTAAGGGGCTGGTGGCTGGTACTCCACCCTCAGCCCCGAGGGAGGGCTCCTGCCCCTCAGCATGGGGGTGCGGGGAGGGGGGGAGGATTTGTCCATATCCAAAAGGCACAGTTTAGGACCTTCAACCATTAGAACTGGAAGGGAACACCCATCCCCATTTTACAGATGACTAAGCTGAGGCCAAGCTACTCCCTGCTCCCAAAAGCTTCCCCCACGCAACACCCACTTCCCTGTGGGTCCTCTAGACAGGCCCCACTTCCTCCTCCACTGGCTAAGGTCAGCCTCCACTTACGCAAGACACAACCGAACCGTGTGGGATTGAAAAGGCCATGTGGGGAGAGGCCGTTCTGAAATGCCTGCTCTCTGCCCCCTTCTTTTGCGTGAGCCATTACCCCTTCTTGGCCACTATTTTAATACTCAATCTGTGAATTCATTTAAATCAGGCCTCCTTAACCTCGACACTGTTGACATTCTGGGCTGGATATTTCTTTGTCATGGGGCTGCCTGGTGCCCTGTAGGATGGTTCACGGCATCCCAGGTCTCTGCCCACCAGACGCCAGTGGCACACTTCTCCTAGTCATGACAACCAGAATCATCTCCAGACGTTGCCAAACTTCCCTGGGGGCGAAACCATGCCCAGTTGAAAAACACTGAGCTATGTGGACTGAAAGGAGCATGCATGGTCTTGCCAGGGGTACAGGGAAAGAGGGCAGAACTATTTCTCCCTGAGGCCTGGAGCTCCTATGGGGCAGATAGAATAATAAATGTACCCAGAACAATGCAGTGTGTGCCAGCAGATCATGAAAAAGGTTGAAGTAGGGAAAAATCATTGAGGCTGGGATTCATCCAGGAGGGCTTCCTGGAGGAGGAAGAATGCAATCTCCGCTTTGTATCGGCAGTCTGGGAAGGTCACATTTTGAGGGAAAAGTCTCAAAAACAGCAAACAAAACCCAGGGTGGGGAATGGTGGAGACTTTCTGGGGAGAGGTGGCCACAGCTGGCTGGATCTTAATCTGGGGAGTGTTACATATGGCTGCCTTCCTCCAGAACAGGGAAGATGCTGCGGATGAATGAGCAGGGGAAGATGGGAGAAACAGTGCCATGCCTGAGCTTCTGGGGGACCGGTTAGGGCCTTGCTTGTCCCTGAATAGTCAGCACCCAACACAGAATCAGGCTATGGAAATGCTGAGATAATGAGGCTGCGGAGGTGGGGAGGAAAGGTCTGGAGAGGAGGGGGGGGAGGGTGGTCTGGGATCTGCCGTGCTGGGAGGATGTGTCTGGATGGTAAGGGCACTGATGAGGGGGTCCAGCCCAAGCTCAAGCAGGGGCCTAACCAGCCCCTCCCCTCCATTCCCCAGGGTCTGCCCTCATCTAATGACTCCCCAGATGGTCCATGGGTGGTGGGGGTACTGGTGGTCCTAATCAAGGGGTAGCTGCTGGGCTTGGAACCGACCATTTCTTTGGGTTTCTGCCCAGCTGTAGACCTTTCTCAGGAGGAGATTTCAGTGGATTTATGGCAGACAATGGGGAACCATTGGCCTAGGAAGCTCCCATCTCACACTGGTTCGCCACCCCCAGTCTGGGCTTCTTGGGCCATGGGTGCCTGTCTACCCTCAGATTGGGCACCCTGAGGGCAGGGACGACAGCTTCCCTGGGGTCGCCTTAGGGAAAAGCAAAGTGTAGGGCTGGTGCTGCCCACAGGGAGCTTCTGGGGTGACTCGCCAGCAGGGGGCGCTGTGGATTCAGGCACAGGGCTCGGACTGCTGGAAGGGAGCAGGCAGAGCTAGCTTCCCAAACTTGTTCTGTCCTGTTATATGCACCCCCCGCCACCACCACCACACACGCACACGCACACACACACACACACACACACACACACATACACACTCGTCCAGGCTCGACTGCCTTGTACACAGCAGGGTCTCCAGCTCGTTACAACTTCCCAGATTAACCCCATTCTCCCTTCCTCCAGATGTGGAAGAAGAAGAAGAAGAAGAAGAAGAAGAAGAAGAAGAAGAAGAAGAAGAAGGAATTATTGTGCCCATTTTGCAGATGAGGAGACTGAGTCGCATAGATGCAAAAAAGACCGAAGGGGGTGGCACCAGGGCAGACTGGATAGAGTCTTGGCTTTGGAGCCAGAAGACCTAGGCGTACTAGCTGGCCAGTTCAGCAACGCACTCCCAGTATGGCTGGGGGCAAACTTCGGGGCCTTGTTGAGCACACCGTGGCAACTGCAATGTGTGAGGTGAGCACAGCAGCCACACTGACCCCAGGCTGAGAACAGTTCTGACATTGAGCATGGCCTCCCACGTGGACAGCAGTTGGAGGGGCAGAGAGGGGTAGTGGTATGGGAAGGAAGAGCTCCCCATGGCGGGGAAGGTATGGCAAAAGGGGACCAGGAAGCATTGCCCAAGACCTTGTCCAGGTGCAGAGAGCAGACAGCCAGAAAGGAGATGAACAGAGGGGTCTGAACAAGGGCAGAGGGGATGAAGGGCCTGAGCTGAAGGAGAGCTCTAGGGAAGGGACAGGAGGGCTGAGGTGTCAGCACTGTTTCCTACGTCTTTGTAAGGGGTGGCAACACTGGAAACCGTGGGTGCCATTTGCTACCCTCCCGTGGTGTTCCAGGCTCTGTGCCAAGCACCTGACTGACTCAATTACCCATCCTGAGAAGCAGGTAGAGGTATTAACCCATTTTGATAGACAAGGGAAGGAAAGCTCGGAGACAGATAACTTGTCCCGTGTCCCCAGTGGGAAACGGGCAAAACTGAACGCCACCCAGGTCTGCCTGGCACTATCCACTGCTCTCTTGGTGGAATCAGGGTCTGGGTGGCCACAGCCGTGGAGGCGCCACAAGGCAGGGCATGCTTAGCCCTCAATGAGCAGAGGAGAGCGGGGCACCGAGGAAGGAGCAACGCGCACAGACGTAGCCAGTCTGAGAGGCTTCCTGGAGGAGGAGGACACTCTCCAGGCTGACAGGGAGGAGAAAGGCATTCTCAGCAGCCTGAGTGACCCTAATGAGCAGTTTCAGCCCAGCCGTTTCCAGCGTGTACATGGTCTGTCCCTGTCCCGCAGAGCTGGGCCATGAGGCTGGCAAGGCTGGCAGGAGCCTCCAGGAGGGGAGGGTTCCGTCAGCAGCCGGTCCCCTGGCAGCTGTGTGGAGCTTGGTCCAGGAGGTCTACTGGGTTCTACGGGCTGTTCTTAAGGAAAGAGATGGGTATCTCAACTCTTACAGAATGGGGGCAGGGGAGAGGGGAAGGATGAAAACTCAAGATACCGAAGTGTTAGAATCCACTAGATGAGACGGCTAATCAGATGTGATGGACAGAAGGTGGTGGTCAAGGATGACTCAGCCTCTGGCTTGCATGATGGGGAGTCTTACCATGAACTAAGATCTAGCAGCGGAAGAGGCCACTGCAAGGAAGACAAGTTCAGTCTGGGGTAAGTGAGTTTGATGTGTGTGTGGGCTTTGTAAGTGGAGGTGAGCTTTGGGCTCAGGATTAAAGAGGGATAAGTGCTCAAACTACAGCCAGAATCAGGCTCTACTCTCCAACTAAGGAAAGCAGTCAGGGTTGACTACAATTTGAGCTTGGTTTGTGGCCTAGGAGGAAAGTACTACAGCAGAACACCCACCTGCTAGACTAAACTGAGGACCCTGCGTTCTCGAACTTGAAAAGGGATCCAGGGGTCTGAGCAGACCACAGGCTAAGTTCAACACTGGTGCCCATCATTCTCAAGGTGTACACCCCCCCCCGAGAGCGAATAAGAACACAAGTCAGGGCTGAAAGGGGACCGAAAAGAGTCGAGAGCAGGAGTCACCTGATTTAACGTTCTTAAATCACCGAGGTGTGTCCTTTTCTCTGAAGCTCTTCCTGACTCCCTGTTCCCTTCTCTGCAGGACCCCCGCCTCTTCACTGACTAATGAACACCGCTCAGCACTTTCACAGTTATTATCTCATTGACTCCTCAGTGGTTTCCTCCATCTGACAGGTGGGGAAACAGAGGCCCAAAGAGATTAGGGTGTGTGGGGCTGAGCCCAGGCTTGCTCCTCCAGGCCTCTCTCTAGGCTCACCCCCTTCTTACTTGGAACAGCATTCTACGACATTCCGGGATGCCGAGGCAGCCAGGGTTTGGGTGCAGAGTGGCCAGGCTGACTGATGGCTCTTTCTGGCCACAGGGTGAGTGGGGGAGAGCTGGCCCTGGCCCAGGTATGCTATCTGTTCTCAGGATCTGCTCATTGGCTGCTGGGGGTAATAGGAATGACCTCAGTGGTGGGTTTTGAGGTTTTTTTGTTTGTTTTTTTCTTTTTCCTTCTAAGAACAATTCATTTGGTCACATAATTAGTATAAAAGTGGCTGGTGTTGAGCAACCTCCCCCTCCCCCTTCCCTGGCCTCTGGCAGTGACATTTGAGGCGCTGTCTCCTGGGGCCACAGAGGATGCTGCCTGGGCAGTTCAAAGGGTTGGCTCTGCTCCCTGCCCAGCCCCGCCCACTTCCCCTCACCGCCTCCCTCACTTGCCAAGCTTGGCCAGCCTCCCATCGAGGACTGAGGTCCCGCCCCAGTGGCCTGAGTGGAGCCCCTTCTGCACCTCTCCGCCTCACCCCTCTGCTGTCCAGCTCAGATGGCAGGGAGGGGCCAGAGTAGAACGGTGTGGGAAGAGGACTGAACCGTTCCCTTCTCATCCCACCCGGCCACGTGTGTGTGGCCACCCCTGCCACTGCTCTGCCGACTCCACGGCACCTTCCATGTGCCACTGACCACGGGGCAGCACTGAGAAGGGTGACAAGGTCAGGGGAGGCCAGAGGGAATGCTAGGCTGTGGCAGAGGAGGACAGGCCTAGGCTCCCAGGAGGCTGCTCAGGAGTGGGGGCAGGAGACCAGCAAGGAAGGAGCCGGGGCCTCTGAGGGAGCTGGGTCTTGGGCACAGTGGCTGGACAGAGAGGCGGGCAGAAGGCCAGCAGGCAGCCCGGTCTGGGCCTGGGAAATCCTGGGCCCATCACAGATAGGTCTGCAAGAGACAGAACTTGGAAGCAGATGCCTGAGGCAGCAGAGGGCTGGCCTTGGGGACCACGCCCCAAAGACACAGGCTCCAGATAGCATTTCCCGGGAAGCAAACCAAGACCTCTGTCCAGCAAAGCAAGAAACTAGGCCAAGCACCTTGGTGCTAATGGCCAAGTGACTGAGGGTCCCAATTTACTTGCCCTGGTAGCTTCTTGGCAAATGACCTCTACCGCCTTCTCTTCCAGGATATGCCAGCCTTCAGGCTTGCAGTGCCGAGAAGGGGAAGACCAGGCAACGGTGATGTCAACCAGGGAATTAAGCAAGCAGAGGAGCCGATAACATCACCCCGCAAAGCTCGCCGTGGGCAAGGTGACTCATCGAAGACCGGCCCCACAAGCACAGGGTGATTGTTGTTGTGCCCAGCCTGTAGGACTAAGGAGGAAGAAGGGGGCCGGGACGGGCTCCTCACCGAGTCCTCCGCTCGGTGGAGAGGTCTCAGAACACAGTGTCCTCCGCCATCAGAGCTCCCTGCTGGCTCAGGAAACAGCCCTCCCTCCTGCTGTGGTGATAATCTCTGTCCGCAGCGTTTGGTGTGTGTTTGTGGGGTATGTCTGGGTGATTTCCCCACCCGCATCCCACAGGGGTGCTCCAGGTACTAGAGATTGCTAACAGCAGAACGCTCGCTCCCCCTGGTTGGACGACCGTCTGTGGAGACAATGCCACCGGATGGCAGACTGCTAACCGCGACCACGTGGCGTCCTCATGGTGGGTACAGCCTGTTCCTCCTGCTGCAGGCACCTGTCGAGCTGCCTCGACTCCTCGCTCCCTCACCCCCTCCGGTCTGCAGAAGGGGCCAAAACTGTTGTGTTCCTCCCATCCCCAGAGTCACCTTGTATTGTCGTCCAAGTTGAGAGCTGAACAACTGGAGGGGACACCATTTACTTTACAGTCTATGTGCCAGACCTCATGTCTGCGCGTGCTGGCCCTGCCCCTTCTCTTTCCTAAATTACTTCTCACTCCCCACCCCCACCTAGAATTATCTATTTGGTTTGCCCTTAGCAAGTTCATCTTTACGCTAAACTATCCCCCCATAAAGCATAAGACTCTTCCTTTATCATCTGACTTCATTCATTCTTTCATTCATTCCACACAAAAAATGTTGAATTTGTGCCAGGCACTGTTCTATCCAAGGAAACCAGGTAGATGCTCCCTGAGCTCATGGAGCTCACGTTCTAATTGGGGTGGGGGTGGGGGGTAAAAAATAAATAATGTGATGCATAGAACTGCAAATGACAGTAGGTGCTGCAAAGAATAAAGCCAGGCTAAGAGGTGGAGGATGATAGGGCCCTCCTTCAGCTAGGACTGTCCAGACTTTTCTCTAAGGTGGTGGCCTCTAAGTGGAGACCTGAAGGCAGTGAAGGAAGAAGGCTTCATGGCAGAGCCCCTCCTGCCAGGGATCTAATGCCAAAAGAAAGTTTGCTGATCCTATCTGGTTCTGCCAGGAGCCCAGGGCACAGCCTAGGGCACTGGCTTCCCGGCACTGGGTATCCATTTCCTCCTTGGCAAACCAGAGGCCTAGTTGCACTGGCTCTCCAAGGGCTCCTCCAGCACGAATTCACTCACCTATAGGAGCCTGAGTTGGGAGGCCAGCTCTGTCACCTACAAGCTGTGTGACCTCAGGCAGGTTACTTAGCCTCTCTGAGCTATTTTCCTTACCCATAGAATATTCACCTCAGGGTATTGTGAAGGATTAAATGAACTCATGGAGGTGAAACCACCCTGTATACAGTAGATGCTTAATAGATATCTTCTAGGGCACACCTGGGGGATGTGAGGTGGTGCAGGTGAGTGAAGAGGTGCTGTTAACTGGTTGCCTTTTACTAAAGGAGTCTGGACAGGGCAAAGTTGACCTGAAGACGCAAAGCTCTGCTGGGTGCCCGGTTGTGCAGAGTTTAGCTGTGGGAGCCCCCAGGCTGGGACCCCCACCTCAAAGATCCGGGGCCTGGGGGAGGAGGCGGGCAGGGTCATGCACTCCCCGCTGACGTCAGCCGGCGAGGTGGGGTGAGGAGCTGTGGTGCACAGGGCCTTGAACTGTCACACCGCGGCCCAGCGTTCAACTTCCTCTGGGGCCCAGGGTGTGCTCAGCCCGTCCTCTCTTCCTTCCTCCTTCATCCAAGCTCTGTTTGGGGTGAGCATTGTTCACCCACAGGCTTCGGTCATCATGCCCCCTTCTCAGCTCCCGGGGCTCCCCGGTCCATTCCAGCCCACCCTGGGCAACAGCTCCTTCCTGATGCCTGCCGTGAGCCTGGGCTCCTGGACACTGCGGGGAGCCCGGGCGCGGCAAGCAGGACCCGCCAGCCTTGGGGTGCAGGCAGTAACAAGAGTTGGCCCTGACTGGCTGCCAAAGCCGAGCAGTCTCCATCCATGACCTCCCCTGACGTTAATCCCGTGGTGTGGGAGTTTTTATGCCCTCTCATACTTGAGGAGCCTGAGGCCCTGAGGAGTAGGAACTGTGGGTGCTCTGGCAGCAGGATTGACGGGCATTCTTACTGCAGGAGATGGCCTGAGGGGCGCCTTGTGAGGCAAGGGGGCTTGGAGAACCAGAAGGCCGCAGGGGGACCAACCCGTGGCTGGGAGACTGGGGGACTCCTGTGCCACAGATGGCTGCAGGCTGAGGCGTGAGCCCCCTCCCTTGGCCCACCTTCTGCGTTAGGATTCCCCAGTATGGCCTGGCACTCTGAGTCTCCAATGAGCTGCTGCTGGGCCTGGAAGCTGCTGGCTCAGTCTGGGAGGCCAGAGCTGGGCCGCGAGCCCTGACCCAAGCCATTCCTCAGCCCCTCGTGGCTCTGAGGCAGGAAACCATCATAGTGACTGCTAACATTTACTGACAACTTCCACAGCAGGTGCTGGGCTAAGCACTTTGCATACATGAACCAATTTTGTCTTTACAACAGCTCTGCCAGGGGAGAAACTGGGGCACAGAGAGGTGAAGTGACTCGCCTAAGGTCATGCAGAGCTGACATTCTCAGAGGAGGCCTGCCTCCAGAGGCCACACTCATCTCCCCTCAAATCGGGGACTCCTGGAACAGGGAAGGCACTGGCCCAGGGGGCTGGGCTGGACCCCACAGGCCCGGGGGGGAGCCGTGGCGGTCCGGCCAGCTGCTGAGTGCACCATGGAGCACAGGAGTGACAGAGGCAGACCTGCTCCTCCCCACCGAGGGCTGAATGCGGGCCCCCTCCTATGGGGATGTGGTTTTGACAGAAGGTAAAAGAGGACAATGCTTCCCCCAAAGGAAAGACCTGACACGTGAGGCTAGGTGGCCATGCTGGGTGGGCATGAAGCCCTGAGGCGGCAGCTCAGGCACTGGGAAAGGAACTTGCAGCCTCTTCCTCTGTCCCCTCTCCCCACCTGCAGCAGGGCTCGGTACAGACAGAGGCATGGCTCCCATACTGACACCGAACAGCAGCCAGTCTGGGCCACCTGGCTGTCCATCTGTGTGTGTGCGTGTGTGCACGTGTGTGCGTGTGTGTGCATGTGTGTGCAAGAAGGGGAGGAGAAGGGACCTCTGCATGTGCTTGTTTGCAGGCGAGCCCGTCCCCCGCCCCCACCTGCCTCTTCAGCGGCAGAAAACAGGACACTCTGTCTCTAATCTGCACCTCTGGGGCCTCGAAACCACAGCCACGTCAGCGGTGGTGGGTGGTGGGGCTGCAGATGCCGGGTGCACAGGTGTGTGCCAGCATGCACGCATGGGGCCAGCATTGTGTGTGGGGGGGTGGCTCCCTGGCCCAGTGCCCCCGGCAGGGCAGGTGGGGTAGAGGGAGCTGGACACCACCCCCCCCCCCCAGCCCTCACTTGGACCATAGGCCTGGGGGAGAAGCAGCCATTTCTCCCACAGATTCTCTCTTCTCTCAGCAGCCGTCCCAGCAACCAAAACAAATGTCCATGGAGCGGCTAAATGGCTCCACACAGTTTCGGGCACTGGGAAATAAAAGGGAATACCACAAAGATCCCTGCCTTCATGGGGCCAGCATTCTTGTAGGGGAGACACGATAGACAGAATAGATGAATTCTGTTGTATGTAAGGAGGTGACGGGTGTAGTGAGAAAACAGGGAGGCAGGGCAGGGCCAGGAGATGATACGTGCCGGGAGGGCCAGAGGGCATGAGGGTGTGCGTGTGTGTGTGCGTGCGTGCACACAGGCCACAGTGTTAGATTGGGTGGACCAGGTAGGCCCCATTGAGAAGACATGTTGACAAATGTTTGGAGAGGGAGGAGCCAAGCAGGGTCTGGGGAAGAACATTCCAGACAGAAAAAGACTAGAACAAAGACCCTGAGGCTGGAGTGTCCCTGGCCAGGACTGAGGGAAGGGCAGGCTGGCCTGGGGATGGACTGAAGTGACCCCATGCCTCCAGGCACCTGCTCACCTTGCTTGTAGCAAGGGTCCATTTCTAGTGAGTTAAAGAAAAAGGATCCTCTGGTAACTATAGGAGAGGCTGAAGGGCTTTTCGGGGAACCAATGTCTCAGAAAGAAGGAGACAGAGAAGGAAAAGGGCTTAGACCAGAAGAAGCCTGTGAATACTCTGGGGCCAGAGCTTGGGAGGAGGCCCAAGGCTTGGGGGCTCCTAAAGGGAGAGTGCAGGAAGGAAGCAAAGAGTGGGGCCAAGCTGCCCTGGGACCCACAGGGGTCCCTAAGTGGGGACAAGGCTCTGGGGTCCCAAGGCCCCAGCAATGGGCCCCTGGGAACTCACTGAGAGAATGCAGTGTGGACTCCCATCCTCGTCAGCTGGCCACTGTCACGGAGGAAGGAAGCCTGAGGGTGCAACTACCTTCTGCCCCACCTGCCTTGGGCTGCTGGAGGCCACCAGACCCGCCGGCCAGACCCTTCT
Organism: Felis catus; assembly: GCF_018350175.1. NCBI lineage: Eukaryota > Metazoa > Chordata > Mammalia > Carnivora > Felidae > Felis > Felis catus. The sequence continues at coordinate 62,988,599 of NC_058370.1, forward strand.
GAGGTCAGGGCCCCTCCCTCCATTAAAGAAACCTGCAGGGGAGGCAGAAGGAGGGGCCGTTGACCTCAGGAGACACGCTAGACCTAGGGTGGGGTGTGCACGCAGGCCCGCCCTGCCCTGCAGACTAGGAAATGGAATCCCCTCTAAACCAGCCAGACCACCAGCCAAGGATGGGATGCTGGCCCTTGTGTGGTTTTGACAGATGGGGCACTGGGAGGTCAGGAATCAGAAAAGAGGTGGGTGTGGCCTGGGGTTTTTAGGATAGGAGCAAATCTGAATGGGCAGAGGGGAGAGAGAACACCTCCGTGCACTCACGTGTTTGCACACACATGCACACATCACGTGCTCACACACGCTCAGACCGTTAAGCTCCCACACGTGTGGATTCTCACAGTCGGGAGCATGCACACACACCCTCACACAGCCAAAGTGACACTCAGACACTAGGGGCGTGCCCTGGGGACATTCACACTCATCTAAGGCACACCAACCTGACAAGCATCACACACACATTTACGCACTCTCCTAGACGTAGATTGGCTCCCCTGGCCGCCAGAAGTACCTAGGCCCTTGGGAAACAGGCCTGGGAGGAGGATGAAGATGGGTCTGGATGGGTCTGTAAGACATAAGCAGGGCCGCCTGGGTGGCTTGGTCAGCGAAGTGTCCGACTCTTGGCTTCCACTCAGACCATGATTTCACGGTGGTGAGATCCAACCCCAGGTCGGAGCTCAGCACAGGGCCTGCTTGGGATTCTCTATTTCCCTCCCTCCCTCCCTCGCTGCCCTCCCCTGCTTGTGCACCCGTGCATTCTCTCTCTCTTTCAATAAGCGTTTTATAAAAAGATATAGGGTGGGGCACCTGGGTGGCTCAGTCGGTTGAGCGTCCGACTTTGGCTCAGGTCATGATCTCGTGGTTCAAGAGTTCGAGCCCCGCATCAGGCTCTGTACTGACAGCTCAGAACCTGGAGCCTGCTTGGGATTCTGTGTCTCCCTCTCTCTCCGACCCTTCCCTGCTCATGCTCTGTCTCTATCTCTGAAAAATAAATAAACATTAAAAAAAAATTAAAGATATAGGGAGAACAGAGGATGGAAGGTGGCAGTGGGTCACAGATGGAGATGAGGGGACAAATAAGACACCCAGCAAAGGCACGTTGTAGACACACCCACGTGTAGACCACACGCAGCCCATTAAAGTCAGCCTCAGACGGATCCCACAGCCTTCCTGCCTGCCCCTGACACTGTGCTAGTCACTCAGAAGATTTTCTCTTCTATAAAATGAGAATTTGAGGATGTCTGCTTTCTATACCGGATTGATTTGTTGAGAGTTGACAGTGAATCCTGTGCTGACCTCCAAGAAACTATTCAGAATCTGGTCATTTCTCCCACCTCCCCCATGACCACCCTGGCCAAGCCACCATCCTGCCGGCCTCCCTCCCCCTTCCTCGATCCCCACTGCAACCTCCTCCAAACCTGCCCCTACATTTTTATCTCCTCCACAGTAAGGCAACACCCTCACAAGGGCCCATGAGGAGCTGCCCTCTGTCTCCTGTGGCTCTCCGCTCCTGCCACCTTAGGCCCCTGACTGTTCTGCAAACACCCCAGCCATCATCCCCTCTCAGAGCCCCTCCCTCTCCCTGGAATAGCCTCATGGTTCCGCCTTCAGGATTGACCTGGATGACCTGGCTTCAGGGTGCAGCCCCCTCCCCCTCAGTACTGTCTACCCCCCTCAGTACTCTCTATCCCCCCTCAGTACTCTCCCCCCAAGTACTGCCTATCCCCCCTCAGTACTCTCTATCCCCCCCAGTACTGTCTATCCCCCCAGTACTGTCTACCCCCCTCAGTACTCTCTATCCCCCCAGTACTGTCTATCCCCCTCAGTACTCTCTACCCCCCTCAGTACTCTCCCCCCAAGTACTGCCTATCCCCCCTCAGTACTCTCTATCCCCCCCAGTACTGTCTATCCCCCCCAGTACTCTCTACCCCCCTCAGTACTGTCTATCCCCCCTCAGTACTCTCTACCCCCCTCAGTACTCTCTATCCCCCCAGTACTATCTATCCCCCCCAGTACTCTCTATCTCCCCTCAGTACTCTCTACCCCCCTCAGTACTGTCTATCCCCCCTCAGTACTCTCTACCCCCCTCAGTACTCTCTATCCCCCCAGTACTGTCTATCCCCCTCTGTACTCTCTACCCCCCTCAGTACTCTCTATCCCCCCCAGTACTGTCTATCTCCCCAATACTGTCTATCCCCCCAGTACTCTCTACCCCCCTCAGTACTGTCTATCCCCCCTCAGTACTATCTATCTCCCCCAGTACTCTCTATCTCCCCTCAGTACTCTCTACCCCCCCAGTACTGTCTATCCCCCTCAGTACTCTCTACCCCCCCAGTACTATCCCCCCCAGTACTGTCTATCCCCCTCAGCACTCTCTATCCCCCTCCGTACTCTCTATCCCCCCAGTACTCTCTATCCCCCCCAGTACTCTCTATCCCCCTCAGTACTCTCTACCCCCTCAGTACTCTCTATCCCCCCCAGTACTGTCTATCCCCCTCAGTACTCTCTATCCCCCTCTCCTGCTTTTTTCTTAACATCTATCACCACCCAAAATGCCATGTATTTGAGCATATCTTTTGTCTGTCTCTCTTATCAAAACGTAAACTCCATGGGGACAGGGACTTTTGTCTGCTTTATTCTCTGTACCTACAGCAAAACCTGGGTTATAGGACTCAAGAGACACTAAATGCATGAATGGAAAGAATGAGATAGCAAGGAGGTAAGCATTTATAAAGCAAGATTAAAGGCGAGCAACCAATCCTGAATGAGCTAGTGGCCATGTTCTGAGGACTGGCAACCACAATATTCTTTTATTCTCTAATGACCCTGGGAAGGAAATAGAAATATTCCTATATTACAGATGAGAAGCCTGAGGAGGAAAAAGATTTTGACCAGTGGTTGTTGAATATTGCCCTCAAAGATGGCCACCGACAATTCCTCTCATCTCTGTATCAAATACTCCCTTCAAGACTTGGAATCTAGGAGTGCCTTAGTGGCTTAGTCTGCTAAGCATTTGACTGTTGATCTAGGCTCAGGTCATGATCTCTCAGTTTGTGAGATCCAGACCTGCGTCGAACTCTACGCCGACAGCAAGGAGACTGCTTGTGATTCTCTTTCTCCCTCTCTCTCTCTGCCCTTCCCCTGCTTGCACTCGCTCCTGCTATCTCTCTCAAAATAAATAAAAACTTAAAAAAAAAAAACAAGACTTAGAATCTAGGGACACCTAGGCTGCCTACTGAGGCTGCCTACTGGTAGAACATGCGACTCAGGGTTGTGCGTTCAAGCCCCGTGCTGGGAGATTACTTAAATTAAACAAATGAACGAACAAACAAACAAAAAACTTGGAGTCTATTTCCCTCTGCCACCCCTTTGACTCTGCACTGGCCTTGTGACTGGCTTTGGCCAATCCATTCTGTGACCTGAGTGATGCTGTGTGAGTTTTGACCTGTGCCTTAAGAGACCTGGTCCCTGGGCCAGCTACATTGGCAGAATCCAGACAAAATGAAAGTGTGGGGCTCCTTGTTGAAAAAGTTTTTAAAAAATGCCATTAAAGATACTAAAGTATAAAGCTCTCCTGTCTTCCATAATCTCTCTTTAAGTCATCATGGTGTTTTTTTATTTGTTACTTAATGTTGTTCTAAGAAAAAATTAAAAATTTTAAATATCAGGGGCGCCTGGGTGGCACAGTCGGTTAAGCATCCGACTTCAGCCAGGTCATGATCTCGCGGTCCGTGAGTTCGAGCCCCGCGTCAGGCTCTGGGCTGATGGCTCAGAGCCTGGAGCCTGTTTCCGATTCTGTGTCTCCCTCTCTCTCTGCCCCTCCCCCATTCATGCTCTGTCTCTCTCTGTCCCAAAAATAAATAAACGTTGAAAAAAAATTTTTTTTTTAAATTTTAAATATCAGTATGAATTTTACTATTGAACCTTACATTATTAAATGTCACTTTTAAATAAGAATGTAAGAGTATTTAACTCAAATGCAGAATCACCAAAATTATGCGATTCATATTCCACAGCTCATGTATGCATATGTATTTCATTGTTACCAGAACAGTGGAAACACTGAACAAAATACTGCACAAAACTAACTCAGCTTTATTTTTTTAAGTGTCATTACTTTTTTTTTTTTTAATTTTTTTTCAACGTTTTTTATTTATTTTTGGGACAGAGAGAGACAGAGCATGAACGGGGGAGGGGCAGAGAGAGAGAGGGAGACACAGAATCGGAAACAGGCTCCAGGCTCTGAGCCATCAGCCCAGAGCCTGACGCAGGGCTCGAACTCACGGACTGCAAGATCGTGACCTGGCTGAAGTCGGACGCTTAACCGACTGCGCCACCCAGGCGCCCCAAGTGTCATTACTTTTATTTGCATGTATTTTATGCTGAATTTATTCGCAGCCATTATTTTCATTTCTTCAGTTTCTTCTAGGATAGTTTTTTCTTCTGTGCAACCTCCCCTTCTGGTTTGGGAATAATCTGCTCATTTTCAGTAAGCATCATGTCAATGTGGCAGGGAGAACTCATGTAGGGGTTTACCTGACCATGAGCTCTGCAAATTCGGTAGCTGTCTTCACCCAGATATGCTAAATGACCAGAAAATCTACATCTAAGCCCTTAAAGTCAGTATTACACTTGGCATTAAAAAAAAATTTTTTTTAATGTTTATTTATTTTTGAGGGAGAGAGGGAGACACAGAATCCGAAGCAGGCTCCAGGCTCCAAGCTGTCAGCACAGAGCCCGACACGGGGCTCGAGCCCACGAACTGTGAGGTCGTGACCTAAGCCAAAGTCGAACACCCAACCGACTGAGTCACCCAGAGCCCCCTGCACTTTGCATTTTTAAGCAGGTGCAGCAAAAATCTAGTACTCTTTTTGGGGCCACTGAACCCACGTCCAGCCCCACTGTTTGGCGTGAGCATGCCTGCCGGCCCCACCACCATAACCACAGACCAGCACGCACTGCTTCTGCAAAGCGACATCTTTCATATCCTTGATGGCTTTCCACATATGCATATCCAGGATGGCCTGGGAAGTTTCTCGTGTGTTCTTAAAGGGAACACGAAGATTTGACTCTGTTGACGTATGTGATTTTCATGGGGTTTTCTGGGTCAAGCAAACAGCTAACCATTTTCAGCGATCACGGATTTTCGGCGGTCAGGCTGCTCATGGGAAGAGCTTCTCTTCTGGGCACACATTCTGCCAACATTGTCTACCTTCAGCTTGCTGATGAGTAAGGAAGGACTAAAATAAAAAAGATCTATAGGGGGACAGGGAAGCAAAGAACAGGGTGGAAACGCATACTCTATGGGTCTCCTCCACCCACGTTCCACTGTCCCATCAACCTCACTTCCAAAATACAACACTATATAGAGAACAAATGAGCTGTCCCACCAAGCCCTGCTCAAATTTTAGAATGTGAGCAAATAAACAGTTACTGGCTTAAAAAAACTTTTTTTAATATGTATTTAGTTTTGAGAGAACGTGAGTGGGGGTGGGCAGAGAGAGAGAGAGAGAGAGATGGAGACACAGAATCTGAAGCAGGCTGCAGGCTCTGAGCTGTCATCATAGAGCCCGATGCGGGCCTCGAAGTCACTAACCGCGAGATCATGACCTGAGCCAAAGTCGGATGCTTAACCAACTGAGCCATCCAGGCAGCCCTAAATAGTTACTGTCTTAAGACACTGAGTTTTGTGGTGGCTTGTTACACAGCAGCTGTTGACTGATACAATGGTTGAGACCACTCTGTTAATGTGAGACCAGGCTGTGGTTGAACCCACACTGGTCTGCTACTCAAGTGCACATTCCTCTGTGTCCTGCCCAGGCTTCCTCACAAATGTTTCATAGTATAACTCCCATTTTTCTCCTTGGAGAGTTTCGGGTTGAGCTGGGGGCAAAGGCTACTTAGCCGCAACAAATCAAAATTATTATTAGAGCTTGGAAGAAGCCACATCTGGACTCGATCTGGGGAACAGGAGGTTGGTGGGTAGGTCAGGACTGAGAACAGGCCCAGCCTCTGTCCAGGGTGAGCCTGGGCCCAGTGGGGTGCTTGGACATCTGTTTTCCATCCTGATTCAGTAAATAAAACTGCTTTCCTCTGCTGACCCTACAGGAAATGAGAGTCAGAAGTTCAGCTGGAAAGTAGACGTCTCCTCTGATAGAAGTCCTTCCACATGCCTGGACAAGATGCAGAGTGCAGGGCCTCAGAACCAGCAGAGAAATAAAAATTTAGGGCCTCCCTTGGTCAAGGAAGCAGATTTTCCTCACTTAACCAATGGCTGCTGTCCTTGTTGTCAGCTATCAGTATATCAGATTATTATGTCAGGTGTTTATTCTTTTGATCCGTGGTTCATGCACCAGTAAAGATGTTTTCAGTGGCCAGAAACAGAATTTCTAGTCAGTTGGCTTAGACAATAAGTGTATTATCTCACAGAACAAAAAGTCCAGAGGAAGGATAGCTTCAGCAGAGATTAATCCTGCAGCTCAACATCATCATCAAGGACTCAGGCTATTTCCTCTTTTCCTTCCCCTCTGTCATTCTCATCATATTGCCTTGTCCTTGGCTAGCTCTCCTCATGGTCACAAGATGGCTGCCACCACCCCAGTCATCAATTGTCACACAATGATGTCCATAACAGCAAAAGAAAAACAAAAAGAAAAGAGAAAAAAAACAAGACCAAACAAAAACAAAAACAAAAACAAAAACCAGGAAACACCTCATCCTGTGTCCCATTTTAAGATCAAGGAAAATTGTTCCCTGAAGCTCCTAGGAGACTGTCCCTTACTGCTCATTGGTCAGAATTGAGCCACATCCCATCCCTGAATATCCCCCATATCCCCAAGCAACGGGGATATTTCCATGAGTACTGCCACAGCACTAACCCAGAGTCCAGAAGAAGGACAAACACTTGGGACAAACCCGGGCTCATTGGGTGCTGCGGGAAGAGTAGTGAGAGAAGGGCGAGTGGGTAGGCAATCAACCAAGCATGAGTGCTGAAGCCCATTTGTTTGGACCTGAACTTCTTCCTGGTGGGGGAAGAGGAGGGGAGGATTGGTATTTATAAAGTGAGCCAGGCCCCCAGATTCTATGACTCAACCAGAGGGCTTACAGGGAGTACATTTTACTTAAAGTACTCATGCGAAGTACATAAAAACTCAGGGATTGAGGCAGAGACACTAGTCTCTCATCTGAGTGTCTGTTTGGGTTCTTGAGAGCATCACTGTTGGAGTTAGGCCCAGATTTAAATTCTGGCCCTGTCCCTTTCTGATTTCCTGATCTTGTACAAATTGCTTCATCCTTCTGAATACGTTCCCTTTCTCTGTATGTAAAATAAGACAACAATACCCATGCCCAGACTGTTTTATTAACCAATACACTGTGTGGCGTATACAAAAAGGTCAAAAAACACTTTGGGTGGACGGAACCATGTGATCCGGCTTGTCTGACTTCTACAAAGGCACCCCCACCTTCTCTGAGCTCATCTCCCTCCTCCCCGCCCCTTCCTCAGTCTCCAGGCTCTCTGCTCTTACATCCCTACTGCCCCTCACCCACAGGACTGCCTGCCTGGGCTGCCCCACTTAACACCTGGACAGGGTGCCCCATCCACATTCCAGATAAGGAAACTAGATTCTTCCGTGGCTGCCCACCAAGTCCCAGTGTGTCCGCACTCCAGGCCCCAGCGCCTCTCAATTCCCATAGTACTGACTTCTCTGCATTTACCGGTCAGGGCTCCTGACTGCAAGCCACAGAAAGCTCGCAGACGCCTTGAGCTGGCTGCAGAGCCAGGTGCAGGATCCAGGGAGGCCCAGGCTGCAGAAGCCAGAACTTCAGCCTGAAGAATCACACCTCCGGGCCAGACCAGGGAGAACCATAAGGCAGCGGGCTTTGAGGTTCCACTGCCCCCACAACTCTTCCTGCTGCCGCTGCTGTCCCCAATCCTGTCAGATACATCCCATCTCTGCTGCTCTGTGTCACCCGCTTGAGACTCAGAGTTCACGCGAGGGTGTATCTGATTGGCTGAGCCAGTTCACATGCCTGCAGTGCAGCTGCAAAGGACGCTGGGAGAGTGGGGTCTGGTTTCTGGGGTGGGAGGAGGGCTCAGCCTCCACGTGAGACTCGCAAGGTAGGGGATGCCCCAAACAGATGCTGGAGAGCCACAGAAAGGGTAAAGATGCACTCTGCTGGGTGAGAGACGCTGTGGTCCCGGAGGGACAGGGCCTGTGGCTGCCTAGCCCATCCCTGCTCCCAGCGTTGGAAGTAGCTGTGTGCTCTCAACTGGGCTTCAGGAAAGTCTCTGGTGATCTGACTCACCTGAAACCAGGGACCATTAACCCTGGGGGAGCCACACCTTGGGATCCCTGCAAAAGAAGTTGAAGGACTAGCATAGGATCGCCCACTTCTTATTTTGCCAAGTAAGAATCTCAAAAGCAAATAACACATAACCCACTCTCCGCTGTCCCCATCATTAAGAGGGTGCCTAACAAAGCCTAAACAAAGTAAAACAAAGCAATGCGACAGGGCGGAGCACAGTTTTGGAGTTAAGCACAATCCTTAAAGGTAAATACATGTTAGCTTTCAGAAAAACTCGTCCGGATTTTTCTACTTTGGCTGGAAACCTATGAAAAGGTCCGACACAATGCCTTTGAACGTGGGCTGTGTGGACTAGATAACAGTATTGTATCAATGCTAGGTTTCCGGATTTTGTTAACTGCAGGAGTTATGTAAGTCCTGCACTGTAAGAGAGTGTCCTTGTTCTTGGGAAATACACCCTTGAAGCATTCGGAGGTAAAAGGGCAGGGGCACCTGGGTGGCTGAGTCGGTTAAGTGTTTGACTCTTGATTTTGGCTCAAGTCATGATCTCCCAGTTCATGAGTTCCAGCCCCCCATCGGGCTCTGGCGGCCAGTGCAGAGCCTGCTTGGGATTCTCTCTCCTTCTCTCTCTGCCTGTCTCCTGATCACGTTCTCTCTCTCTCTCTCTCTCTCTCACACACACACACACACACTCAAAATAAACAAAGTTTAAAAAGGGGGGGGGGCATAAGGCCTACAATTTGTTGTCACATAGTTTGGGAAGATACTGTTTACACACATGCACATGTACACAGGTATACAGAGAGAGAGCAAAAAAGGCATTAAATGTAAACAAGTGACAAATCTGAGTAAAAGGTCTACCAGAGTCTTGGTACTATTCTTGTGACTTTTTTTATACATTTGAAATTATATCCGAATTAAAAATTACCAAAAAAAAAAAAAAAAAAAGTTAACAGTGATTCTCCATAAGAGTTGCTTTCACTTGGTACATTACTTATCTCAGTACTGTTTGAACTTCATGAACATATGTGATGTTTGCATCAGAAAGAATGAAACACATATGATAGAAATTAAAGAGAAAAAGGAAAGGCCATGGCAGACTCAGTCCAGCATTTTGACACTCTCTGATCTGGCCTAAACACCCATTCTACAGAGGAGGAAATCGAGTCCCAGGTAGGAGCTGTGGCTTGCTTAGTAGCACACCGTGGGTATCAGCAGAGCCAGAAGTTGATGAAGGCTCCTGTTCCCCACAGGTTCCTTCTATTCCAGGATACTGCCTCCTAAATTAAATGAAAGCCCTGAAGTTATGGAGGGCAGGGTAGAACCGGGCAGGATGCGGGGATTTGACCCCTCTGAGAATGCCACATCCCAGAAGGATGCATTCCTTCAAAGTTTTGTCCCCATAAGCTTCCTTTAAGCCAAGGAGGGTCATCAAGAATTGCTCCCTACACATTTACTCATTTCTCAGGTGGGGAAATGGAGACCCAGAGAGGTTCTGGAACTTGCCCAGGATCACACAACAAGTTCCAAACTCTGTAGTCAAGAGACAGAATAATTGGCCGATTTGGCTAAATCACCTTAAACTCAAATTAGAGAGGAATAAAGGAAGGGAGGGGCCTTAGGAATTGGAAAAGGGCAAGGGAGGTGTCTGGAGTAGAGATTCCTGGTTCCTTTCCTTTCCTACGCTTAATGTAATATTGGTTCTAGTGGGCCTGAAAGAGTAAGAAACAGTGTTTTGCAGGTACACCATGTGCTACAACTTCAAGAGGCATTACTATGAAAATGGCTCCTCCTGGAGTTGTGCAGTAGACAGCCTGCACAGCTGTGCACAGCAGCCCTGAGAGAGTCATTTGCTGTTGTTGTTGTTGGGTGGCAGGGAGCTGTTTGGGGAAGGGACAGGAGTGACTAACACTGTGGTCTGGATTAACCAGTGACTGATTCCATCCATTTAGTCAACCACTATTTATTGCCACAGATTATATGCCAGGCATCATGCTAAGGGCTGGGACTTTCCAGGCTTGAAATAGATGTACTCTCCAGGGAGGAGCTGGGGAAGCAACACGGATGGAGAGGCAGCCCTCCCAGGACAAAAGCGTACAAACCTACCCCCACCTCCTCCCCATCTGCCCAACCTTGTCCACCCTTCAGCCCCTCCTGAAGCAAGTCTCCAGACCCTTCTCCTCCCCCCACCTCTCTCAACAGAATAGAATGGAGCTTTCTGACTTTTCCATGGGTCTCCTCCACGGGGTGGCCAAAGCCTGTTGGGCTCCAGGCTGCAGTGAAATTCCTTCCTCCACGTGACCTAGAATTCATTCATTCATGTATTGGTTTGTTTTACTTCATTTATTCCACAGGCATTTGTCTTTTAACTAGATTTTTTTTTTAATGAAAAAAGAGACATGTACTGATTGTTAAAAAAAAAAAAATTAAATATAGGGGCACCTGGCTGGCTTAGTCAATGGAGCATGCAACTCTTGATCTCGTGCTCATGAGTTTGAGCCCCACGCTGGGTGTAGAGATTACTTAAAAATAAAATTTTAGGGGTGCCTGGGTGGCTCAGTCGGTTAAGCATCCGACTTCCGGCTCAGGTCATGATCTCCCGTTTGATGGGTTTGAGCCCCGCGTCAGGCTCTGCGCTGACAGCTCAGAGCCTGGAACCTGCTTCTCGTTCTGTGTCTCCCTCTCTCTCTGCTCCTCCCCGACTCACACTCTGTCTCTCTCAAAAATAAATGAACATCAAAAAAATTTTTAATGAATAAAATAATAAACATAAAATCTTAAAAAAAACACTTTTTGAAAAAAAAACCTTTCGAGGGCACCTGGGTGGCTCAGTCGGTTAAGAGCCTGACTGGCTCAGTCAGGTGGTTAAGTGTCTGACTCTTTGTTTCTGCTCGGGTCATATCTCACAGTTTGTGGGTTCAAGCCCCAAATCAGTCTGCTTGAGATTCTCTCCCTCTCTCTCTCTCTCTTCTCTACCCCTCCCCTGCTCCTGCTCTCCCTCTCTCTCAAAATAAATAAACTAAAAAAACAAAAAACAAAAAAAAACCCACTTTTTGGTTTTTGCCAATCTGAAAGATGAAAACAATATCTCGTTTTAGGGTCTCCTGGGTAGCTCAGTCAGTTAAGCATCCGACTTCAACTCCAGTCGTGATCTCATGGTCTGTGAGTTTGAGCCCTGCATAGGGCTCTGTGCTGACAGCTCAGAGCCTGGAGCCTGCTTCGGATTCTGTGTTTCCCTCTCCCTCTGCCCCTCCCCCACTCACATTCTGTCTCTCTCTGTCTCTCAAAAATGAATAAATGTTAAAAAAAATAAAAAGATAAGAAAAGAAAATAGTATCTTGTTTTAATTTGCGGTCTTCATTGTATTTCCAAACCATTGTATTCCCTTCTCTTACCTCCCTCCCACAGTATTTAAGGAGACACTGTGTGCAAGGCTGCTCATCCTTCTAATCACATAGGCATAGTGTCTGGGACCTGTGAAATGTTTAAGGACCTACAAAAAGGTTTGAGATCCAGGGAAGGGAGGCAGGGATGCATTGCCTTCAAAATCGTTTTGAAAGGTCAGCTGGAGAACCTGGAACTCAGGAACATTTCATTACATTTGAAAGCAATTTGTCGGTTTAGATGTTCCCATTGCAAAGAACTTCCAAGTGCACATGATGCTTTTCCAAAAATTTCTCAATGTTTATTTATTTATTTTGAGAGACAGAGAGAAAGAGAAAATGAATGGAGGAAAGGCAGAGAGAGAGAGGGAGAGAGAGAAGCCCTCTACGCTGCCAGTGCAGAGCCTGATGTGGGGCTCAAACCCATGAACCATGAGATCATGACCTGAGCTAAAATCAGGAGTCAAACACTTAACTGACTGAGCCACCCAGGCAGCCCAAGAAATCAGAGTCTATTTTAAACTAAATGCATTAGCTGTAGTTGGATAATTTCACAATCATTAATTATTTGGAAATCCTTTTTTCAAACATGCCCATACAACACCATTCAGTGTGCAATCAGAGTGTGTTTGAGTGTGTTTCATGTGAAGTGGGTGGGGCCTCCAAAAGTAAGTGATGGTATTTTTCTTTTTAAGCCTGTGAGCCAGGCAGACAAGGTCTCCGTCCTCGTGACACCTCGTGGCACCTCATGGTACCAGCACAGGCTGAACTTCTCAGCAAAAATCAGAGACAGTGAAGGGGGTTGGATCTGAGTCTTGGGCTAGCCAAGGACCCCGGCCTCTCTCCCAAACCCCTGACTGTCATGGAGAAGGAACTGTCCCCTGTCGTCCCCACCCCCAGTGTAAGTTCTCAGCACTAGATACGGGACTTTGGAAAGCCTAGGGTGTAATGGACCCATGTGGGGAAGGATAGGGGTGGAAGTGATGCTAATCTGTGGTCTCAGGACCAGACCAGGCCTCAGGGGAGGGGGGGGAGGAGGAATGGGGGGACAGAGATAGGGAGAAAAGGGACAAATTGTCCCCAAATGACATCTTGAGACATCAGAACAAAATGTGGCTTTTTCTTTCCTACTCTTGCCCCCTTTTAAAGGGAAATAGAGCTCATTCCTTGAAAGGGACCAACTGGGGGTCTAAGTCACAAGTGTGAAGGTTTTAAGACTGGGAGGTGAGCAATTCAGCACCTCTCCCCTCCTCCCCGTCTGCACCCTGTGCGTGCGTGCGTGGGTCTGTGTTTGTGTGCGTCCCCTCCCAGAATACTATCTCCAGTTGCTGGCACAGGGTCTGGTGCTGTTACACGCAGTGAGGATCCGGTCGAACCGAATGGCCCGGTGGAGACCGATGAGCAGTTTTGAATCCCACTTGTGCTCTTTGCCTGCTCTGCGGCCTTAAGCAAACTGCTGTTGTACAAAGAGCACCAGAAAACCTAGCTCATAGGGACCTTAGGCAGGTGAAATGAAATGAAGTCAATAAGGCACTTAGCTCGAAGCGTGGCCTTCTTATCCTCACCCTTTAGCTGCACTACAGGGAGGCAGGTGGCAGAGCAGGGGCAAGTATCTGCCTGGGTGAGAGGGTGTTGCTGCAGGGGAGGAGATGGTGGCAGTGGGAGGAAGGACGCACACCAGCCTGCAAGGCCTGTGAGCTTGCCCTGGTAACTAACTGCCTGTAGGGGAGTCACTGAAGGTTCTACAGCAGGAGAGGGCCCAGAGCATGCATGGGAGGTGGCTGGGAAAACCCCCGCGCACCATCTCGCACTGCTTGGACCCCAAATGTGTCTGTCATTCTTTCCTCCTCCTGCATACCCCTCCCATGGCCCAGGGAAGGGCCCCTGGGCTACAGCTCCGTGCCCACCAAGACCATGTGTGGAAACAGGCAGTGAGTGAGGCCAAGGAAAAAGTAAAACTAAGACCGAGCCCGAACGCCAACTCGGCGCCCTCCTGGCTGGGTGATTTGGATCCCTCTGAGCCTCAGCTTTCTCCCCATAAAGTGGGATGACAGCATTGACCTCACAGGGTTATTGCAATGGTCAAATGAGCTAATCCACGTAAAGATGAGCACTGTGCCTGCCATATGGCTGGAGCTCAGTGCACATTGTTATTAACTCTTAGAAAACTCTTAGATGGCAAAGGAGAGAGGGGAGACACGTGAGACACAAAGGAGAGAATGAGGAGGAAGCAGAGGCAGAGGGAGGGGCACACAGGCAGCCCAGCCTTTCCACCTGCAGCCAGGAAAGGAGACCCTGGGAAGGAGGAGGTGATAGAGGGGCCCAGCCCACTTCCCTCCTCTCCCCCAACTTCCAGTTCAGCCTGGCCCACTCTCAGATTGACTGGCTCGGGCGTGAGCAGCAAGCAGGGTCCTGGAGGGTTCCAGAGAGGGGCCTCCTGCAAAGGCGGGTGGGGGTGGAGCGTTCCTGGGAGATGAGAGGTCGGGCCCAGGTGTAGGGTTTGGGAGCTGCGATTCCCCATCGATTGTCAGGGCCCCAGGCACAGCCCACTGTGTTGAACTAGAGGCCAGAGGCTGCTCAGTTGGGAGAGTGGGCGTGTGTGGCAGGGAACCAGTGGTGCTGGCTGAGACAGGTTCACTCCCCAGCAGGCCAGCTGGGCCCTCCCCCAGGGGCTGGGCACCTGAGCAGGTGTGCGGAGGGATCTACAGCCTGTCACTTCTAAAATTAGAGCCCCGCAGCCTGGGAGTCAGCCAGGTGTGGCTGCCACACAGCCTCCCAAACTGGCTGATGTGCATGTGCACGCCAGCTCTGGGCCTGCACAGACACATGCCAGCTGCCAAGCCCAGACCCCAGGAGACCCATGGATACTCCAAAGGCACACACTCAAGTTCACACGCACACGTACTTGCTTGGGCCTGACCCTGTTCACGTATAGGCCCCTTATCCACAGGTGCCCTCCCACCACACTCATACCCCCAGCACGCGCTGATGCCCACCCAGCAGCTCCTGGGTCTCCCCCTCTAGACCACCAGCCTTCTGGGGGCAGTTGCCCCTGGTGGTCTTTTCCACTGCTCTCTCTTCAGTGCCTGTAGTAGTGCCCGGCACATACCAGCAGCCCAGGAAATGTTTGCTCTCCATGAACAATGTTTGCTCTCACACACACACACACACACACACACACACTTGCACGCATATTTCTGTAATGAATTAGCCCCACCTTCACCCCATCGCCCTGCATCGTTCTGGTTCTACTAGGCCCTGGAGAGAGCAGCACCGAGAGGCCCATCCGTCTCTGGCCTGGACAGTGCCCCACATCCAGAGTCCAGGTTAAGGGGAGAACCTGGGGATGAGGGGGGCGGTGGAACCAAGGAAGCAGCAGGCTAAAGCCCCTGTTTGGGAGGGTGTGAGGATCCCCATCTTCTACAGGAGAAACCTCCCTGGGGGCACTGTGCTGGGGTTCTGGGTGGGGTCGGAGGGACAAGTGACCTGCCCCACGGCCCTCCCCTAGCCCCCTGCTCCAAGGGAGCTCCCCATTATGGATGGCCCCATCCTACCTAGGAGCACTCGGCTCTGCTCCCATGGGGCTCCAGCCAGGCTTCCCCAGCTTGCATACTGTGTGGCAGAGTGAGGCTTGAGGAAACAGGAGCAGAGTAAGGTGTTCAGGGAAGACTTCCTGGAGGAGAGGAGCCTTGTATGGGCCAAAGACGGGAGAACTTTCTGGAAAGAGGGCTGGAAGGGGCGGGTGTGCATCTTTGATTCCAGGACTGGCGAGGGAGTGCCATGTCTGTGCTAGACCTCATGACACCCACGGGGTAGAGTGGAGGCCAACTGTGCGTGGCTGAGCACCAGGGATGAGGAGGGTGTGCTGTGACCCCAAGAGCTATCAAAGGTCAAGGCAAGGCCTGTGATTATAGTCTGCATCAGAAGTTTTGAGAATGAAGTGCCTGAGGGAAGCAGGCTAATTTCAGGGGAGAACCAAGAACACATAGGTGGCCAATGGATGGACAAAAAGATTAGCAGATAGGTTGAAAGACACAGGAGGAAGGATGGACTATTGGAAAGACAGAAGTGGGTGGGTGGTCATTGGACATCTCCCACTCGGTCTCTCTCTGGAGCCCCCAAAGAGCTTGAAGATCAAGCTACTCCCACCCCAGTCCCCCCACCCCACCGCCCCCATTCTCTATCTCTTCCCCAGGCCAGGCTCCCAGGGAGGCCAACACCTGCTTGGCCTGATGCCCAGAGACACACCTTTCAGCCAGATACAAGGCCAGATGTGGAATCACCTCCAGGTGTTTTCACCTGAGCAGGTGTGCATAGGATAAGGTGGGGGTGGAGGCCATATCTACTGGCTAACACTTCCAAAAATAGCCCCCCACCTCCTGGGTAGTGCCGCAATCACAGCAGACACACACACACACACACGCGCGCGCGCGCACGCACACACACTCACACATACTCCCAGCCATTGGCTGAATCACACCCCACAGGCACCCGCTGATACAGGTACAGGTGAGCACCCATTCACTGATACCCAAACACCAGGCCCCCAAATGTCACAGGACCACTGCATTGCACAACTCCGGTATGAGCCACTCATGCAGTCTACAATGTATGGGGCAACCTTGACCTTCAGTTACACCCGGATGCTACACAGTCATTAACCTGCAAAGGTTCACTGAGTAGCTCCCAGACTCAACCTTGGGGGGATATCAGGAACACCTCTCCACCTTCTGGATATTTGAAGTCTCTCCCTCAACGACTCTTTCCAGAGAAAGCAGGGCCCACAGGGCCCTTCCTGTTCTCTCCCTTCAACCCTGCCTCCCGACCGGCCTCCTCAGATTTGCCCTCCCTCCAGCCACATTTCACACCTCAGATGGGCTCTCTGCTTCCCATACACCTTGGCCCACACCATTCCCACAACCAGGAACCCTTTTCTCGTCTCAATCCTGAACTGAGTCCCAGCATCCAAGACAGAGTTCTCTGTATACGTGATGTGACGCACAACAGGGCCTTGATAAGTGTTGTTGACTGACTGCCCAAGTGTGTAGCTGGGTGAAATCATTGGGAATATAAGGCAGCTAAGAATTATTGCCAGATGGGCTGGTGGGGACTTGCGGGCATGGAATCCCAGTCAGAGTAGGGGAGAACCCATGGGCTGGAGGGCAAAGCCCCCATGAGCACACATTTGTCACTACAGCCCCCATGGAGCGAGTCCTGAACACGTGCACCTTCCCCTTTCCATAGACAAGAAGCACAACTGACCAGTCAGCAGGGCCCAGCCTTACAGCGAGGGCAGGACAGGTCAGCAAGCCATGGAAGGAGTCTTCAGCCAAGGCCAGGGTGTCTCGTACTCTGTTCCCTCCACCCTCTGACACTTTGGGAAGCCCGGCACTTTTCTAGGTCTTTCTTCAGGGCTGGGGAGTGCCAGAGCAGGCTCTCTGCCAGCTCAGCAGGTCTGGGGACTTTGGATGTGCTGATGCAGGCACACTGCCACACCCCATAGGGGCCCAGCTGGTCAGAGCTCAGCACTGGCCTGGGTCTGGGCCTGGCATTGATGGATTGACATGGAGTTTCATCCGTTGGGCAAGGACCAAACCTGTGTGAGTGTTCACTCTGCGTGAAGCCCATTTCTAAGCACTTTATTTATATTTGCTCACTTAATCTTTGCGACGACTTTCTGAGGTCGGACACAATTCTGATGGGCGTTTTACAGTTTCGGAAACTGAGACATAGAGATGGACGAACCAACCTACCCGAAGTCGTGGCCCTGAGGGGTGGGTAGAGGGGTCCAGGTTCAAACACAGCTGTCTGGTCCAGGCCACACTCTTCACCACTACGTTATTCTATGTCACCTTTTAAACTTACTTTTAAAAAAGAAAAGATAATGGGGCACCTGGCTGGCTCGGTCAGTAGAGCATGTGAATCTTGATCTCATGGTTGTGAGTTCAAGCCCCACATTGTGGGTAAGAGTTTACTTAAGAAAAATAAATAAAATAGAATTTTTGAGAAAAGAAAAAAAGAAACGAGATTACTGGGTCCAGGCTGCCTTTGGCACTGGGGGCCTGAACATGTGACGTCAGGTCATTCCCAGCCCTGTCTCTCTCTCTCTCCCTCTCTCTCTCTCTCTCTCTCATGCACACATGCACACACACACACATACACACACACACACAGCCTGCCTTGTCCTGGTACCACCAGGCACATCCCTGTAACCTCCTGGTTCCTCCACAGCCAGGCATCAGGCCCGTGGGAACACTGTGCTCTTGGCTTCGGGTCCAAGTCTATTCTGGAACATACCACCTCACGCCCCCCTCTCTCCACCACCCCAGTTCCACCCCAGGGCCAGCATTCCTGGAAAGCTTCAAGACAGCTTTCTTTCAAGGGGAATTTCTTCTGTGGCCGGAATTGGGATAAGCTGAGAAGGGTCCCGCCCACAACTCACAGAAGCTGCACCTTGGGGCCAGAAAGCTTGGAGTGGCCCTGGGGCATCAGGGCTGCTAGTGGTCCCATCTCCACGGCTGGGCTTCGGCAGGCAGGAGATACACAGGGTGCCCTTACCTAGCCTTGCGTGCGTACTGCGGCTACTTCTGGGCTCTCTGAGGAGCTCAGGTCTCCAGCACTTTGTTTTCACCAGCTTTCCTCATCCCATCCCATTACCAGAGAGTGTGCTACTGTAGGCCCAGGCCAGGGCTGGGCGCCGTGGAGCCTGCCCTGCTGGGCGGACACAGCCTTCCCACAGACAGTCAGCGGCACGGCTGCAGCAAACCCCCAAGGTCGGCCATCAGCCTCCGATTCACTTCCAGGACGTCCTCCCGCCATTCAGGGGGCCCAGGATCACGTCCTAGCCTGTGCCCTGACCTCTCACCCCAGCCCTGGCTATTGTTTCAGTGGCAGGAGAGCCTGACAACGCTGCCCCAGCCCCGGGCTGTATGGGTGACTACATGGGCAGATGACTACATGGGCTCCTCCTTGACCCAGACTGAGTCAGAAGGCCCGTGAGCTCCTGCTGCCTCCAGAGCCCAGAGAATTTGGGTGGGAAAAGCTGTCTCCGTGCCAAGGTCTGAGGAGATGGGCCAAGCTCTCACTCCTCACTGACCTGGCCTTCAGCAGGACCTTCTAAGCATTCTTGGATCTAGAAATGCCACATGTACACACACACACACACACACACACTTAGCCACACTGCGACTGGAGATGAAACAGTGTGGGTATGAGGTGGGTATGAGGCTGAGGCAGGCCAGTGAAGAGTACTGGGCTGGGCCAGCACAACAGAGGCCTGAGCACCTCCTGGTGCTGGAGAACACAGCAGCCCAGCATGGGAAACAGGCCCATGCTTCTAGATCCCTCCCCAGAATGGGCACAGGTTCTTATTGCCTGGGGGCCTTGCTCCATAGCATATGCCCTCAACCTTACAGTTCTCTCTCTTCCTTTCTCTCTCTCTCTCTTTCTCTCTCACACACACACACACACACACACTCCTCCTCTGCAACACCCCTTCCCCAAATACTAGCCTCATAGAAAGAGCATCCAAGCCCCACAAAGCCATAGGCCCTTGACTCAACCCTTGGAAGCTGAGAGCAGGCCTGGTGGGCCAGTGTCAGGGGATTTCCCCTCCTGGGTTGGCTCCATTGAGCCCCACTGTCCCTTGGCTGGACTAAGCAATTGCTGCAGAGGCCAGCCTCCACCTCCACTGTGCCCACTGTGCCCATTCCACTGGGCCCCAGCACACAGAGGTCCATGCCAGGGCTCCATACAGCTTCCCAGGACTGCCAGTTTGCTTAGGCTCAGGGCCTTTTGTTTTCTCTTGCTTGCGCCCCCATGTACATACTCAAATGCCCTCCCTGTTTATCTTCCTGACCATAAAGTCATCAGTCAACACTTAAGTACTAGCCAGGCCCTGTTGTAAGAGCCTTCCGTCTATTCTTGCATTTGACACTCACAAGAAAGTGCCGTTAGTTATACGCATGGTTCAGATGAGGAAACTGAGGCCGAGACAGGTTGAGGAATAATGCATTCCTACCCATCTTTCAAGATTCACCTTGGGTACTCTCCCTTCTCCTCTGCACCGCACCCCTGCCCGCTGCCCCAGGCAGGAGAAGCTGACCCCACCTTCGAGCCACTGCCCCTGTAGTGACTCCTGTTGGGGCCATTATCTCAGCCCCGAGCCATTGATGTTTGCCCTTCTCCATTGTCCTGGCCCCTGTGAGGGTCTCAACCAACCCTCTGTCTCGCTCCCCACCGAGTCTGACGAGTGGGCAGCAGGCACCTCTTCACTGCCTGGAGAAGTGGGCCAGAGGAAGGATGGTCAGGACCCACCTCCCTTCTCCTCTTCCTCCAACTTACCCATTCTCCAGCCTCTTTCCTTCCCCTCTCCTCGCCCCTGCATCTGTCCCTGTGCAGCCCTGTCCACACCTCTCCTACCAGTTCCTAGGGGAAAATGATGGGCCCCTGCCCTGCTCTCAGGCTGGGTCTTGCAAGTGGGAAGCAGAATCTGTGCTGGGCTGAGCCTGGGAGAGCAGTGGAGCCCCAGCAACTCCCCCAGCACAAAGGGGGCCTGGCCGGGACCTGAACACTGGGAACTCCACACCCTGTGTGGCGTCACCTCTGGGTCGCCACTTTGGTGTGTATGTATCTGTCTTTCTGTGTGTCTGTGCGTGTGTGCTCACGCGCACTGGGGAGGAAGGGGAGAGAGTGCAGGGGAGGGAGACAAATGAACCATTGGGCCCAAGGCCACATGTATTTAAGGGGCACCGAGTTAAAAATAGACCCCAAGTGCCCGGAGAGCAGGCAGCAGGCACGCTGACCTCTGGCTCAGATAGGGAGAGGGATTCCAGGAGCTCTGAGAACTGTCCACAACTCGCTGCCTTCCTCCCAACTCCCTCTCCTGAAGACGGATTTGCGATTCTGTCGAGTGTCACAGACACCCCAGCGTGGCTGGGTGGCACCCTCGATGTTTTGTGCGCTTTGTAGATTACATTGTTTTGTAGCAGAAGAGAATGAACTTTAGACCGAGATGGGACCCCAGCAGGGGATTACTGGGTAGCTGTCCCCTTCCTATCCCCCATTTGCAGAGGGGACTGAAGTTCCAAGAGAAATGACACTCAAGCTTATGCAGAGCAAGGCTCGAATAAGGGCCCCTAGCTCCCAATTCAAGACTCTTTCCACTGTTACATCATGTTGATCATGTTCTATTGCACAACATTCCTATAGATTTTTTTTTTTATTAGAGGGTGAATCTTTTTTTTTTTCTTTAATTGAGAGAGAGGGATAGAGAATGAGCAGGGGTGGGCAGAGAGAGAGAGGAGACAGAGAATCCCAATCAAGCTCTGTGCTGCTAGTGCAGGGCCCAACAAGGATCTCAAATTCACAAACCATGAGATCGTGACAAGAATCTCAAACTCACAAACCATGAGATCATGACAAGGATCTCGAACTCACAAACCATGAGATCATGTCCTGGGCCAATATCTAGAGTCAGATGCTTAACTGACCGAGCCACCCAAGCACCCCTAGATTTTGTTCTTTTGTGTTATCTTATGTAATGCATGTAGGCAGGAGTGGGGGTGGGGTGCACAGTCGTTAGAAGGAGGAGGTGACAACAAAGGCCATTAGGCTGGGGTACAGGCAGTGGGTCCATATCCTCACAGATCATCCCAGCTCCCCCATCTGAGATCTCTCCCCACGTCAGGTGTAGTGGGTGTGACTCAGCTCCCAGTGCCCTAATTAGCACCTGTTGACAGTTTTTGATTTGTGTGTTATCACCCTGGGTCCGCTTATCTTTATCAGAGCCAAAGGTTGATTGGAGCATTCTGGCTCGGGCTCAAAGCAACTCCACTCTGATTCCACGGAGCATTCATGAGCACTGTTACGAACAACAGCCCTTTTTCTTCAAGACAGCAGCCCAAACGTTGACTTGTCCCAGAGCCGCACTCTGGAGTCTTCGGTTTGACCTCCGTCATGCCCACCAGTAAGACCGTGCACAGTCCTCCTCTCAGCCAGGGGAGGAGAGTGCTGCCAGGGTGAGGAAGGCCATGTGAACTCAGGCCTCCTGATCTCCAGCCTCAGGTACCCACAGCGATGCCCTCAGACACCTGACCCTGCCAGAAAGCCCTACCGGAGGCCGAAACCCCTTCTTCTCCAGCCTCTCTTGCTGGGACAAAGTTCCTGAGCCTTATCAGTCCAAGAGGCAGAATGTTAATCTGGCCACCTATGCTCCAGCCCTGCCCCCTCACAGCTGGCCTCCGCACTCCAGGTGGGTGGGGGGGGTGTCCATCAGGACAGCTGGCCCTGCATGTAGCCTGTATGGCCACCCGAGGGGTTCATCCTCGGTCTCTTCCCAACAGTAGCCTCAGGGCCAGGCCCGCAGGTGCTTCCCAGCTCCCCTCTGAGCCTTGGGGGAGGTATCTTCTCTGAGAAGTGACCCATTCCTTTCCTGACACCTGACATTCCTACCTGGACCCCCTTGGTGTGGTGATGTCAGAGAGGACCTGGGTCCTACTCCTGGGTCCGCTGCTGTGCCCTTCCTCTGGATCCGGGGCAAGTCACCGAGCACCCAGACTTCAACTGCATCACCTGTGAAATGGGAATGGACTTTAATCCACCCTAGAATACCTTCCTTTCCACTGAGCCATGGTGCCTATGTCTGACCAAGCCGTCCCCTCTGCACACACCACCTGGAACAGGCTCCAGAGCCCTGAAGGTAGTTCACGGTTTCCCACTGACAGCCACCTAAACCCCCTTCGCGCCTGGGCCAAGTCCCCAGAGACCACCCAGGGACGATGACGATGCCTTGCGTGGGCGTCCTCAGAGATCTCAGGTGGAGACAGGTCCCTGCCCAGCTGGGGCGGGCGTGTGTGTGTGTGTGTGTGTGTGTGTGTGTGTTTGTGTGTCCAAGCACACTCCCGGGGCATTGTCCGGAGGGCTGGGCGGTTGCCTTTATGGCTAGGCATAAAAGGTAATCATTGACCACATCAATGCCGCCTTGCGCATCAGTGCCCGCCCAGGCTCGACCCTGCCAGGTCCTGGATTACTTTACAGTCACATAAAAGGAGCCTCCAGACTGGCCTCTGGGGACTTTGGCCCTCAAGCAAGGAACGGGAGGGAGCCCTTCCCTGGAGATGGCCTTTTCTTATAACATTTACTTGGTCACTGAAGAGCCCCAGCCTTTTATCAAACACTGCTACGATTGTCTTGGCCCAGCCTGCCTACACCACAGAGTCCCCATCAGCAGGGGTCACCGCTCTTCCCTCTCTCCTCCACCTCTCCTATCAGGACCCACCAACAGCCTGGATGCACTCAACAGCAGCCTGGGTGCACCCAGCAAGGCCCTTCCGCAAGCTGAGAATTCAGGACACATCTGGGAGACCTGGTTCCTTTACAAGTTTTATTTCATCGAGTCCTCATTAACCCTATAGGGTAGGAACCAAGATAATTCCCATTTTATTTTATTTTTTATGTTTATTTATTTATTTTATTTAAAAAAATTTTTTTCTTAACATTTATTTAATTTTGAGACAGAGAGAGACAGAGCATGAATGGGGGAGGGTCAGAGAGAGAGGGAGACACAGAATCTAAAACAGGCTCCAGGCTCCGAGCAGCCAGCACAGAGCCCGACGCGGGGCTCAAACCCACGGACAGTGAGATCGTGACCTGAGCCGAAGTCAGACACTTAACCGACTGAGCCACCCGGGTGCCCCGATAATTCCCATTTTATAGACAGGATAACTTGTGCTCAGAGAAGTCAAATAACTTTCCTAAGTCACACAGCTGGTAAATGGCAAACTGCAACAATTTCTCACAGCTTATGTGGCAGTGGTCTCCAAGCTCGTGTTTTTTTTGGTTTTTGGTTTTTTTTAAATGTTTATTTATTTTTGAGAGAGACAAAGACAGAATGTGAGTGGGTTTGGGGCAGAGGGAGAGGGAGACCCAGAAGCAGAAGCAGGCTCCAGGGTCTGAGCTGTCAGCACAGAGCCCGATGCGGGGCTCGAACTCATGACCTGTGAGATCGTGACCTGAGCTGAAGTCGGACACTCAACCGACTGACCACCCAGGCGCCCCTCCAGGCTCGTTTGATAGCATACTGCTATTGTGAAAAACAACTCTTGGCACACACCTTTGATATATTTATACACATTCATAAATTGTACACATGTCCTACTAAATATCTATATGTTAAATAGTAGCAAATACCTGCACCCCAAACAAACTTTTCTCATCCTATCATTCAAACCAGATCGAATCAACTTCAGAGATGCTCCCCAAGGCTCGATTCTAGCAGCAACACCTGGGACATAGAGAGAAGGTGGGAAGTGGGCTGAACTGTGAAGGAAAGGTAGGCCTCAGGCAGGTGAACATATTGGGGAAGGGCACTCCAGACAAATGCTTGAGCAAAATCCAAGAGGCTGAAAATGTCAGGAAATGTTCAGGCACAGACAAGAACCCCGGGAACATGAATGGGAATGGCTAGAGACAAAGCAGGAAGGGTCAGGAGGGGCTGGAAGCGACTGGCCAGACTGCCAGACCTTGTCTAAAATGTAGTAGGGAGCCACAGTGGGTTCATGAGCAGCCGTGTGACTTTGCCAGAGCCGTGTTTTGGAAATGTCTCCCAGTGCAGTATGGATTACACTCTCAGAAC
This sequence comes from Felis catus, assembly GCF_018350175.1. NCBI lineage: Eukaryota > Metazoa > Chordata > Mammalia > Carnivora > Felidae > Felis > Felis catus. The sequence goes on from NC_058370.1 coordinate 63,012,974, forward strand.
GCTGTCCTTGGAGTTGGAGAATGTGGCCCTTGGAGAGGCACCAGACTGAAGGCCAGTTAAGAGTTGCCACACCTCTTTACCTTTGCCCACTGCCCAACTTGGGGTGACTTAGGCACCCTTGCTGGCCTTGATTTTCTTTCTTTTTTTTTTTAATGTTTATTTATTTGAGAGAGAGAGAAAGAGGGAGAGGGGAGGAGGGGCAGAGAGAGAGAGAGAGAGAGAATCCGAAGCAGGCTCTGCACTGTCAGCACAGAGCCCAGTGTGGGCCTAATCCCGTGACCCGTGAGATCATGACCTGAGTGGAAATCAAGAGTCAGATGTTTAACCGACTGGGCCACCCATGTGCCCCTGGCCTTGATTTCCTGACCTGTAAAATGGACATAATAAGAGCACACATATTGTGGATATTACTGTTGCTGACAGTAGGGCTGGTGTGCCTGATCTAGCCTCTGGCACATAACAGATGCTCAAGAAATAAGATGCTCAAGAAACAGATGCTCAAGACCAGCTCAAGCTGGTCTCATTATTAGAATACGCCATCCTCTTTCCCCTGCCTGAGGAAATCAAACCAACCCCCCTCCATAATCTAGATCGGACTTCACTTTTGAGAACCCCGGTGAACTTGTTACTCCTTTCCCTGGGCTTACCTAGCTCTGGACTCATACAGGCAGTGCGGCATTCGCACATCAGACGACAGTTACCCGCATACATATCTGTCACCCTCACCTCCGGGCTCCTGTACAAGACATTTAGTGGGCCTGGTTAAATTTTTGTGACTTGGTTCAAAGGATAAAAAGGGAAATAACAGCAGAAGAGGAAGAGGAGGAGGAGGAAGAGGAAGAGGAAGTAGCGTGTTTGGGGGCACTTTGCTAAGCTTTTTGTGCGCGTTGTTTTCTGAATCCCCTCCTCGACCCCAGAAGGCAGGTATGTCAGGCGGGATAGGCTCGTGTGTGCCACAGTAACAATCATCCCAACCTTTCAGTGTTTTAAAACAGTAAAGGGGCGCCTGGGTGGCTCAGTCGGGTAAGCATCCGACTTCGGCTCAGGTCACGATCTCACAGTTTCCAGGTTTAAGCCCCGTGTCAGGCTCTGTGCTGACACTTAGAGCCTGAAGCCTGCCTCGGATTCTGTGTCTCCCCCTGTCTCTCCCCCTCCCCCACTCACGCTCTTTCTCTCTCTTTCAAAAACAAATGAAACATTTAAAAAAATTTAAAACAGCGAAGAGTTCTTTCTCTCCCCTGCCAAATGAGCATCGCTGGTCACTTGAAGTATGCTGTCCTCACTCAGGGACCCAGGCTGAAGGAAGCCCCCCCAGCAACACCTTTCTTCAGCATTAACCGTGGCAGCGAGAAGGGGACCGGAGAGTTCACACGTTAGCTTTTTTGTTGCTACCTGGAAGTGGCATGTGTCAATTCTACTCACATTTTATCAGCCAAAGCAAGTTCACTCAGCCACACTCACTTCAAGGGGCTAGTGAAGTGCAGTCTTGCCAGGCCTGTTCCCAACTGTGTCACGAAGGCCACATGGGCGGGTCAGGTCCATCCCTAGCTGTGCCAACGGCCACTCCCAACAGGGTGACTCAAAGCCCCTTTGTGGCAGAGTTGACCCCGCGTCCAAACAGTACTCACCTCCCCTCTGCTCTGGAACCCCCCCTCCCCCTGCCCCATAACATCAACACACAAGAATCTGGGTCAGTCTTTATCTTCCAGCTAAAGTGAACTCATTGAGGAATCAGCCTTGACTTTGGTTAGGCATGAAAATCACAACCATATTTCATGTCTGACACTGAGGCATTGTGGGTCTGGCAAGGAGTGCAGGAGAGAGGGGGAAAAACGGGACAGCTGGCTTGGGGTTGGAATTCAATTTCTTACCAAATAATTACATGCTATCTGCGGGCTGGGATCACACACTTGAGTCTGTGCCACAAGAAGCCTGCCCCGTGCATTTCTCAGAGCCCATTACCTGTTTTTTTCCATCATCATTTGCAACGGGGATTGTGTAGGCTCTGGGGAGGCAAGTCTGCTATGGGGTGTGTGTGTGTGTGTGTGTGCGCGTGTCTGTGTCTGTGTGTGTGTGTGTGTGTGTGTGTGTGTGTGAGTGTGCAAGACGGCAAGCCAGAAAGGAAGCTACAAGCAGACAAGGAGCATCTCTTGTGAGCACAGTCCCTGCTGGTGCCGAGAAGGAAGAAGGACAGGTCTCTAACTTCTGACCCAGACTTAGGAAAAGACTTCCACATTGAAAAATGTGGCTCCCTCTGAGAAATCATAAAGAAACACCCTCAACTGCGGGCAGATTTCATCCCACTCCAGGGGCAAGTTAAAGGAGATGCAAAGTGGTGTAGGCTCAGGGGAAAGGCAAGTGCTACAGGCAGAATTTCAGGCAGACAAAGCAGAGCAAAAGGTCAAGGTCAGAAACCAGTGACATTTCGAGGGCAAACTGGAAACAGAGGTGGGGCTGCTGAGGGGCAGGATGCTACCATGGTGGGGAGCACAGGCTCTAGGGCTCTGCTCCTTATCAGCTGGGTGGTCTGGAAAACTCCCCAGCCCCTAGAAGCCTCAATTAACAGAGGCTAATGAGAGCCCCCATGTCATAGGGCACTAAACAGGTATGCAGCCGACGAGGCCCTGCCCTGCTCTCTGGGCCTGTGGCTGCTGTGTCCCTGGGCCCTGGTCTGGGGGAGAGGGGTGCCTGGTGAGAAATCCTCCCTCCTTCATTGTCCCAGCAGAATGGAGCCCTGGCCACGAGAGTCAAGTCCAGGGGGACACTGGTTACCTCAAAGGCAGAGTTCCTTGTCTTTCAATCCTTCTTCCATCCCTTACTGTCCATCCCTCAAGACCTTGCGGGGCACCTGCTGCTGTCCAGGACCCTGATGGTGGGGGTGGGGATGGGGTTCTGGAGGTGGAAGAAAAAATTCCAGAGCCTGATCGTTAGCAATTCATAATCTACCTGGGAGGAGGGCGTGGCTCACTACCCAGAAAACAAGGAACAGAAACCACGGTTTGGGGCAGGAGCTGGTCAGGGCCAGGAGGCAGCGTCAGGGAAGGAGCTGGAGCCTCAGGGATGGAGAGGATGAGTATGAGGGCATGGAGGGCACTGCGAGCAGCAGGCACACCTGGAAGAAAGGGCTGGAGGGGCCCGTGGGGTGCAGTTGGGTGGTGAAGGCAGGATCCTAGGGGTAGGGCAGTAGGCCAGGCTGTTGAGTGGTGGTTTGTCCAACCTCAGGAACTACGGTGTAGAAACACAGAAGGTTCTGGGGTTTTGTTTGCTCAGAGATGGGGAGTGCAGCCGAAGCATCTAGAGATGGGTACCCAGGAGACAAAACAGGTGCTGGGGATATGGGATGCTGAGTTCATGCCCCCCACCCAGGTGCAGACAGAGGAAGAACAAGTCTCTCTGGATGGGGTCCCCACCTCCTCTGTCCAGTAGGTCTGGGGACAGGATCTCACTTTACCACCCCACCCCCAGGCCAAGCCTGGGTTGACAAATGGGCCCTGCCCCCTGCCTGGAGGAGCTGAGATTGTTACGCTGGAAGTGAGTCACAGAGCTTTTCCTTCCTTCTCTCTCTCTCCACTTGGCTTGACCGACACCTTGCGCATCCTCATTCTCTCCCTCTCTCCCCCACCCCACACACCCGTTCAGAATCCATAAACTATAAATAAGTGGTCTATCAGCACAAACTCCTCGACCCAGCGCTGGGGAAGGTGAGGGGCTTGGCTCAGGGTTCTGGTCCGTGTGTATCGGCAGAATGTGTGCCTGTGTGTGTGCATGGGCACACAGGTGTTGCTGAGACTCTGACATGCTGGGTGTCTGTATTTGTGAGCTGTCTGTCTGTGTGGTTGTGGGGAATCTGTGAGGGAGCACAGCATACATGTGTCGTGAGGTTGTGGTTGGAGGAAATTTCCACGGGGACGGGACTACGGGTTTATCGGCTACGGGATGGGCACAGGTGTATGCGTCGTAGGTCGCCACCACTGAGGGGGAGGGTGTGGGCGGCAAGAGCGCATTTGTGCCCGAGGCGTGTCCGCATGGACATCCGTGTTGTGGAGGGGGTGGGTGCTGGGTGTGGAGGAAGTGCTTCTGTCTGTGTTTGTGTAGGTGTTGAGGGTGTCTGTGCCTGGACCGCCTGCCTTGCCTCTGGCTCTGCAGGATGTGAAAGGACTTAGGACTTGGGTTTGTGACTGAGGCTGGTGTCACACCCTTCAGTTCTTTCCCTCAGCCTGGGCCAGGAGGCTGGAGATAAACCCAAGCCAGCACTGATGGCTATGGTGGCGGTGATGTCACATTCACAGGGGGTGTTCGGGGGGCGGGGGGTAGCTCATCAGAGGGAAGCTCGGAAGGGAGCTCCTCAGACTGAGAACTTGGCCTAGGAAAAGAGTGAAGGTAGAGGCTCTTGGTCTCTCACTCCCTCCTGCTGTCCCTCACCTGAGTCTACCCACATGCAGAGCCCAGCCAGAGAGGGCCCACTGGCCACCAGCGGGCGGGACTCAGCCTGGGTGCCACAGAGTGAGTGCCCTTCCACCAGCATGCGGGTCTGTCCCCCATGTAGGAGCCCCTCCCGTCCAACCCTGCTCCCAGCTAGATGAAAAGCCCCACAAGGCAGGACCTCTGTCTCCCCAGCATCCCCAGGCATAAAAGAGGGACAATGATATCTACAGAAAGGGGTTATCTGCACCCCAGATGAGCCTGGAGTTGTGGCCACAGGGAATAGAGCTAATCACTCATGCTTCCTTCTCACCTCTCCTACCTCCATAGAAATTGTTCAATTGGATCCTCCCGGGGGTTGGGGGCCGGTGGCAGTGAAGGTCCTTGGGCCGTCTCTAGGGGGCGCTGACAGGCAACCAGCACGTGCCCGCATTTGCCAATGGATTAAACGGGCAAAAGACAGGGCAGGCCGAGGAGGGGGCCAGAGGAGCTGTGTGAATGGGGACAGTCTAGCGGGGCCTGACGGAAGGGCTTGTCTGTGAGATGTGTGACTTCTCTCACCCACCGGCAGTAGGAAGAGCACCAGGGAGCCTCTGAGAATTCAATCCCAGGCTCACACGGACTGGGGTCCTGGGAGGGGCCGGCCAGGTTGTCCCCGGATGCCGGCTTAAGTCCCCACTCCGCCTGGGATGGAGGAGGGAGGGTGATGAGGGATAACTGGGATGTGCCTGCTTTCCCTCTCTTCTGCAGGCCAAGGCACATTCTCCCTCTAGCGCCCCTCAAGGAGATGAAAATCCATTCCTTCAGCCCCAAGAGGTGGCAGCAGGCAGACTGAGGGGATCATTCCCCAGCATGGGCCCTGGAGGGAAGGGTCGTTGGGGGACTCTGCCCTTCTAAACCTGGTTCCTTTCTCTTGGGACCAGGCTCCCTGCAGGCCCACATTACCAGGAGGAAGGCCGTTCCAGGGTCAATTCTGAATTCTGGGGGGTGGTCCTGGTCCAAGGAGGTGGTGTCTTCCTCCACAACCCATCCATAAAGGGCATTTGTGCCCAGGCTACACCGCCCACCTGGGGCTGGGGGCAGGGGCTGCTTCGAACACAGCACCACAGTGAAAGCGGGACAAACGCGCCTGTGTGCGCCCTGGCGGAGGTGCCGGAGGAAGCGCGGTCGGGCCGAAGTGTTAATGGGCCTCCTTCCTGCCCTGCCCATGCCAGCTCCTCGGTGCTCATCCCTCTCCCCTGAAACGCCCGCTTCCGCTCCGTCCCTGGCCACAGACCTGTCCTGCTTTAACAAACATCCCTCTCAGGCTTCGGGTTTATGGCTTTTCCATGCGCCCCCTTCATGTGGTTGGGAACCAGCGCTCTGGTCCCCAGAGCAGAGGGGTGGGGTGGAGGGGGCTGGGGCTGGCCTTGGGGGCTGGGCCTGGCCAAGCGACCTAAGGGGAGGCTAGGATCTTTGCATCAGGAGGACAAGGCCCAGCCAGGGAACAACACAGGAGGGATGAGCTCTGTCCTGAAGGAGGGCAGGTAAGGGAAGGCCAAATCAGCTGCAGGGGCCAGGAGGGGTCCCCAGAGAGGACAAGGAGACCACCCCCAAAGGGGACAGCACCAGCCCAAATGATGGTACTTGTGACTTTGTTTTTTTGTTGTTGTTGTTTGTTTTTTACTTTTTTAAAGTTTATTTATTTATTTTGAGAGGGAGAGCAGGAGAGGGGAGAGAGAATCCCAATCACGCTCTGTACCGTCAGCATAGAGCCCAACATGGGGCTCGAACCCACAAACCATGAGATCATGACCTGAGCCGAAACCAAGAGTCGGTGCTTAACCAACTGAGCTATCCAAGCACCCCATTTGTGGCTTTGTTTTAAATGGAACGTTTCTTTTTTTTCTTTTCTTTTTTTTTTTTTTTTTTTTTTACTGTTTCTTTCTTTCTTTCTTTCTTTATTTGAGAAAGAGATAACAGAGTGTGAGTGGAGAAGGGCAGAGAGAGAGGGAGACACAGAATCCGGAGCAGGCTCCAGGCTCTGAGCTGTCAGCACAGAGCCCGAGGCGGGGCTCGAACTCACGAGCTGTGAGATCATGACCTGAGCCAAAGTCAGACGCTCAACCGACTGAGCCACCCAGGCATCCCTTAAAGAGAATGTTTCTTAAGCACCAAATGTGCCCTATGCAAAGTAAGTCCTGTGATTTTCTTGTCTCATTTCACTCTCACAAAAACTCACTGGTACCATCACCCCCCATTTTACAGATGACAAACCAGGGCCCAGAGAGGTTAAGCAACACGTGCCCAGATCACAGAGCTGGCTAGTGACAGTGTGATGACTCAAGCCCGGGGAGCGTCCACATGTTGAGGAAGAGCCACTACTCTATGCATTTTTATCAGTCACTGTTGGGCTTTTGTATCTGGGCCTGGGACCGCCCGTTAGGTGTCCCTGAGTCCCTGGGTCAGCCTCAGGAGGGCCAAGGAAGAAGCATTCGATCCCAGGACTGTCTCTGCCTTGAGACCAGAGCCTCAAGCCCCCTTGGGTGTCAGCACCACGTATAAGCTGACATCTCCCATATAAGGGGGCGCACTGTTGAATGTATGTAGAAGCTGCTGAATAAAACACACTTTCATTTCAAAGCGTGACTGAATATACACTCACTGCGGGTCATGGATATGTTTTTTCTCAAAAGATTTTAAAAGTACAACTGCTATCATGGGGATCAGGGGCTGCAAAACGTTTCGATTCTGTGAGAGAACGTTTGTGTTCAAAAAGTTCAGAAACCACTTTACAAACTAAAACACGGATGCCCTGAGAGGTAGCACATCCTGGGGAACTTTCAGAGCAAGCTGGGGCCCAGGGACCTACTCACTGGGCTGAGGCTCCCTTTTTGTCTGGTCAGGACACCCACCCCCATCTCATCAGAGAAGGGGGCCTGTCCCAGGGGCACCTGGGTGGTCCCGTCGATTAAGCGTCTGACTGTGACTCAGCTCATGATCTTGCGGTTTGTGAGTTCGAGCCCCGCATCGGGCTCTGTGCTGACAGTGTGGAGCCTGCTTGGGATTCTCTCTCTCTCCCTCTCTCTCTGACCCTCCCCTGTGTGTGCTCTCTCTCTCTCCCTCTCTGCTCCTACCCCACTTGTAATCTCTCCCCCCCCAAAAAAAAAATAAATAAAAGAAGTACACCTTAAAAAAAAGGAAGGGCTGCAGGAGTAGGCCCCAGGAGATCCAACATAGTAGGGCATGGGACTTGAGGGACTAAGAGGCTAGGAGAAACTCAGGGGCCTTCCATCTCCCAGCAATGCAGGAGGAGAGCCCCGGCCTTACTTATCATTTGCTCCTCAGAGTTTTTCCTAACGTGGGCATTTGCAGGTCCTGCTGGGGAAGAAGCCAGCTGTGTATGGACAAGCAGGAAGATGGGGGGCCTTTTTCAGTGGGGAAGGTCCCCATACTCCACACAACTGGGCCAAAGGGAAAGACCCCTCCAACCCCCACTGTGGAAGGAAGCAAAGGAACGACATTTCTGCGGCATTTACTGTGTGCCTGGCACTGTGTTTTCACAAGTTAGTATTTTTCCTTTGACTTTCATCTCAACAATCCTGCAAAGCAGATCTGACAACTCCTGTTTTTACAGACGAGCCTCAGAGAGGTTAAAGGCTATTAAAAAGCAGAGCCAGCACCTGAACTTGACCCTATGCGGTGGCCAATCTGTGTTCTGGGGGCTCAGAGCGGCTGCAAAGAGGGCTGAGGGGGAGGCGGGGGAGGCCCAGCCCCCACAGTCCCGGCCCCAGTGAACATCCTCTCTGCCTGCCTTTGTTCACAAAACCGAAAAAGTGATGATGGTTTTCCTTCCTCTCTTTAAGAAAACAACAGAATCAAAACAAACAGAGAAGGGGAACTCCCCTCCCGTAGCTTTTGCCAGAAAGAAAAGGAAGAAACAGTCCCAGTCATGCTCTGGGCGGCCCTGTTGCTAGGACAGGGCCTGGAAGAGGAAGAAGAGAGAGGGCCCCTCATGAAAGCTGAAAGCTTCAGTGTCCCCACTGCATGGTCCCGCTCCGAGCTCCTTGGCCTCACCCCAGCAAACCTGCCCCACTCGTGGCCTGACCCTCTGAGTTCGGACACACACAGCTGAGGCAGCTGAAACTTTCCAGAGGGCTTCAGTAAATCCCAAGGAAGGACAAAGAGGAAATTAAAACACACAAGTCCAAGAAAAAAAAAAAAAAAACAGCTACCAGAATGCACACTGGCACTGTTGACCTCCCATGGCCTGTTCCCACTTAGGGCTCCCAGGCCCTTCCCCATCTCCTCCTCCTGAGCTACCTTCACTGTGGTCCCCACTGAGGCTGTGAGAGCCTCACAGGGTCCCTTCTTTCCTAGAGTCAGGCTTGTCTGTACCTTAGTAGCCACAACAGTCAAAATCTGGACTGGCCCTAGGTTGGAGATATTGCAGGATGCCCACCCTGACCCTGGCCGGGGCCCTCCCATACCACCTAGCTCAGAGCACAGTTCTGGATGTCTTGTGTTGATTGGCTCGCTTGGGGAGACTGGCAGCTTCAGAGATCTGCACCGTGTCCCCCCCCCCCCCCCCCCCCCCCCCCCCGCCGCACGTAGGATGGCGGCCTTAAAGGCTCAGCAATGTCATCAGCAACGGGTCCTCCTCTCACAAAAACAGCCCATCAGCCAGCCTCACACTTTGACAGGGACTCTGGGGCCAACGGGACCTTTTGAACACTGCCTGGGTAGATTAAGGAATGCGTGGTCTGGGTTCAAGGTCCAATTGTAGCTGGAGAATAGTTTTTCCCCATCGAGACCAGTCTCAGCAAATACTAAGTGAGTAATTAGTCATGTACTCAGTACTGCATCTGGTCCTGTGGGGAATGTATGAAGACAGATGAGGCTCAGAGTCTCCCAGGGACATGAGAGTGATGGTGGCAGGAGAGGATTATTCTAAACAGAGGAGAATCTTGGGGCGCCTGGGTGGCTCAGTCGGTTAAGCGGCCGACTTCAGCTCAGGTCATGATCTCTCGGTCCGTGAGTTCCAGCCCCACGTCAGGCTCTGTGCTGACAGCTAAGAGCCTGGAGCTGTTTCAGATTCTGTGTTTCCCTCTCTCTGAACCTCCCCTGTTCATGCTCTGTCTCTCCTTGTCTCAAAAATTAAAAAATAAAATAAAATCAACAGAGGAGAATCTGAACAATGGAAACTCCTCCCCTCTTGGAGCTGTGGGAGGTCCAAGGGAGACAGTGCATGAGTAATGTTGCTGTCTGTTGGTTCCTGCACCTCTGGGCTCCAATCTCCCTCTTACATCCTAGGGCTGACCATTCCCTACACTAGGTGCTCAGTTGGTGGCTGCTGAACAGTCACTGTCTGGGTTTGGTGTGGGCTAAACGAGATGCATCCTGGGGCGCCAGGGTGGTTCAGTTTGTTAGGCGTCCAACTTCTGCTCAGGTCATGATCTCACAGTTCATGAGTTCAGGCCCCACATCGGGCTCTGTGCTGACAGCTCAGAGCCTGGAGCCGGCTTCAGAGCCTGTCTCCGTCTCTCTCTTTGCCCTTCCCCAACTGGTGCGTGTGCGCGCGTGCTCTCTCTCTCTCTCTCTCTTTCTCAAAATAAAAAAGCATTAATTTTTTTTTTAAATAAAAAGCAAAAAAATAAATCGGGTGCATCCTGCGTAGGGATACATAACACTTGCTGGCTTTCCTCAGCATTATGAAGATGACAGTTTGCTGTCCCACCGGCCCAGGAAGCTTCTCCGGGGCAGGAACCATATGATGGCTGCCCTATATCCTCTCCCCGGTCCCAGCTCAGCATTGTGCCCCTGGAGGAGCTCAGTAATGCTCACAGACCAGGGGATAGAGCTTGGAAAGAGGGCCTGGAAGAGTGGATTCAGTTTCTCCCCAGCACAGAACACCCTCCTCTGCCAGCCCCAGCCCCAGCACACTCTTACTGTCTTTAGGACCTGTTCTATCTGCCTCCTCCAGGAAGCCTTCCCTGTCACTCAGCTGGGATCAGATCCCTCCGTGTCCTCGCTGCTTGTATGGTATGTAAGTCTGGATCAGTGCACTGTTATCCAGCCGTTTGCCAGTCGAGGCAGCTGGCTCCCAAGAGAGTGTAGCCCTCTCTCCCATCCCCCCCCAACCCCGCCCCCGTCCCCGTTGCTTTGGAGTGTGGCTCAGCAGCAGCCCAGCAAGATTCTGATGAATGAATTAATGAATTTGCTCTGTGACCTTGAGAAAATTCCCTCTGTCCCTCTGTCCCTCTGTTCTAACAAGGGGAAAACACTGTCTTTCTTGGGTAAGTGGGAGGAAGGGGCTGGGAGGTGGAGGAGGCAGGGCCAGGAGACGAATGGAGTGGTTTGTGACACTCCCCATGGCCAGATGGGATCTGAAAGGGGCTCATCCATTGACAGCCAGGGTGGAGACCGGTCAACACCCCGTGTGCTCCCGGTGGGGGGTTTTCCCAAAGGGGGATGGAAGGGCATGGTCCCCTGGCGGAGCCAGTTTCAAAAAGGAGGTCTATGTTTCCAGGCTCTTCCCATCAAGGTAACCTGGGCCTGGAAACCTTCCCACAGGATCTGCCCTGCCCTCCTGCCATCAGCACCAGCTGTGACCTTGAGTCGGTTACCACTCATCCAAGTTCTACTGACCAGGGCTTAAGGTGCCACCATGGGCAGGTGCCTGGGAAGGAGCCCAGGGATGGAATCCTGGCTGGCTGACCACCCCCGACTGGGGTGTTGGCCCAGGCCAGCAGGTTTCAGGTTTCAGCTTTCAGAATGTTTTCCTGTCTAGGGCACTTTCTATTTTTCAATACTTTTCCTATCACAGCCAAACAACAAAAAAGTAAATAGGTGAGCCTTCTCAGAGCTGGGAGGGTGGGGGTGGGCAGAACCCACCCTGGGAAAGGCCGGAGGCCGGCCTGGAGGGGGAGAGGCCCCTCTACCCCCATCCCCACCCCCCACCCTTCTCCTCGCAGGGCTGACTCATTGTTTTGCAACAAACAGCAGGCGGCCAGGCCCTGGCAGTTTCTCGAAGTCCAGGCTGGGTTCAATCCCAGCCCTCCCAACGGCCCAGCCGGGCCCGGAACGATTGGGTTATCTCTGCCCTCATCCCCTTTGTTTGGGGCGGCCACTAGCTCACCCGAGGTAAACAGACTCTGGCCGAGTGAGAAAAGGAGGTACCCGTTATCTCCTGAGGCCACAGAAGCCAGGCAGGCCAAGGAGCAGATCTCTCGCAGATCCCTTTCCCCCACAGAAGCTCCCCTGTGGAGTGGAGAGGTCTCAGCACAACATCCAGAGCCTGGTGCCTGGGTTCAAATCCCAGCTCTGCCACTTACTGCTGGTGACCTTGGGCAAGTCACTGACCCTGTCTGCTTCCACCTCTCTGTCTGCAAAATGTCGGGATAACAGCACCTACCTCATAGAGTTGTTGCGTTCCTATTTATAAAGGGTTGTATAAATAATGTTAGTTTTTGAAGAGTTATATATAAGCGGTGTTAAATGGGGGGTTGGGAGAGTCTGTAAGTAATGTTAAATAAAATAAGCCCAACGCCCAAGGCCAGGCTCTGAGAGGATTTCCCACCCCCTGCCCCACTTCTCCCAGCAGGCCAGCTCCTTCACTCTGCATCCCTGAGCTGAGGGCATTGACGGGCCACAGCAGGACAGGCGCTGAGGCTCCAAGCTCCTTTTCAAATGGAAGTTGTGCGGGGAAATCCTCGAGGGAGGTAGGCGCCAGCCTGGGAGGGTCTGACCACCTGAGGGGTTGCACAGAGAGGCTTTTTGGATTCCTGCAAGAGGTTTTGGAATTTCACAAAGATACCCGCAGGGATGGAGAGCCTGCAGAGGTGAAGTGATGGAGGAGAGGGGGCAGGGCTGCAACCTCTCCCTGAAGTCCAGTGTGGGGCCTGTCTGGCCATTGTCTTTTCTGGGCTGATTTTCCCAAAGAGCTGATTTCTTAGGCTTCAGTGCAAGATTCAGGTCTTGATTCTGACACTTACTAGCTGGGAGACTCTGGGCAAGTTACTTCCTCTCTCTAAAGCTCCATTTCCTTGTCTATAACAGGAGATAATAATCTCACCTTGCAGGGGATTGAAAGAGGCAACACAGGCAAAGCTTCTAGTGTGGTGCAGACAGAGCCCGGGCTCCATTAGCGGTGGCCTGTAACCCACCCCCACCGCTGTCTCATGTGGGACCTAGGAATCTCCTTACCTCCTGTCCAACTCCGTTTAGAGTGGATGCCCACCTCCACCTTCAACCCCACCCTGATTCCTACATCCTTTCGCATGAGTCTAAGGGCCTGAGGCTGGCTTCTCAGCCTCTTCCTTCCTGGTTCCCTAGTGGCCCCAATATCACACAGCATTATCAGTGTCCAAGAGATTGGGGTCTCCTCCCTCACCAGCACTGGGACCCTAGGTTACAAGTCATGGGTCTTCTCCAAGCCTCTGTCATTCAATCATTCATTCAGCAAACATTTCTGAGCACCTGCTCTGTGCCTGACACTGTATGGGGTGCTGCAGGAACAATGGTTAATGAAATAGAGTCAAAGTCTAGCAAGGGAGACAACTATCAAATATATATCCAACACATACTTACTGAGTGCTACAGAGAGTGGAGGGTGCTATGAACTAATATTTCCTGGAGGGTTTAAGAGATGGTACTCCTGAGGTTTAAGTCAGGACATGAAGGATATCTAAGAATGAAAAGAGCTGGGGAAGTAGAAAGAGAGAACAGTGTATAGAGAGCAGAAATAGCATGTACAAAGGCCCTGAGGTCACAAGACTTTGGTACCTGTACTGAAAGGAGTCCATATTGAGTGAGCAAAAGAGAGACTCAAGCTGAGGTTGGAGGATAGAAAGAATCAGATCTGGTGGGACCACATAGACCTTGGGAAAGGTTTTGGACTAGAACCACCAAGTAGTTTTAAGGAATGGGGGGATGTGGTCAGAGCTCTTTCAAAAATGTCTCCAGCAATTGAATGGTAATGACTTGTGGTGGATTCATGGAGACCAAGGAGGAGACTATCTTTCAAGGGAGAGTGGAGGTAGCTGGATGAGGGACAGCAGAGCTGGAAAGGGGGCACAGCCAATGTTTAAGAAGTAGGTATACTAGGACTCGGTGATAGGGGAGGTGTGGAGGTTGAAGGAGAATGTGTCAAATATGACCCTCAAGTTTCTGACATGTGAAGCTGGGTGGAGGAGAGGAGAGGCAGATTTGATGGAAGGAGGGAATAGCAGGAGTTTAATTTTAGAAAATCTATATTTGAAATATCTAAAAAAAAAAACACTTAAAAATTAAAAAAAAATTTTTTAAAGGCACCTGACTGGGTCAGTCAGTAGAACAAGTGACTCTTGATCTTGGGGTCATGAGTTCGAGTCCCATGATGGGTGTAGAGATTACTTTTAAAAAAAGAAAGAAAGAAAGAAATAGAAATATCTATATCAAGTAGGTAGCTAGATACATCAGTCTTTTTTTTTTTTTTTACAGTGAGAGAGAGGGTGCAAGTGAGTGAGGGTCAGAGAGAGAGAGAGACAGAGAGAGAGACAGAGTTCCAGTGGGGCAGAGGAAGAGAGAGAGGGAAAGAGAGAGAGAAACGGGGCTCATCTGAAGTGGGGCTCATGTTTTTACCCGAAGCAGGGCTCGAGCTCACCGGATATGGGGCTTGAACTAGCAAACCGTGAGATCATGACCTGAGCCAATATCAGATGTTTAACGACTGAGCCACCCAGGTGGCCTGGCTGGATACCTCAGTCTTAAGCTCCAAAAAGAGGTCTAGGAGCTCCTGGCTGGCTCAGTCGGCAGAATGTGCGACTCTTGATCTTGGGGTTATGAGTTTGAGTCCCACGGTGGGTGGAGAGATTACATAAAAAAGTAATAAAGATCTGGGGCACCTGGGTGGCTCAGCCGGTGAAGCGTCTGACTTCAGCCCAGGTCCTGATCTTGCGGTTTGTGAGTCCAAACCCCACATTGGGCTCGCTGCTGTCAGCCTGTCAGTGCAGAGCCCGCTGCTTCAGATCCTCTGTCCCCCTCTCTCTGCCCCTCCCCCGCTTGCGCTTTCCCCAAAGTAAACACTGCAAAAGTAATAATAAAAATCTTTAAAGCAAAACCAGAAGGTCTAGATTGAGAGTTGGAAATTGTGGACACGGCATCATTCTGACACGGGGGAATGGACAGGATTGCCTAGGAGAGAGTAATCTATCGGAGCGAGTCCGAGAAGATCAAGCTCAAGGCCTCGGGAACACCCCACTTAAGCGTCAGGTGAAACCGGATCCTCAGTTTTTATCACCTCCAAAACGGAGATAACAGTAGCCCCGGCTCACAGCATGACCCAGGAGTATAGCAAGTAATGGATGTGAGGCACCAGCGCTCAGCACACAGTAAACGCACAGTAAACCTTGGGTGGGAAAACTGTGAGGACACAGTTGGCAATTTTCTTCATTTGCAAGTGACAGGAACTCAGCCGAGGCTTAGAAAAAGAAGGGTCTCTTCAAAGGATTCAGGACGGCTCCTACAACCAGAGGAAGAACGAATCTCCAAGCCCCGCCAAAGGGCAAGGAGGCAGTCCTCCACTCACTCAGCCTCTCTTCTCTGCTTCCTGTTAAGATAACTTCTTTTTTCATGAATTCTCTGACTTCCCTTCCGTGACAGGGGACACAGCTGCAGGCCCGGTCTGCGTTTCACATCCCCACGTTCCCTCTGCCCCAGGGGTCTTACTCGCATTCCCTCTGATCCCAAGTTAACAAAATCTCAAGGGAGAAGGCTGAACAGCTCAGCTTGGTTTGGGAACCTACCCCGGCACCACTCAGTACAAGGGAGCAAAGAGACTGGCAGCCGCAGTCACATTGCTGGATTGGGGGTGGGTGGGGTGGCAAAGGAGGCCTGCTACCAGCAGATCACTAGGTGACCCCCTCCAATGAACCCAGAAATGTGCTTGCAGTCAAAAAAGGGGCTAATTTGGTCTCTACCAGGTGATTAAAAACGAAACACAACACCTGTCTACGTTGCCACCCATTGATCCGACACTGCCTTGATAATGACCCCTCTCCCTGCCCTCACCCCAATCACCTGGACTCACCAGCAACCTCATCACTTGCCTCCCGGGCCCATGGCGTTCCCTCACAGGTCCCCCAGTCAGGCGGACCTTGCAGACGGACCACCCCTCAGCCCCACTTTGAAGGGTCCCCTCTTCAGAGCCTTCGATGGCCATCCTGGACCCTACGATTGAAGCCAGTTTCCTAGGCCTGACCTCTCAACTTTGACCACGCTTCTCATATCAGTCAAGGCCCAGCTTACCCCGGACCTCCTCCAGCAAGGCCCCTGACCTCTACAGCCTCGTGCCCCCTCCCACTGACTTCCAACGGCCTGCTGCAATGTTCACTGCTTACATTTCAAGACTGCCTGCTGTATGCGGGTCACTGAGATTAGTGCCTTTAGCTGCTTCATCTTGCTTACTCCCTGAGTGACCGGCACCACCACCCCTATTAGGCTCAGTGAGATTTAGTAACTTGCCCCGAATTACGTCATTGGTTAGAGCGATAACCAGGGCTTGAATCCGACTGATGGCCGCCCTCCAAACCTTTGCTCTAAACCGGGGGCCAGCAAACTTGTGACCCCACTGGTTAAATTCTGCCAACTGTCTGCTTCTGCGCCGCCCGAGCTAGAATGGTTTTTACGTGGCTGAAAAAAAAGAATCGAGAAAAAATGTAAAATTTTGGCGCATGGGAAAATCACATGAAATTACAATGCCATTGTCCGTTAATAAAGCTATATTGGAACACGGTCCCGCCCGTTTGTTTCGATACTGTCTATGGCTGTTTTCTCACTACGGTGGCAGAGCTGAGTAGTTGTGAAGGAGACCAGCCTAAAATATTTACTGTTTGGCCCTTCCAGAAGAAGTGTGCCAACATCTGCCCTAAAAGACACCACCAGACTGCCTCACCTTGTTGTTGTTACCTTACCTTACGGCTCCGTGAGTTCTAAACACCCCACCTGCCTCCAGGGGTTGCTGTCTTTCTGTAAGGCTGAACCTGCTATGGAAATTTGGAGGGAAAGCAAGGTCGGTTTTAGCACTGTCTGTACCCCCAGGCACCCGAGACTTGACCCAGATGGGACTGAAGTTTCAAGACCTGAGAATGTACAGAAAATCCCTCTCAGCCAACCCCTACCGGCGTCCCCCTGGCTGAGCCAGCCTGTCCATCCCTGGGTGGGCCGAGGGAGACCTTTGTTCTGACAGGATCTGACTCATCTGGAGTACACTCTGGTCTTGTTTGATTTTCAAGGATCCAGCTTCAAGGAAAGAAGCAGAAGGAATGGGTCTTATCCAGAAATGTGAGTCCAAGAGTTGTCCTGCAGACTAAGTGGGATCATGAAAGAAAGCGCTAAGCCAGAAGACTGGCATGTGCTTGATGATGTGCAGCTCTTGTTTGGGGGGGGGGGCATGGGGAATTCTGGAAGCTCCTGGCTTTTGCTGGCCTGTGTGGGGCTTTCACGTGTATTAGGTAAAGGCTCCCCTTCCTCCAGCATATGGGGCTCTGCCCACACAAGGACACCCTTGGCGAGTGGAGTAGGAGCTACACTTCAGCTCCCACTCCCACCTCAAGCCAGGTACCTTTGTGCAGTGCACACACTTTGCAACTGTCTGTGACAGCCCTGCTGAGTAGGGAGGCCCTGAATGGAGTTTCCTGATTCCTTCTCCTCCCCGCCTACCTTGGTCACTACCTTGGACCAGTCCACACACCCTCCCGGGCTTCAATTTCCTCTCCTGTATAATGACGATGCTTATCCTGTCTTCTTCAGGCAATTCTGAGGATAAAATGAGGGAGCAGATGTGGAAATCAAGGGTGGAGGGTTTTGATGTCAACCAAACGACCAAATGGAAACCTGCCATTTGGGGTCCTCTAGAAGCTATTTACAGAAAGGGCTTTGTTGTTGACGTTTTTAGAAATGATTATGTTATATAAAGTTTGGAAAGCAGAGGGCCTATTGCCCATGATCTACCATGGTGAATATACTTTCTACACGTTATCTTGCTTTTTGGGGGGAGGATGGGGGAGGAGAGGTCCAACGAGGGGAAGATGCTAGAGCAGTACTTGTTGAACTTCACCTGGGAGGTTTGTTAGAAAGCAGGTTCCGATCCAGTAGGTCTGGGGTGGGGCCCGAGAGTCTGCATTTCTACTGGGCTCCCAGATAATGCCCATCCTGGGACTACACTCTGTCACTAGGGTCTAGAAGACCCTAGAGCATCCCAGAAAGGTGGAGCTGGGGTTTCTTTGCTCCAAGGGCGCCCTGGGAGCAGTGAAAATTTCTACCATCCCAGCAGACCTGCCTCTGGAAACGAGGGGCAGGGGCAGTTTCCCAAGACCCCAGAGATCAGCTTGGCCGACTGCAGATCTGGAAACTGGGACTGAAGGCTTCCCTGGCCCCACACCCTCGGTGGGGAGACTGAAGCTGGGGAGGCCGGGAAGGGCCGGGTTTCCCCAGATCAAAGCAGGTTCTCCAGCCTTTGATTCACAAACAAGCAGCCTCTTTGGAGGCGGACTGGAGTTTGGGGCTGGCTGGCCTTGGGGCCCGGGGTGAGTGGTCAGAGGCCCCAGCCCCCTTTCTTTTTGCATAACAGCTTGGCTGCCTAACAAAAGGGCGGTCCTTGAAAGGCTGTGAGGGGCTGTTAAAAGCTTCCGGCAATGGTTTAATTGGGGGCGATTAGAGTGTCCTCCCCAGGAAGACCTGCCCTTCAAAGGCCAACCAGGCCTTGCTCCCCTGCCCTCAGCACCTTTCCCCTTGGCCACGCCCGCCATGGTAGCCCTGCCCCAGCCTCTCCCCTCCCCCCTCCTCGCTCCCCTCCACTTCCCTGTGGCTCCCTGCAGACCTGACAGGTTGGCGACTGGCCCCTTTGGTCAGCCTGTCTGGGAGGATTCCGTCCCAGACCATGGACCATCAGCACCATTTGCTCACACAGTTTGGTCTCGTGGTTGAGTCTGATGTAGGAGGGCGGGGAAGGCTGAGTTAGGGATACAAACGACCCCCAAATCGGCCCACCCTGAGCACTCTTGCTGTCTCTCCCCTAGGACACCTAGACTGGCCTCTGGGCCCCTCCTCGAGCTCCCTCACCAGGCCCTCTCCCCAAGGCCCTGGCCTGTCTGGAACTTCACGGTCACTGTTGGGGGTCCCCTGGCCTACCACACATTAATCTCCCAGACATCTGCTGAGGACGCTACCTGCTACCTGCTACCTGCGGGGCGTTGGTGGTTCAGAGGTGACCAGACAGGGAGGTCGGGGTGGGGTACTGTGTAAGTGGACACGCCAAAGTGATCTGGTGTGATACAAGGTAAAATGAGGCAGGGAAGCCTCGAGAAGCAACAGAGCCTAGAGTTAGAACATGGTCAGCTGATTTGGCCGATTTACCCTGATGTTAATCTCAAGACCACAGCTGGCTCCACTAACAGACTGCCTCACAACCAACCTGGGGACCCTTAAAAGGGGAAGCAAGTAGACTTTCCTTCAAGTCTAGAAATAGGCATCTGGTACATTTTCCTGGAGTCCAGGAGAGTCTCTCAAACACCTTCTTTGGCTGAGCCACCCTATACGGAGCTCTTAAGGGATGATTTGGATGCTATTTTTCTCTCTTATCCCTTTAGCCCCACCCCCCCAAGGTCCAAGGCCTTTCCCTGCAGGGTGCTCTGTTTTTTCCCCCAGGCCCTGTTCTCATCTCCCCCATTAGGCTTTGGACCTATTTTGACTGGCCAGGAATGCTGGGCCCAAGGGTCTCTGGGATTTCCGTATCCCCGGTAAGGAAAGTTCATCCTTTTTCCAGGGTGAGTGTGGGAAAAAAACCAAGCCCCAAGGCTGGGAGGAGGCAGAGAGGCCTAGGACTGAACTGCCAGCTACAGAAAGCCTCCATTCTGATACCTCTGTCCTGCTTTGAGCCCTCTCTACAAGGCTGTCCCTGATTATTCCTCCACGCTCTTGACAGCTTTCCTGCCCTGTCCCCAGAATGTCCTCTGGTCCTCAGAAGCCCTTGCAGGGCAGGCCAACTTAGCAGGGGCACTGAGAGGGGGAGGGGGCTGGACCCCCAAACCAGGCAGGTGCCCTGACTTCGATTTTCAGCAATTTCTGATCTCAGAGGTCCGGCGCCTGGTTGTATCTGTAGTGTTGTACCGGCTCAGTACGTCCACCTCTGAGGCTCCTGGCAGAGCAGCAGACATCGAAGATTGTCTGTCGCGTGAGCTCTTCACCCATCTCACCCTCAGCCTGGCGAAGAAGCCCGCTGGGGAAGCAGCTCCGAGCTTCCGGATTCTTGGACTCGAGGCTGAACCTGAGCGGTTCCCGCACAGGGGTGTGTGCTGAGCATGAGTCACGCTTAAGAAACAGGGCTATGGAAACCCGGAAAAGAGCTATCTGCTCTCCATCCTAGCCGCCTACCGGATTCATTCCTTCACTACTAGGATGGCCAACTAGCCCCATGATTTCCCTGGGCTGAGGGGATTCCCGGAATAAGGAATTTCAGTTTTAAAACCTCCACAGTCCCAGGCAAACCATCCTGATTTGCTCGGGTCTGAGGAATTTCCCAGGACAGGCTCCAGTGGTAAAAGCGGAACGGCTCTGGGCAAAACTGAACCTTCCCGTCCTCCCACCTCCTGCCCGCCCCAGTCTGGCCTCTGTCCCCATCAGTCCCATGAAACACGTACAAAGGCCACCACCAACCTTCAAACGCCAGTTCCGTTGGCCTCTTCTCCCTCCTCCTGCCCCTCTGGGGTGGTGGTAGGGATGGCGGAAGGCTGGGGCTGTGCCCAGCTGGACTGGAGGGTGAGTTGGGGGTGGGGCAAGGGGGCAGGGGAGCAACAGCCTTGCTTGTCCCACCCTCTCTAAGCCAGTTGCTAGGCTTTATCACTCCTTCACACTAGCTGGCCATTGAAGGAGTATCTCCTCCTAGCCCACCCCAGCCATGCCCTGACTCAGATAAGCTGAGAGGCCACCCGGGAAGACAGAGGTGAAGTTGGGACCTGGCCCTCCCCTGCCCTGAACCTCTCTGCCTGACGCTTGGCCCAACCTTGGCCAGAAAAGAAGCAGGCATCCCCTTGGGGCTCAGACCCACGCTTTCG
The DNA here is from genome assembly GCF_018350175.1 of Felis catus. Lineage (NCBI taxonomy): Eukaryota > Metazoa > Chordata > Mammalia > Carnivora > Felidae > Felis > Felis catus. The sequence goes on from NC_058370.1 coordinate 63,033,466, forward strand.
TGGGCAATAGTTCCTGTGCTCACTCACAGATGAAAAAAATGGAGGCAAGAGAAATCAAGTGACCTCCCCAAGGTCGCTGGGCCAGACCCATAGAATGTAGGAGCTGGAAGAGGCCTTGCGGTGAGCAGGCCCAAGGCCCCAGTGACACAACTCCACGGAGGCTGTGTTTAGAGTGTCCCCAGGGAGAAAGACTCGTAGATGAAGACCCAGCACTTCTACATCCCTGCTGCCGTCAGGCCAGCCTCCCAAACCCCCCAGTCCCAGGGCTTGGGGCTCTGTCTCCCACAGAGCTCTTGTCCCTCAGAAGGCCCTCTGCCTGGACTTCCCCCACCACTGAGGCCGGCTCTTTGCTGCCAAAACTCAGCCTTAGTGTTGTGGTTCCCATTATTCCAGGGTAGCCTGACTCTCCAAACCTTCCCTGACTACTCCTGGGCCCCCGCCGACCACCGGCCCCACTTCCATCCTTCAGGCCGTGTCTGTAGCCACATGGAATTCCTCGTGGTCCCCAAACATGTTTGCCTCTGCAGGGAAAGTACGCCTTTCCTTCACCTGGATCTGGGGAACCTAGTCCTGCAAGGGTCTGCTTACACGTGTCCTCCTCCTTGAAGCTTCCGCCAACATGTGAGTCAAAAGCACATTCTCCTTCTTCAGGTGCTTTAGAATTTGCCATGTGCCAGGCACTGTCCTGAGTCCTGTCTCATTTAACTTTCACAGCAACTGCAAGCAGCAAGTACTTTACTATTATTATCCCCCTACTCTAGATGAGAAACTGAGGCACAGAGAGGTCAGGTAACGGGCCACGGCTGGAAGAGGACTGAGGCAGGATGCGGCAGTTTGGATACACAGCCCGAGCTCTAGACCACCAATAGCCTGCCCCTAGTAGTGTTTGTACCTCCATTAGGGCCCCCGAGTACATTGGGTGGTCTGGAGTCTTTTATGTCCTGTTCCAGCTACACTGGACTAGAAATCCCTCAGGGCAGAGCCGTGGATTGCGATTGGCTTCCTTTGGAAGTCTTAGTATTTGCTTAGAGAGCACAGAGGAGGACCCTTATCTCAGACCCTTACACAGCCCTGGAGGCCCCAGTAGGAGGGAGCACAGGGAAGGACAGAATTCTGTTTCTATTAACTCTCAGCCCAATTTCTCAGGAGTCTTCCCTGGTTTCTTTTTGGCTCCAGGGGCCTGGGCCCAGCCAGAGCATGGGATGTGGGTGGGGCAGCCAGAGGGGGTGCTTGGGAGCTCCAATAACCCCCAGGACCTCTCTCTACCCCTCTAGTCCCTCCCTCCTAAAGGCCAACTCCATGCACACCCCCTCTAAGAAGCTGTGTCTTTTCTGTTCCCGGGCCTGCCTCAGCCCCGTCCTTCCCTTCCCTTCCTGCCTATTTCCTGTGCCCTCTGGGGGATGTGTCTGGATCCCAGTGTGAACTATCACACGCACACAGGGCTCTTTGGTGGGTGTCAGCTGGGCTCAGGGAGCTGGGAGAGCGGGGCTCTCCCAGGGGAGCAGGGCTGGGAGAAGACGCACACACATGCCCGAGAGTGCACATATGTATGCGACCACGTGCCTGTGGGCGGCTCTGTGCATGCACGTGTGAGAACGTGTGTGTAAGTGTGATTCAGGTACACCATCACACAGTCCGCTTATGTGCTTGAGTGCTCCTGGGTACGTGCAAGCACCCACGATAAAGGAGTGCCCCTGCCCCCAGCGCACCTGACTCCTATGCATCTCTCAGAGCACTCTGCAGCTCTGCCTCACCTCTCCAGCCCACTCTGACCCTCCAGCTCACAGTGTCCTCCCCCTACCCACAACCTGCAGGCCCTGTAGCCCTGACCTGCTGACCTACATCGCAAACACTACCCATTTTATTCTGGTTCAGGCCTGGAGTTTGGTCACTCTTGCTCCCTCAGGGCAAGGCTAACTCCCTTTCAAACTACAGTCCCCCAAAGTCCGGTTTAGGACTGGGGACACAGGCTTGCCAATGCACACTCACTGACCCGTATTAAAACCGCTGCGTTGAAAGGAGCTACATTTCAGTGCATGGGCACACCAGCTTTCCTCTTTCATCTTTAAATTCTTTTCCTCTGTATCTTTCCGCCCGTACTTTCCCAATTTGTTTGCTGTCCCAATCTTCATCTTACAAAGTACTTCCTTGTATACCCATATCTCATTCGAATCTCTTGACAATTCTTCAAGATAAGAACACTTATCCTCATTGCACAGATGAGGAAACTGAGGCTCAGGGAGGTTACTCGATTCACCCAAGGTCACACAACCTGGAAGCAGGGCCTGGAATCCTCATGCATGAATGGACACCACTCCCTGCCAGTAAGAGGCTCTAGGGCAGGAGGGCCATCTGGACCTGGAGGGGGTTCTCCCTGACCTTCTTATACCCTCTCCATGTCCTGAGGTCACCGTGGGAAGGAGATGAACCAGGGGCCCCAGGGCTAGGGGTGACCCCACCCGGCCAGCGCTCCCAGCAGCGGAGAGGCAGTGAGATCTGTGGACATTGTCCCCGGCCCATGGTTACTGATTTGACAACAGTCTCGTTCCTCCTCAGCCAGCCGCACAGTTAATGATTAAGGAAGGGATTAAATATTAACCACCTGTCGGGCCATGGCGTAATGTCTCCGTCTGCACCTGAGCCTACCTAAAAATACCTCCCACCTGCTGTGGGCCATGTGGGCCTCTAAGCCCCTTGCTTCTGACCTCCACCTCCCTGTGCACCCTCCCCAGCCCGGGCCCCTCCTTTTTCCCACTCTCAGCTACCCAATCACACTTCCCATACCCACAGCACAGACCTTAGAAGTTTTTCTGGAGCTTGGCGTCTGCAAACTAAATCACTGGAAGCACTCCTGGTGGGCTTTCTGGAGGAGGAGGATTTACCTGTCACTAAATGCCATGTGCTCCTGGGGCTTGGAGGGTGGCCTGGGTCAGTAGGTTACATTCCTACCTGTAACCTAGTTTATCAGTGTTCTTATCTCCTCTCCCAACTCCTTCCTGCACCTAAAGATCTCTCTGAATCTAACCACACCAGGCCCCAACACCCTGGGCTACAGGGATTTATTTCCTGGAAGAATCACAAAGGAGTAGCACCCTCCGCAGCCAAGCCATTCTTTTCTCTTAGCGGTCAGGTTCTGGGGGCCACCTCCAGGAAGCCTCTCAGACTACCCTGGCCCTCAGCAAGGCCCAGCCCTCGCTGCCCCAGCTTCCCTCAGCCCTGGGTGATTCAGACTGGTGTAGGCTGTCCCACAGCTGCAGGAAACTGGCTGCATCTGTGAGAACGGCCCTTTGAAGTTCAACGGGTAGCCCATGTGGCCCTCCAAGGGCTGGGGGCAGGGAGAGCTCTATCACACCCAGGCCTGAGGCCTGCCCTCTGGCGAGCAGGCCCGTGGCGGCTTCCCCACTGCAAGAACCACAGACTGTATGAGCTCACTCAGTCTTTTTCTAGAAAAACTGAATTCTTTGTTTAAGTAACAACTCTCCTGAAAAGCTCTCGGTTTCTGCTCCCGGGGAAGCCCCGAGTTTGCCTGCCAAGCACACTCATGGGCTTGAACTACCTTCCCTACGTTTCCTGCGAAACTGCATCCCGGCTGGAAGCCGAGGGTCAGGCATTATCATCCCCATTTACAGACAGGGAAACTGAGGCTGGGTAAGGTTAAAGGACTTAGCCAGGTTCAAACTGCCAAAAACTGGCAGAGGCTGGCCTGTGTGACCCTAAAGCCATATAAAATGTAAAAGAACCTGACACTGCTCCTCTAACACCTGCCTGAACCCCATATTCAGCTCTTCAAACCACTTACCGATGGGGTGTGTGTTTCCTTTCTCCCTTTTACTTTCTCTCACTTACATTGATACTCGTACTCTTAATCCCATAGGGACGCGTCTGTGTTGGACTCTCCCAAGCCAATGTGCTCCCTGTCACCTAGGCATTGAGTATGTGACCCAAGGAGACTCCACAGGGAGACCTAGGAGCTCTGGATGGGGATTTCCAAGTCCCTTCGACAACAGGGCTCACCCCTTTAAGATGTTTTATTATGCTTCTTACAGAGACTTCTAGAAGGACCCACAGCCTTCCTTCTTTCTGCAGGTTGTAAATCATCTTACCAGACCTGGACTGCTTAGAATCAGCATTGCACAATGGTTTCCTCACACAATTGCTTGTGTTTGCAGATGAGGAAACCGAGGCCCCCGGAGGTCAAGTGCCCGGTTGGCTGAGTAGCTCCCACATGAGTTCCTCAGGACAACGGTGGCGCTGAGTGCTGGGTTGGGCCTCTGGTTTGCACCGATGGGGACTTCCAGGCCAACATCTGGGAGGTTTCCTTTGGGGGCAGCAGCCTCTGTCTGACTCAGAGCAGAGCCACCCCACCTCACCCTGGCAGCCGTATCCTGCTCCCCCTTTGCCATGGTACCTCTCCCGAGGCTACTGCTCCTCAGAGTCTGCCTTCTCCCATTTTGACAGTGACCCTGAGGTTTCCCCTGAGTGCTCAGAAGCCCAGGGAGCATGCACTTCTTACCCATAAACAACATCCTTTGATTCAGGCCTCCCTGGGAGAGGGAAGGGTAGCTCCCCACCTTCATTCAGGCTCAGACACACAGATCTCCACCCCACGGCCCCAAGGCTGGGCCCTCCGCACTTTTTGTTCTGCGTTCTGAGTTTTTCTCTCACATACACAGCACGATGACAGACACACACTCACAAATTTCAAATTCTTTGATGTTTATTTTGTTTTTGAGAGAGAGAGAGCACACACGAGCAGGGGAGGGGCAGTGAGAGAGGGAGACACAGAATCCGAAGCAGGCTCCAGGCTCTGAGCTGGCAGCACAGAGGCCCCATGCAGGGCTCGAACTCACGAACTGTGAGATCATGAACTGAGCTGAAGTTAGACACTTAACTGACAGAGCCACCCAGGCACAACCCCCTTTTTTTTTTTTTTAATGTTTTAAATTTAGATGAATGAGGCAGAGCAGAGAGGAAGACAGCAGCACCCAGTGCCCAGACTTGTTTTAAAGGTGGGGGGGAGGGGCGCTCCTTTTTTATTTGCATCTCTTTTGCACGTATTTGCATGGGCTGCTTTGGAAGCTCTCCACTTTCCCAGAGAACACAGAGAAGTAACGGATTTGTGGGCCCAGGGAGCGCCAAGGCCTCAGTGAGGTTCCCAAGTGCCTTGGGTAGGTCTCCAGCAGAGAGGGGACAGAGCACTGAGTTGAAGGCAGTGTAGAGGGAGCAGGGGAAAAGCAGCAGCTCTGGGGATGGGGCCTGGAAGACCTCGTGGGCCTTGGCTGCCTTCCTGTGGCAGGGGTCCCTGCTCTATGCACTCTTCTACCTGCAGGCCACTGCCTGGCCAGGCCAGGGGGAGGGCATGGGGTTTTCCAAAAGTTCAGGTGCATGGCGAGGCATATTCCTGGGGGCAAAATATCTTACGTAGTGGAGAAACAAGAGGATGGACCCTGAGAGAGGGGGAATTATAAGAGACCCTGAGGCAGGACCAGAGGAAAGGAGTACCCGGGAGAGGCTGGCCCCAGGACTAAGTGTGTCGGGGAAGGTGGGTCCTGCCTTTTAGGTGAACCATCAGTGGCCCGACACTATCTGTCCTTCCACCCTACACATCAGATTTACTCCCCACAGAACCTGAGACAAGGTTCTAGGCAGCCGGAGTTCTGGCCTGACTCTGCAATGCTGGCTGGGTGACCTTGGGTGAGTCTCTATCCCTCTCTGGGCTTTAGTTTCCTCTTCAGTAAATCATCTATGAGCAGATGATTGTCATGGTCCCACCCAGGTCTGACCTTCTCTTCTGCCCCGGTTGCCTGTAGTCCAGGAAACACCTGTCTCTAGGACCAAGTTCAAATTTGAGTGTTCAAGATCCTTCTGGATCTGGTACCATCCCATCTAATCAGCCTCATCTCTCCCTGTTTTTCCACAGAGCAGCAGGGGCAGTGCCCCCCTGCCCCCGCCTCGGCTCTTGCTGCAGCCTCCCTCCTAGAGTGCCCCCTCCTAGAACATCTGTCCCTCCCACAGGCCGGCTCCGTGGACACGTGGCCTGTGCCGGGCAAGACCCTGCACGTAGAAAGGCCCTGTGCTTGGTTTAATGCTCTGTCAATGCCATCCTGAAATTTAAAAATTTAAACAAGGAGCCCTGAAATTTCATTTTATGCTGAGCTTCCCAGTTATGCACCTGGTCCTGCCGTCCTGTCCCCACCAGCCCCTCCTTAGTCCCACCTCTCTTGAGAGCCCGCTCTGACCCAGGGAGAAGGTCTGGCCTGGGATGGCTGGAACTACTGGCCCATGAGGAAGCAGAGGAGGCCCTTTGCACATCACAGGCCCAGGTCTCACGTCACCTGGGAGAATGGCTCAGGAACTGCCTGGGAGCATGGAGAACAAAAAGAGGCAGAGACTCTGGCTCAGAAGGAAACCTGGCTTCTATTCCAGAAGGCCCTAATATGATGGGTGGGGCCCAGCCTCTGGCCCAGGGAGGTGGTTGGGCACAGTGGGGGTGGGGCAAGCCCACATTTTGAATCTCACTTTTGTCCTCCCTTCCGTCCTTGCTGGGAACACGAGAGCACCCTTGTGGGGTGCTTCAGGAGCCAGAGGAGAAGATGCTGGGTACTCCTCTGCCCCCAACCTCTGCCCTACAGAACTCTCTCCCCAAAGCTGTCTTTCCTTGCACCTCCAAAGAGAAGCCTCTACCTATATACTCCGCTGAAAGGACCGGGGCAATACCTTTCCTGTGCACAAACAGCCTCACTGATGGGATGGGTACCACCCTTTGGCTGAAGGGGCCTGGAAGGGCAGTCCTCCCTGCTCCCTCTCCCAGGCCTGAGGACCTGTGGTCTGGCCTCCCCAGGGCCTTCTGAGTCAAGCCCTACCCCCACCCCCACCCCCACCCTGGAGCCAGAGCTGCTGCCCACCTGGAGGAGGCTGACTGTTATGTATGTAAAGCTGGGGCCACCAGGCCTGCAGGGGCCGGGGTCCCGCTGAACCCCAGGCCAGTGCTAGGCCCCAGAGACTGGAGGAGGGCAGGTGGCATGAGTGGGCTAGACAGCCCCAGCCGGCTGTTGGCTTCTCCTCCCAGCACCTTCTTTAACCATAGCCCCACCCACATCAGGTAGCTGCCTGTCTCTGGGCCTCTGCTTTGCCTGGCTAACTCCACTCATCCTCCAACTTCTGACTGGAGTTTCTTTCCCCAGGAAGCCTTCCCTAAACTGCAGGATCCCCCGGCCTTTCCCACGCTGTTTCCTCAGGAAGCACTTGCCTTTGTATACCTCTAGCCTGATCAGCTCAGGGCTCCCTGAGGACAGGGCTGTGGCATCTCCTCTTCACGACCTCTGGCAGGTCTGCAGCTGGGATCAAGCTCACGGTTGTGTGTCAGGGGAGCCAGCCTGGGGCAGAAGGTGAGGGGCAGGTGGGAGTGGGGTCAAGGCAGGATTTCTTCCCTTCCAACACGGGCACTGCAACCTCTGAACGTATGTACCTGTAGAGTAGGCCATTCACAGGTGATAAAGCTGGGGCTCATCTAGGGAAAGTGGCCTGCTTGAGTCACATAGTGAGAAGGTCTGCCTGCATGGGCTAAACTGGGGCGCAACGATGCTGGAGACCTCAGCTGCCTGGCCCACATGTCCTGCAACCAAGGCAGGGGGCTGAACTAACTGACCTCTCAGGGGCCTCCAGGTCAGAATTTGAGTATCCAAGTGACCACAGGCTGAGGCTCCAATTGACTTGCAGCACCCCCACCCCAAGCCTGCAGCCCTCTGACCCCCCTCCCTGGCAAGACAAGTGTCCTCCCTCCCACCGGCCCGACCAGCTCCCGGTTCAGCTGCAGAAACGGCCCCAACGTCTCTCTGGAACCCAAACAGGAAGCTGGGGAGAAGAGGGCCAACGGCCGGGGGATCTCTGAGGCTCCTCCAGGAAACATGTGGGGGGAGGGTGGGGCAAAGACAGGCCTGCGCACCCCACACACTGAGCATCCCTGACCCACCTGCCTCAGGGTCCCCTCATGGAAGACACTGTGGAGAGGGTCTTTTGGAACTCTCGCTCCTGGGTCACAATTTGTTTCCTTTTTAATAGACTTTATTTTTTACTTTTAAATTTATTATTATTTTTTAATGCTTATTTATTTATTACTGAGAGAGACTGAGAGAGCAGGGAGGGGCAGAGAGAGAGGGAGAGAGAGAATCCCAAACAGGCTCCTCGCTTGTCAGCACAGAGCCCGAGGTGGTGCTTGAACTCTCGAACTGTGAGATCATGACCTGAGCTGAAATCAAGAGCCAGACGCTTAACCTGCTGAGCCACCCAGGCGCCCCTAGACTTTATTTTTTAGAGCAGTTTTAGGTTCACAGCAAAACTGAGTGGAAAGTACAGAAGTTTCCCATATACCCCCTGCCACCCCCACTATCAACATCCCCTGCCAGAGTGGTACATTTGTTACATAGTGATGAACCTACATTGACACATTGTTGTCACCTGGAGTCCCCAGTTAACATTAGTGTTCACTCTTGGTGTTGCATGTTCTGTTTGGACAAATGTATAATGACACGTATCCACTACTGTCCTATCAGACGGAGTAGTTTTACCACCCCCACCCATCCTCTGTGCTCTGCCTGTTCACCCTTCTGTCTTCCCTAGTCCCTGGCAACCAGGGTTCTTTTTATTGCCTTCATAATTTTGCCTTTTTCAGAATGTCATATAGTTGGGATCAAATGGTATGTGGGCTTTTCAGATTGGCTTCTGTCACTTAGTGATATACATTGAAGATTCCTGCGTGTCTTTTCATGACTTGATAGCTTTTTTTTTTTTAAGGGCTAAATATTTCCTTATCTAGATGTACCACAGTTTATTTACCCATTCGCCTACTGAAGGACATCTTGGGTGCTTCCAAGTTGTGGCAATTATGAATAAAGCCACTATAAACAGCCATGTGCAGGTTTTTGTGTGGACATAAGTTTTCAACTCCTTTGGATAAATACCAAGGAATGCAATTGCTAGATCATAAACAGTATGTTTGTTTAGTTTGGTAAAAAGCTGCCAAACTGCGTTCCAAAGTGGCCGTGCCATTTCGCATTCCCACCAGCAATGAATGAGAGTTATTGTTTCTCTATATCCTCGCCAGCATTTGGTGTTGTCAGTATTTTGGATTTTCGCCATTCTGACAGGTGTGCAGTGGTATCTCGTTTTAATTCACAATTCTCTAATTGCATATGATGTTGAGATGGGTTTTTCTTTAAATAATCCTGAACTTCATTTTTTTTTTTTTATCAGCCCACCCTAAAGTGTCAAGCACCCAGGGATGGAGATACGCCTGAATCTCAGGCTCTGTTATGTCACTGGCTCGCCATTGGCCTTGGCAAGTCACTTACCAACCTGGACCTGTTTCTCAGGCTATGAAACAGAACTCACGGCACTCTTCCCCCTGAGAGAGGTATGGGGGTCTCTATCCGTAGGGTGTGGGTGATGGCTTGGCATGGTGGTCAGTGGGGAATGAGGCCAGGTGCCAAACCAGCTGTGACTGCATAGGGAGCCCCACAGGCCAGGGCTGAGGAGAGAGTCGGGGCAGCTGCTGCAGGGATGTAGGAAGCTCCCTGAGAGAGGACCAGAGGGCGGGGCTTGTCAGAGAGCACCTGGCCAAAGAGCATATGCTCCACCAGCTACGTGCACCAACCCCTCCTCCCCACCCCAGGGAAAATGGGACCAGAGGTTCCGAACGCAGGACAGGCAGTGAGTGGTGGGTGATGCAAATTGCAGGCAAAACTCAGGCAAACTGACACAGCTCCTGGTTCTTGTCCCTGGAGGAATGGAGCGTGAGCTCTGCGATGGGAAGCTCAAACAGGGTGAGAGAGGGCTCCAAAGCCTCAACGCCTGGCCCCCTCAAAGCCCTCCTGACCCAGGTGGGGGCGGGGAGGAAGAATCAGCAAGCAGGGCCCCTCCCCCCTTCCTCTTTTTGGGGTCTATGGGCCCTTCAGCCTCTTGCTCCCAGTCAGGCCCTGCCCTCAACAGCAAAACCCAAACAAACCGCACTCCTCTCCCAACTTCCAGAACACGTTTCTTTCTTACCCTACAGAAAAAGAGCAGAATGGCTCATATCCCAAGTGCTCTGATAACGTCTGTTGAATTAAAAAACTAATAATATATGCACGTGGTAGGAAAGTCAAACAAACGAGAAATATTTAAAATAAAACACGCCCTCCCTTCATCCTTTTCCCAGCCTCTGTCTGACAGCAACCAGGTAACAGACGAAAATGTTAGGTCCACACTAGCCCATATAAGCATGCGTATCCGTTAAAGAGAATGTAGAGGAAAGAAGGTTGAGGTGTCCCATGGGTCTTCTCTTGCTTTTTTTTTTTTTAATTTTTAAAATGTTTATTTTTGAGAGAGAGAGGAGGGGTGAGGGGCAGAGAGAAGGGGACAGAGGATCTGAAGCAGGCTCTGCACTGACAGCAGAGAGCCCGATTCAGGGCTCAAACTCACGAACTGTGAGATCGTGACCTGGGCTGAGGTCAGATGCTTAACCGACTGAGCCACGCAGGTGCCCCAGGCACCCCTTCCCTCACTTTTTTTTTTAATTTAATTTTTTACTGTTTATTTATTTTTGAGAGAGACAAACAGAGAGAGTGTGAGCAGGGGAGGGGCAGAGAGAGAGGGAGACACAGAATCTGAAGCAGGCTCCAGGCTCTGAGCGGTCAGCACAGAGCTTGACATGGGGCTCGAACCCATGAACTATGAGCTGAAGTCAGACACTTAACCAACTGCGCCACCCAGGCACCCCTTCCCTTGCTTTTTTAACTTCACAGCTCGACATCTCTCTGATCAGAACACACAGACCCACCCCATTCTTGGGCCACATGGAAATACCATGCCACAGAAGTGTTGTTAGGGGGCCAGTGCTCTGTAAACAGGCCTCTACACAGTGTCTAGTCTCTTGTTAGAGCGTTTGAAATGTTTGTTCACCTCTTTCCTAATCACCCCTGGTCACCCCTGGTCACCCCCAGAACCTCTGTGGCCCACCTCCGAGTCAAGAAGTCAGAGTTGCAATTAACCCAATGCAGGCAGAGAAATTCCTGGAGGCAGGGAGGCCTGGTGGCTTGGGCAAGGCATGCACTTTCTCTGAACCTCAATTTTTTTCTCTATAACATGGGGTGACCCTCTCTTAAAGTGGAGGTGGAGTTTTTTTTTAAGTTTATTTATTTTGAGAGAAAGAGAGAGAACACACATGCACGCACACAGATCGGGGAGGGGCAGACAGAGAGGGAGAGAGAGAGAAACCCAAGCAGGCTCCACACTGTCATCACGGAGCCCAACGAGGGGTTCGATCCCACAACCCGTGAGATCATGACGTGAGCCAAAATCAAGAGTCCGATGCTTAACTGACAGAGCCACCCAGGTGCCCCGAGGTGGAGATTTTTAAAAGGTGGTATGGTCTGAAGCATGGGCTTCCAATATACCCTTCTAGAACATGGAGGCTATTTGGTGAGATGAAATTTCCCCTGGAGTCTCCCAGGAACAGGAAAATAACAGACAAGGAAAGAGAGGCCCAGAGGGGTTGAGGAACTTGCCCAAGGTGACAGGGCTGGTGTGGGCAGACTGGTAAGTGGACTGACTGCTTTGTGAAGGCACCACCATGCTGGCATGTCCATCCGGGACTGGACGGCAGGAAGAAGCTGGGCAGAGAAGGCGCAGGAGGCGAATAGGAGCCATGGGAGACATAGGAAGCTTCCACACCGGACAAGGTGGCGAACTCACCCGCCTCCATCCCAGGGCAGGGCGAGGGGGTCTCAAGCCCCTCTGCATCCCTCCTCCTTCAGGAGGCTCTGTGAACTGACTTGCTAGAAGGAGTGACCACAGGAAGGTTTGTGGATGGTGCCCAAGGAGGGCTGGGAGGAGGGCTTGACATTATTTAGTGTTATTGTGTGCCACGTGTGGTATATTTTATGCCATTTAATTCTTGTATAAAAGAATTTTTTTTTAAGTTGGCTCCATGCTGGGCATGGGGCTTAACGTGGGGCTTGAGCTCACGACCCTGAGATCAGGACCTGAGCTGAGATCAATAGTCGTACTGTGACCAACTGAGTCACCCAGGCACCTACAACAGACGATTTTACTGCTGGGCCATGGACATCCCTTCCTCCCGAGGGTGGGTGACTGTATGGGTCCAGCATGGTAGGGGAACAGAGGCAAGAGGTGATGGATCCTTGGCTCTTGGGACCTTGAGGGCCAGGGTGATTGGGCAGGATGCTTCCTCTGTGTGTGTGTGTCTTGGGGGGGGGGTGGTGGTGACCAGAGAGCCAGGCGTTGGCCACCTCTTCCTCTCGCCTCAGCTCCCCCTTTCTTCTGGCTGCCCTGCCCTTTCACTTTGGCCAGGATCAAAGCTGTGTCCTGAGTCATCTTTGCTTTCTAGCTTTCTGGTTTTTACTCACCTGTCCCCCTGGTGTATGTTTTCTACCTTAGTGAAGAGAATTTTCTCTCTCCCCTCACTCCCATGCATTCACAAGGACACACAGCCTCCTTGGTGACAACTTCTCCAAAGGGTTCTCAGGGGAAGACCCCAAGATCAAGAGGACCCTGAACCTCCCAACCCACTGGAAGCCCAGAGGGCAAGCCTTGGCTGGAGGGTCTCTGAGTCAGCTGAGTCACAGGCTGGCTTTCTTGGAACCAACCATCCCACTCATGTTACAAGAAACCTGCGTCAACCGTGTGCTCCCCTGCCACAGACCTGGCTGGGTTGAACTTGAAGCAAAAGGCCCTGATGGTCAAAAGACAAAGATATAGGCCTTATCTCCTGTCCTTGGGCCAAATTTATAGTTATCGGGAGCCCTGGCCTCCCAAGACTTGGATAATCCATACCTGCTCCCGCCATGACTCCTTCCCCATCCTTCTCTGAAACTAACCTGAGCTTAGAGAAAGGGAGAACAACTTGGCTGGGCACCATGGGCACTGTGATGAGGTCAGTGAGGGGAGGCTGTGCCATCGGCAGGTGCAATCCTGGAAATCTTCCTGCAAGAGGTGGCATGATACAGTCAGACAAGGGCATTGGGAAGGCATTGCTGGAGGGACATGATAGGGCAGGAATAAAGTTACATGGCATGAGTGTGCAAGGGGCAGGAGGGTGGAGGTAATGCAATCATTCCTTCAAATTTTTGTTAAACATCTACTGTATGCCAGGCTCTGTTCTAAGCCCTGGGGCCGCAGTAAAACTGATCAAAAAAAAAAAAAAAATTCCTGGAGTTAACAGGAAGGAAACCCTGAGGGGGTAAGACTGAACATTTCCTAAAGGGTCTGAAGCTCAGCTGAGTCAGGGTGGGATGAAGGACCCGTTCTAGTGGCCCCTCACCCAGTAAGATCCAGGCCTGTGGTTCCATCTCTGCCACTAGAGCAAAACTCAGTACAGATGGGGCATGTGGGGGCCCAGGCCAACATTACTTCCAAGCAGTTGCAGCCTGTGCCACGGTGTCTTCCTTCTTCTTCTTGTTTTTCTTGTTCTTCTTTTTTACTTAATTTTATCTTTTTAATTTACATCCAAGTTAGCATATGGTGCAACAATGATTTCAGGAGTGGATTCCTTAGTGCCCCTTACCCATTTAGCCCATCATCCTCCCTCCCACAACCCCCCCCCAGTAACCCTCAGTTTGTTCTCCATATTTATGAGTCTCTTATGCTTTGTCCCCCTCCCTGTTTTTATATTATTTTTGTTTCCCTTCCCTTAGGTTCATCTGTTTTGTCTCTTAAAGTCCTCATATGAGTGAAGTCATATGATATTTGTCTTTCTCTGACTAATTTCACTTAGCATAATCCCCTCCAGTTCCACCCACGTAGTTGCAAATGGCAAGATCTCATTCTTTTTGATTGCCGAATAATACTCCATGGTATATATATACCACATCTTCTTTATCCACTCATCCATCGATGGACATTTGGGCTCTTTCCATACTTTGGCTATTGTTGATAGTGCTGCTATAAACATGGAGGTGCATGTGTCCCTTTGAAACAGCACAGCTGTATCCTGTGGATAAATGCCTAGTAGTGCAATTGCTGGGTCGTAGGGCAGTTCTATTTTTAATTTTTTGAGGAACCTCCATACTGTTTTCCAGAGTGGTTGCACCAGCTTGCATTCCCAATGGTGTCTTCCTTCTTTAAGGGTTAGAGTTGTTCTGATGTCCACCTTCTTCCCGGAAGCCCTTCTTGGTTGACCTCTCCCCTCACTAGAGTGGAAAAATGGGAGAGCCCATTTTTCTTAGAGGACACTGCCCTCAAGTTTATCAGAAACTTCTTTAAAGTCTAGAAAGATAGCCTTCTTCAGTTGACCTCACCACCTCTACCTACAAGGACCTGGATGAAAAATGCTGGTCTGTCTTTTTAAGAGTCTTGGCTAGGAATCAGAGGCACCTGGTTAAGCATCTGACTCTTGATTTTGGCTCAGGCATGATCTCACGGTTTATGAGATTGGGCCCTGAGTCGGGCTCTGTGCTGACAGCAAGGAGCCTGTGTGGGATTCTCTCTCTCTCTCAATCTCTCTCTCTGCCCCTTCCCTTCTCTGTCTCTCTCTCTCTCAAAATAAATAAATAAACATAAAAAAAGAAAAAGGATCTGGGATAGGAATCAGTTATTTGCAGTTGCAAATCCAGACGCTGCAAGATCTTGGGGAAGCTGTTTCTCTGGGCCTCAGTTTCCTCACCTGTAAAATGGAGGAAGAGGCGTACCCCTCTGGAAGGGGGTACCACTGGAAGGGGGATCAGTGGTAGCAGCTGGCATTGACTGACCACTAAATGCACGCCGGGCACCAAGCCATGCCTGTTATACGTACAGGCTTGCACATTATCTATCCTCTCAGTAACCTTGAGAGGACAGCATGGGGGCCACGCCCATTTTTCAGATGAGAACGTTGAGGCTCAGAGGGGTTCGTGCATTGTCTGAAGTCATATGGGTGGGTAATTCCAGAAACCCCTGCTCTGAACATATCACTCTCTATAGCTCTGGATAAAGATCCTATTGCATTCTGTTCAATCAGTTATTCATTCAACTGGCAGTTAAGCGGCACCAACTATTTGGCAGCTGTTGAGTAAAAGCCACAGCCCTTATTTGAGCGTCTGGTGGGTGCCCAGCTGGTTCTCTGTTGGGGGGTGGGGTGGGGGGCAGAACAGGTTCCTACCCTCTAAAAGCCTGGTGGTGTGTGGAGATGAAACTTAGCCACCGGACTCTGTGAACATCGGCCACCAGACACCTCTAGGTGTAGATAGAAGCCTGGATAATTCGCGGAACCTCTCTCTGCTTGGGCTCCAGCCACGTACTGGTGGTAAGAATGCCACCTTCTAGGGCCGGTGTGAGGATGCCCATCGTGATAACAAGGACACCTTAAGGGACCGGGTTTGGCAGAGAGTGTGTTGAACAAATCGTGGCCATTATTATTAAAGCGAACCACTGGAGAACAAGGGGCGACTGTGCATGGCCAGATGTCAGGTTGTGTGTCCAGAGGCGCCTCAGGAGCTCAGAGCGGGAAGAAAGGACCACGGCCACGAGCAGGCAGGGGAGGCTTCCTGGAAGAGCCAGCCTCCGCGGGGTGGGGAAGGGCTAAGCAGCCGGGAGCTGGCTGGAAGGCAGGCGTCTGGCCTGCGATGAGGTGTGGGGGGCAGGGAGAGAGGTGCACCTGTTTGTGTGTGTGTGTGTGAGAGAGAGAGAGAGAGAGAGAAAGAGAAGCAGACAGCTGGCTCTGAGGCCATCCAGAGAGTGTGAGCTCACACGTGAGCCGTGAGTCTGCACTGGCTCACTGCAGGGCGAGGGGCTCCAATGCCAGGGAGAGGCGTCTGGGACCCAGGGGGCCTCCAAAGGCATTAACAAGAAAGCAGCTCTGGGGGTGAGGAAGGCAGCCTGCCTCATTTGTGGGGGATGCATGGCTTGTGGCAGAGTCAGGAGAAGCCTAGGCAGACCCCGACAGGCCCTCCTCTCCAATCTGCCCCCTGGGCTGGGATCAAGAGCTGTGGATGTTGGCTCCCGGAGAGGTCTTCTGACCCCTGGCCTCGGCTCCTTGGCCTCCATTATCACCCCCCTCCCAGGCCAGCCTACGGGGCTAAGGCAGCAGGAATGGAGAACGGGAAGAGCTGCTCTGTGCAGGGCCTGCTCGTGGCAGGCAAGGGAAAGGCCCAGAATGGTGTTTACATTTTCCCTCTTTTCCTTCTGGTGGCCTGGCTGGCCGGCAGTTACACCACTGCGGTTTGCTGGCCCCGGGGAGTGCCTCCATTACATAACGCCTCACACAACCGCCCCTAAAGCACACACGCACACTCACTGGCACATGGTCAGACACACACACACACACACACACACACACACACACACGCTCTCGAAGAAACACACCTGCACAGTGTCAACACCCTCAGTTGGCAAGGCTGTTGTGTCGGGACACTTTCTGCCGTCCCTACTGACAGTTACCCAGGTAGGGGCTCCCCACCCCACCCTCCACATCGCCCTGGTTTCAGTGGGAGAGTCTTCCCAGCTCCTGGCCCTCAAGTCCCAGGTGCCTCGAGCCCAGGAGGCCTGCCCGGGGCTCCCAGGTGATAGCCTCGGTCTCTGGCACCAGCCCAAGAGGTGGACAGCCACGGGCTGCCCTCTAAGAGCCTGGAGATGTGGGGGGATGGGGCTTAGCCACAGGAGGATCCGAGAACAGGACAGGGAGACAGAAAGAGGGGAGAGGGCAGAGTTTCTCTCATGCAAACTCCAGAAGCTCAGAAAGGGGCATACAGGGAGCAAATGGGTAGATACGGCCTCTAGGGCACAGTGGGGTGAGAGGTACTTCGGGTAACGGTTTTGGAGGGCTACTCTGAGCTGTCCCGCAACTTAGCCGTGCCGCCTTTCGGGGTTCACCTGATGGAAATACACCAGGTCTGAGTGTAAGGATGTTTGTGCTGCCCTGTCCACAGAACTGGACTCGTGCGGAACCTTGGCGGCCATCACCAGGGCCCTCAGGCTACAGAGGACCATGAAAGAAGGTGCCAGCACCCCGAGTGTGGAGGGGGGCCGACGGACAGGAGGTACAGCATGACTTGGTCCTGTCCACTGCAACAACACATGAGCATGTGTGTAAATATTTATAGGTATAGCTACACTGTCAAATCTCAGGAATCCCTCACACAAAGAGATTACAAGGTAGTCAGCTGGGCTGAGTAGGACTGAGGAGACAGGTGAGGAGGGACTTTTCCCTTTGTAGCATTGGGCTTCTGCGTCTGTTGTTCGGAGATTCAGAACCAGCAGGCGTGAGTTCGGAATTAGAGGGACTCAGAAGGAGGGCGTGTCTAGCAAGGAGCAGATCCTCCCTCCCCCTTCCGAATGGCCCAGCGTGCCCGTGGGGCAGGGCTGGGGTGGCAGGCCTTGAGCACGTGTCTCCATTTCCCCCAGCTGCATTTTCTCATCTGTCAAGTGTAAGAGAACAGTGCCATCTCACAGGGGGCTCTGGTTTCGCTGCAGTCCTTCTAGGAGCCCTTCCAGGAGCCAGGCTGGACCGTGCAAGGAGGCACACGACGGCATTCTTGTTCTGAAGGAACTTCCAGGCTAGAGAGTCCACAGAGCTGTAACTAGCTGGTGTAGGACAACGTGCTCCGTGCTCCTACGAAGGCCCACGCAGGGCCCTGGGAGGCTGGGGTGGCGGGTGGTGGAGGGACCGTATCTGAGTTGGAGATTCAGCTGAAGCAGAGGAAGCAGGGGGACACGGCAGGTGTGTTCCAGGCAGGGACCCGGGGCCCAGGGGTGTGAAGAACATTAGGAATCAGCAGCCCTCAGCACTCCAGGGCAGGTGAGAAGCAGCAGGTTTCTAGGCAGGGCCTCATCCAGCATGTGTGGAAGCTTGGATTTGAACTGGGTGGTGGGGTGGAGGGCAGGGAGGGCACCCCTCAGGAGGGGCGTGATCGCCTAAGTGTTTTAGAAGCTCGCTCTGGGGAATGGTGGCTGAGAGGAGGAACAGCTGGGGGCTCCTGCTTTATCACTGTCCAGGCAAAAGGGGGAGCCTGAGTTGCTGAGGCAGTAAAGGCAGAGAGAGGGGACAGGACAGTGTCTGGGCATGGTTAGAAAGCAGAGTCATGAGGTTCGGGAAGCCTAGGAGGGAAGGGGTGGAGGGAACGCCAGGTTCTGGTATCAGTGACTGGATGGATGTGGTATCACAGCTGTGGAGACAGGGGGAGCAGGCCGGTCCACGTCTCTGGGGCATCTGGGAGGAGGTGGGTCCCAGGCTGCCGGGCAGGGCTGTGAGGGGCCACCATGCAGTGGGTGGTCCCTTCATTCCTCCTCCACTGGCACTGGCAGTCCACTGGACAGAGAGGTGGTCTGGGGATATTTTGGACCCTCTTGGCTGAGGGATGGAGGGGGAGCCATCAAGGGCGTCATGGATATGTCCCAGGACTGGCTTTGGAAAAGGACAACCCTTCAAGGGTTAGATGCTAGAGGTTACCTTCCTTATAGTTATTTGCATTTTACAGAACACTCTAGAATAGTAGTGCTGTTCAGTGCACGTGGCTGTTGAGAACTTGAAATGTGGCTAGTCGACTGAGGAAGGGAGTTTTAAATTGTGTTTAATAGGTACTAAATTTAAGTGGTCACTTGTGGTTAGTGTCTACCATATTGGACAGCACAGATGTATCTAGAATTTCTGTAGAAAAGCAGTTGCCACTCTTACCGTAAGCCTCGTGTGGTTGGGGGAGTTTGGTAGAGGCGGGCTAGGGGCCTTCCTGACCCCCCTCAGATTGCGTGTCTATTGGTTAAGTGTGGAAAAAAACCAAGAGATTCAGTAACAAATTGTTATATTGCATTTATGCATTCATGTATGTATATATTCATTCATTCATTCATTCAGTCTAGCTGACACACAATGCTACATTAGTTTCAGGTACACAGTGCAGTGATCTGACAGGTCTATATTGTTACACTATGCTCACAAGTGCAACTGCCATATGTCACCACAAAACACTGTCACACTACTGTTGACTACATTCCCAATGCTGTGCCTTTGCTACCGCGACTTAATCATTCCATAACTGGAAACCTGTATCTCCCACTCCCCTTCACCCATTGTGCCCGTTCCCGCCGCACCCCCACCACGTCCATTTTCTGTGTGCCAGGTTCTATCCTCACTACATGAATTAATTCACTTAAGCTTCATGAGAGCCCTAGGAAATAGGCCGGGTATTTTATAGATGAGGACATCGAGGCACAGAGAGCATCGGCAGCTGGCTCGCGGTCTCACCGCTGGCAGTAGCAAAGCTCAGCTTTGAACCAGCCATTTCAGCTTGCTGACCGCTCTGCTAGTCTGCACAGTTTCATCTGTGGGACCCCGAACCAGGGAGGGCCTCTCCTAGACACTTCACACGTGGCATCATATTTCACCCTCACGGGTGCTTTGTATAGCAGGAACAGCATTGTCCTCCCGTTTCCTAGATGAGGAGGCCGAGGCTCAGAGATTTGCTCAGGATTACACAGGCAGGGAGTGGCAGTGGAATGAGATTTGAATGGAGGTCTGTTGTAGTCCCTGTGTGACTAGGCCTCTCGCAGAGCAGTGGTGACACCGGCCTGGAGCCCTCCCGTGCCCCTGCTCCTGCAGCAGCTCTGGGCTCAAAGGGCTGTGCTTTGTAAGCTCCTGGCCATGTCCATCCAATGACCCTCCAGGCCCTCCCTGAGAGGCTGGATGGACAGAACATCCAGAAACCAGCCGCTCTGAGCCTCTCAGCCCAGAGGGATTTAGGTCTGCCTTGGTGAGAGTTGATATTTACATTTTTACCCACAGCCCTGTGGCACAGATCGTACCTGGGAAGAGTGTCCTGAGGCGGGGTGGGTGATCTCATTTTCCAGAAATTGGAAAATCTCCAGAGGGGTTCCCCCACGTTCTCTAAGCCTTAGTTTTCTCATCTGTGGGATGAAAGGGATACACTAGGTCATGATTTTTTTAAACATTTTTTATTTTTAAAAATTTATTTACTTCTTTATTACTGTTTTTTAATGTTTATTTATTTTTGAGAGAGAGCGGGTGAGGGGCAGAGAGAGAGGAGGGCAGAGGATCTGAAGCGGGCACTGCCCTGACGACAGAGAGCCTGATGTGGGGCTTGAACTCATGAACTGTGATCTGAGCTGGAGTCGGACGCTTGACTGACAGAGCCACCCAGGTGCCCCTACTTATTTACTTTTTAAAGATTTTATTTTCAAGTAATCTCCACACCCAGTGTGGAGCTTGAACTCACAACCCCGGGATCAAGACTTGCATGTTCTACCGGCTGAGTAGCCAGGTGCTGGCTGGCTAGCCAGGTGCCCCTAAACCTTTTTTTAGCGTTAAAATGTTGTGTGCGTGTGTGTGTTTTTTAATGTTCATTTATTTTTCAGAGAGAGAGACAGTGTGAGCGGGCGAGGAGCAGAGAGAGAGGAAGACAGAGCATCTGAAGCAGGATCCAGGCTCTGAGCTGTCAGCACAGAGACCGATGGGCTAGAACTCACGAACTGTGAGATCATGACCTGAGCTGAAGTTGGATGCTTAACTGACTGAGCCACCTGGGTGCCCCCAACTAGTAGGATTTTAAAAGCACAGATGAAGCAGGAAATAGACTGCCCTGGAATGGACCCCTGGAAGGCTTCTTGGAAATATGGGTTTATAGACAGTGTGAGAAAAGGCAGGTAGAGAGGAGTGAGAGAAGTAGCCCCAGGAGATTTGAAGGAGCAACAGTTTAGATTCCTTTGAATTTTGCTCCAGCCTTTCTGGTTTCAGGCATATGACAACTACACTGAGCTCAGTTTCCTCATCTTTGAAATGGGGATAGTAAAAGTACCTCAGTCTTGGGAGATATAAAGGACTGTCCTTAACATATGTAAAACTTTAGTTCATAAGAGAAGCTCCGAGGGGCACCTAGGTGGCTCAGTTGGTTAAGTGTCAGACTTCGGCTCAGGTCATGATCTCACAGTTTGTGGGTTCGAGTCCTGCATCCAGCCCTGTGCTGACAGCTCAGAGCCTGGATCCTGCTTCAGATTCTGTGTGTGTGTGTCTCTCTCTCCGCCCCTCCCCTGCTCACGCTCTGTCTCTTTCAAAAATAAATAAACATTAAAAACAATTAGAAAAAAAAGAGAAGCTCTATGAATAGCAGCTATTAGAATCTTTAAGGCATTTCTACCAGGAGACCTGTGGGCATGAGCTGGAGGAGGAGGGAAAGCCAAAGGTGATGAAGCAGAACGATAATAGAGTGGTCCCCTCTTATGGACGGGGATACGTTCCAAGACCCACAGTGGATGCCTGAAACCGTAAGTAGTACCCTACATACGCTATGTTTTTTCCTATGCAGACATGCCTATGAGAAAGTTTCACCTATGAATTAGGCACAGTAAGAGATGTACAACAATAACTAATAATAAAACAGAACTACAGCCATATACACATAAAAGTTATGTGAATGTGGTTTCTCTCAGAATTTCTTACTGTACTGTACTCACTCTTCTTGAGATGATGTGGGATGATAAAATGCCCACGTGATGAGCTGAAGTGAGGTGAATGACACTGTGATGGAGCATGAGGATAATGTGAAAAAACAACAGTGGAGAGAAATCATTGACCCACAATCTGATGTTCTAATGGAGGAATTGGTGGGAAGAAGGCAGGTGAGAGATCTTTTGAGGCCTGAGCTCACTGCCCCAGCCCCATCCTGTGCCGCCTGGCTCTGTTCTCCACCCTTTGGCACCATATCCTTCTTTCCTTACCTCTCTGGAACCATGCATCCTCTAACCACGGGGCCTTTGCACAGCTGCTCCTTTTACTTGGAAACTCTTTCATTGGCCCTTTGCCTTACCGTTACTTACACTTTGCCTTTCTTACTTTTGTAGGGGCTTTCTGGATCCTAAGTGAGGTCAGTTTCCCTGACAGAGGCTCCCTCAGTATCCTCTCCTTCCCTTTTGCAGCCTGGATTTCAGCCTGTGAGTATATATTTTCTAAAAATGAAGATAGAACTCGTATACAATAAAGCTCATCGGGTTAAAGTATATGAATCTACAAATTTTAGTATGTTCACAGGTTGTGCAACAATCACCATTATCTAGTTCCAGAATATTTTCATCAACCCCAAAAGAAACCCCATCTATCAGCAGTCAGTCCCCATTGATCCGCTAGCTCCTGGCCACCACCAATCTACTTTTTGTCTTATAGGTACGCCCACGCTAGACATTTCATAGAAGTGGAATCATACAATATGTGGTCTTTTGTGTCCAGCTTCTGTCACTGAAGTGTTTTTACAGTTCCTCCATGTATCAGTGCTTCATTCCTTTCTATGACTAAATACTAGCCCATTGAAAGGACATACCACATTTTGGTTATTTATTCATCTGTTGATGGACATTTGGGTTGTTTCCGCTTTTTGGCTATTGTGAACAAGTGCAGAAGTTTCTTATGTGGCCATCATGGAGCATGCACGAGGTCGAGAGGGGGAAACTAATATTATCATAATAGTTATAAAAACCGAAGTCTCACTTTGGAAAATAGTAAGATACTTCCTCAAAAAGTTAAACACAGAGTTACCATATGACCCAGCAATTCTACGTCAAGGTATATAGCCCAAAGAACTGAACACATGAACACACAGGGGCGCCTGGGTGGCTCAGTCGGTTGAGCGTCCGACTTCAGCTCAGGTCATGATCTCACACTCCCTGAGTTCAAGCCCCGCGTCGGGCTCTGTGCTGACAGCTCAGAGCCTGGGGCCCGCTTCAGATTCTGTGTCTCCCCCTCTCTCTGCCCCTCCCCTGCTCATGCTCTGTCTCTCTCTGTCTCAAAAGTAAAAATAAAAACATTAAAAAAAATTAAAAAAAAAAAAAGAAAACATGAACACACAAAAACTTGTACACGGATGATTATAGCCATATTGTTCAACAAGAGCCAAAAAGCAGAAACAACTCCAATGTCTATCAACTGATGAGTCAATAAACAAAACGTGGTGTCCGTATAATGGAATATTATCCTGCTACACCAAGGAATGAAGGCTGGTTCATGCCACATCATGAATGAACCCTGATGACAACTGATGACAGTGCACTCCATGAAGGCAGGGGATGACAGCTGTCAGCTCACCTGTTTACCCAGTGCAGACATTTACTAGACAACCAAGAACGGTCTGTAGGATTGTTGAAGGGTCCCAGCCAACAGCCCCAGCACCCCATCCCTTGGATGTCTGGACTGGATCTCAGGGCAGCAAGTCTGCCTGAATCACACCAGGTCTGGCCCTTGATGACATAAGCCTCCTACCCTGCATTGTTTCTGATTTCTGCTTCACCACATGGTGAAGCCATGGGAGCCATTGGGAGCCTGGACGTCCTGCAGTCCTGGAGTCCTGGCACACTGGCCTGACTGGACCTGAGGCTTCTTCGTTAGCAGCCAGGCCAGGAAGGGGCAACCAGGTAGCACAGGATCACCTGTCGCTTACCTCGGTGGAGTTCTCCCCAGAGTGTGCCCCTCCTATGCTCAGTGGTGTGGGTTGACAAACAGCAGGTTCCCAATGACCCCACAGTCCCTTCTCAAGTGGTGCGGGGCTCAGAGACTGCCTTGCAAGCAGCCTCTCACCTGTCACCAGGAGGGTGCTGGGATTCGGTGACACAGGCCCTGGACCTGCATTTCAAAGGGCTCCCCTTCTTCCTATAAAACTGGCACAGGCCCCAGAGGAGGGGTCACAGGCCACCCCCCCCCCCCCGGCCCAGCTCATCCTCCTGCAGAGGGGTCACTGGGAATTCCGTGTTTCGTCAAATATTGCTAGGCTAAGGAGTTTTATTTGAAAATAATTTTAATTAGCTGGAAACTAGGAGTTTAATAAATGGAAAACAGAGAACTTTCCAAGGCCACGGCTGGGAAACACTTGCTTTTTTAAAAATTCCGCCTGGCTTTGCAGGCCAGCTAAGCACCCTGACACAAGGGCCCGATTGCCAGAGGAATCCACAAGGAAAACAAAGGTTATTTTTAGAGAAATATTTTAAACTCGGTTTCAGCGAGCTCAGGAGTTTTCTTGTCTGTCTAAAATCCTTAATATCTTTCCTTCTATTTCAGAACTGCTTCTCATCCCAGAGGGTATAAGAACTCCTATCTGATGAGAGCTATTTCTGTACAGATGAAAATAAAGGGGTCCCCTCCCCCTCCAACCAGAGAATTGTTTCTAAATATGTCCCTGCAGTCAGGCTCAAGCAGCCTGTCCTTGACAGGTGTGCCCAGCAGTAAGGTGGGCCTGGGGTCCCTGCAGGTCTGGAGGCCTGTCTGCCACCCTCCCACTCTTAGCCCTGTTCTGCCCACCCCCCTGCAGGAAGCAGATGACAGCCTGGCCACCATTTCCGGGTTTTGAAAGCAGTTTTTAACTTGAAAGAGGCCTGCTAAAAAGGGCTGCTTTTCCTCTGTAGGTGTTGTTAACACTCTCACCCCCATGCAGACACATCTAGACCCAAACATACAGCAACACCCACAGGTCCTTCCTCACACCCCACAGACCCACACACCTACCCACACAGCAACAGTTACAGATACACCCACACATAGATCCACCACGCGTGCGTGCGCGCGCGCGCACACACACACACACACACACACACACACACACAGCAACAGATACAGCCACAAACCCTGACCCCCGACTCACACACAGACCTCTGAACACACCCATACCCACCTACCCACCCACCCACACACACACACACACACAGCAGCAGCAGCAGCAGCAGCAGATGCACCCAAATCCAGACCCCCACTCACAGGCAGACCCCTGAACATACCTACGCACACATACAATCACAGACACGCCCAAGCCCATACCCACACTCACCCCACGGACTCTCAAGCTCTACAGACATACATACCCCACACACATATCGACAGCCTCACATACCAGTGCTCCCCTCTAGCATACAGACACAGAACTTTGAACACCTGCATACAGAATGATACCCTCGAACAGGTGCACTCCCAGCTAGACACACAAGGACACAGATACACGCCCTGACAAACCTCTCTCCACACACACAGACACACCCTTAGACACAGACACACTCATATGCTTTCCAGGTTTAGCAAAAACTGTCAGGAGAGGTTGGAGAACCCACTGAAGCAGGCGTGGGCCCTGGAGGGGCAGTGGCTTCCTGCTGCCCAGCCCCTCACCCACCTCCTGCCTGCAGGGTTCCTCCTGGGCAGGCCTCTGGGCCCTGGCCCTGCCTCTTTTTCCTCCCTTCCTCCTTGGCCTTGCCAGCAGCACGAAACTGGAACTGCCCTGGATGGCTACGGGTCTGCACATTCCTCAGAGTGTGGACAACAAAAAAATAAACACAATTAAATCAGGTAACGACAACTGGAGAGTAGCTACGGTCCTCCGATGGAAGGGGAGGCTGGCTGTGGCTCAACCTCTAGGGGTCCCATGGGCTCCCCTAACTCAGGCCAAGGAAGGTGCAGAGACCCAACTTGTGCTTTCAAGAGGACTTGGCCAGAGTCATCTCTTCTTTGCTCTTGTCACCATGAGCTAAAGTGGGGGGCAGTATCTAGGGATGGTTCCCTCCCAGTTCAAATGCTCTCTAGGGTTTCTTCCTTGCACACATCCAGCCTGGAAGGTTTTCTCAGACCTCCAGGCAGATTTTAAGACCCAGTTTCCTCTGCTGGGCCAGACCTGTGGCCAAGAGCTGTGCCTGTCTGTCCTTCCTTCTCTGGGCCCTCCCAGGCCTGGACCTTTTATCTGGACTCCTGAACCTCTGCAGGGCTTGAAATCCCCATCTATTCCCATTGGTGGGTGGCGGGGGCTTTGGCCTCCTCAATCATTTGTGTTGTGGCTTTTTTTTTTTTTTCCCTTTAACATACTCAGCAGTCGATTCAGACAGAGTGAGGAGTGGCAAATATGTCCATGCATGCATCCCTTCTCTAAAATAATCTAGAAGGTGGCAGGTACTAATTGAGCTGCTTTAAAAAGTACCTTATTTTTTTTAAGTTTATTCATTTTTGAGAGAGAGAGAGAGAGAGAGAGAGAGAGAGAGGGAAAGAGCAAGCGGGGGAGGGGCAGAGAGCCAGGGAGACACAGAATCCGAAGCAGGCTCCAGGCTCCGAGCTGTCAGCACAGAGCCCGACGCGGGGCTCGAACTCACAGGCCTCGAGATCATGACCTGAGCCGAAGTCAGATGCTTAACTGACTGAGCCACCCAGTCGCCTAGGCGTCCCCCCAAATACCTTATTTTCAAACAGCCCAGGGCAATGCCACTATGAAGACATTCTAAACACCCTCGCAGCATCCTGGGCTCACTTTCACAACTGGCTGCAAAAGAATTTTATCTGGAGTGTAACACAGTCTTGGAGCCAGTCAACTTCAGTTCCGCTCTCCAGCCCGTGACAGGAATCCTGGCTTGTCCTTGCTTGCAATTTTTACTTCTAGTCCCCTTAATTTACAAGAAAACTTTCCTAAGAGCGATCGAGCAATAGCAGAGAGTTTTGTTTGCTGTTAATTCCAGCCGCTGCAGAAAGACAATGACCTATATACCCTCCATTGATCTGCGGCAAGAGGAAATTTCTGAATGATTCCCCCCAGCTTTCCATGCTCCACTGAGTCTCAAATACAAAACATCAGATCCTAGCAGTTGGGCTCTCAAACAAACCAATTTTTAAAAATGAATGTGGCTTATCCCAACAAGTCTGACATTCCAGCCCATCAAAAGTGCTTGTTTAGAAAAATAAGTTTTGGAATGAAGTGGCAACAAGGCCTTTGAAAGCAGCTTGGCCTAAATAGCACCGCATTTTAGACTTTTCCTTCCCAACGCACATTCTTTATGGGGAAGAGGCCAGGGAGCCCGCAGGGTCTTGCCGCCTGAGCCCTTCTCGGCCCCGGGCTTCCCCTCCCCCCACGGCTGAGGCCCTTAGCCAGGGGCCGGGCATCTGGGAGAACTTTGAAACTGTTCCCCATCCCCTTTGGCAGCCAAGCACCAAAACGCTCCAGTTAACGTGAAACAGCTGCCCGAGGCCTGGCGGGCTCCAGACCGCCCCTCCCCCACCCGCCCGCTCAGCTGGGAGACACGGGAGCCCCCGCACAGGGGTGCCAGCAGCGGTTGATAGCGCCCAGCTGTTGCAGATAAGAAAACAAACTATCGCGAAATCTTTTACCTACTTTGGAAGAAGTGTCTGAACTGGGGGGTGGGAGGGGTGGGAGGAGGGAGAAGGGAAAAATGTGAGTTGATTTATGAACCTGATTTTGAAGTTTCGAAAGGGATTGTAGGGGGAAAAAAGTTACCAAGGTTTTGTTCACTTGTGTGCGAATCAGCAGACAAATTGGTGCCCTTTCTTTTTTCTTCCTTTTTCTAGAGGCCTGGGTTGAATTTGCTTTCTGGCCACTTAGAGTCGCCTAAAGCAGACACAAATCCTTTTGCATAAATAACGTGTGTGCTCACTCCCAGAGGAAGCTGTCTGCATAAACAAACATTACCCAGATATAAGTTTGACCTGTTTAATCTTCCTCCCCTTTCCTTCCTCTCCGGACAAGGACACAGCCAGCCTTCCCAAAGTAGAGGCAAAACCCTGGTTCTCCAGCCCAAGAAAGTTTGTAACCCAACCCCCTCTTCTCCAGCTCAGCGTTCTAGTGGCCCTCGATACCCTCCTCCCTTCCCCACCCTAGCTGTTCTGGTCCCTGGGTGTCCCAGCAAAAAAAATCGGACCTTCAGCTGCCACTGCAGACACGTGATCCACTTGGTGACTCACAGGCGGGCCACACCCCCTCAGGCCTTCAGCCAGGGCCTGCCACCAGCCAGTCAGCCAACACTGGGATGCATCTTATTACCAAGGGGAACAGCTAACTAATGCCCTTGACAGTCCAAATAATTACTTTCTTTCAGCTAAAAGAGCTTGCTATAACATACATAGGGGCAGGCTTTTCTGAATTCTCACCTTGCCAGCTCCCGTGGAAACCTTAGCTCCCAACCCCTGCAAGGCCTGGGCAATGCCCGGAAAAGTGGTGGTAATTAAGGTAAGAGGCTCCATGTTCTGGTTTAAAAAAAAAAAGAAAAAAAAAAAAAGCTGGCTTACACATGAGTACCTTTTTTCCCAAAAATTTTATTGGGGGAAAACTACAAAACATTTACAGTACAATGTTTACAGCCACAATCTGTAGTGAACTGATTTCCCCAAAATATATTACAACTCAAGTTGACTTATCTTGTTACATTCAAAAACCTACTTCTGTCAAAGTAGTCCAGAGTCCATACATACATAGTGCTCCAACTGTACCTACGTACAAACAAACTAAAGCTACTGCTCATTCATCCGCTGTCCAGGAAAGCATTCCTGCCTTTCTACGCACACACAAAAAAAAAATAGTACAAGTTTTGGAATCTTCTGTAATGAAACAAGGCATATTCATGTACTACATACCATTTTAGCACTAAGAGGTGGCCTCTTTATATCTATATAAAAAAAAAAGTGGTAAATATCTTTTCCTTTTGTGCAGTTGAACCCATCCTACATTCAAATTCTCCCAAGCACTAATAGAAAAATACTTATTTGGTTGAGGAAGATTTAAGGCAAGTTCTGGCCCTTCCAAAGGCACTGTGAGACTACCCCCACCCCATTATTGCTACATGTCTTTATACGCAGAGTATGTCACAGTAGAATTGGTGGAACGAACAAACAAACATGGGGTTTTGTTTTTTGTTTTTTTTGCTCATGTCAAAAGTTGGAATGAGAAAAGCATGCCACATTTAAACCTGATTGCAAAGTATGTGGTCACCTTTTTTTTTTCTTTAAAGTTGGATGGGCTACAACCATTATACATTCTAAGAAAACTCATAAGATATTCCTCAAACTACTTCCACAGCATCAGGATAGATTTCTGTGAAGAAATCATGCAATCTTTCAAAATTTACGTAAACAAGGAAAGAAATTAATGAAATAAATATTACATACAATCTCTTAAATTAAGATTTTTTTTACTCATTTACAATAAAATAACCAAGTGAAGTTACAAAAGGCATATATTACTGTGAAAAGAACATACACTCCACATTTTGCCGATTAATAATGGCAATCATAATTTAACATAATAAAAGAATATATATCTATTGCTTTTCATCATACTTGATAAATACAGTATGAACAAAATTTTCAATGTATACTTTTCACAAGATAATAAATAAGTTAAATAGTTTTTTCATATTGAGTTGTGGTGCAGTGGTGCGAATCAACTCAAAACAGCTAAAAATTCAGCAGTTATTCCCCCAACGATTACAAACTAAGCTCTGCCCAAGGCTTCCAGAAAGAGCAGACAAAATGGTTCTAAAATTAAACATCCACTAAGTGGTGGCAACAAAACCAGTAACCGGTATGAAACTTTGGAATGCAAGGGTTTTTTTTTTTTTTTCCCAGACGTATAGAACGTTGTGTCAAACAAAAACCTGTCACACTGAAGACTACAATCAAGGCATATTCTTGGTAGAATACTGGATTCCAGAAGCTTATAAGTTTAGCAAGGTGGTGGCTGGCTGGTTTGTTTACACTGGTCTGAGACAAACGACAATTAGGAACTTCTCTCAAGATAAGAGTTCCCACATCTGGACTGTAACTAATGCTTTCAAGTGAAGATATGGAATGGTGGTTGGTAGCTGCTGGTGCTGGGTTGATTTTTTTTTTTTCCTAAAGTCCCAAACTCATAGGAGACCTAAAAGTTTAAGTGTTTGGTTCTTTGTTCTGTTCGCATCACAACTGCCCTGTTGTGAATATTTTGTTCATCAATACAAAAGTTCGTTGGCTTTTTTGCTCAACAAGAACGAAACTTCGTAATAATAAAAATTAAAAAAAAAAAAAAAAAAAAAAAAAGAGGAAACCGAAAGGGGAGGGGTGGAGGCCCCTCCCGGCACACAAGTTCGAGTCCAAGTGCTCGGTGCGGCCCGCAGTCTGCTCAGGGCCTATCACCAACCTCACTCCCGTGCCTCCCCCACCCCGCCCTTAACGGGGGTCGAGACGGCAGGGGCGCCCTCCAACATCCCCAGAACAGCCTTCCCTTCCTCCTCCTCGCTGGCGCCCTCTTGCCTCAGTCGTCGGAGATGGACAGGCGGCTGAAGATAGGCAGGCGGCGGCCGGGGTCGAGGCTGGGGGATTCGGAGCCGCTGAGGCTGCCGGAGCTCAGGGAGCCGCTCAAGTAGCTGTCGCGGTCAGACAGCGAGTCCGGGGGGCTAGGGGGCGCGTCGAACACGGGAGACTCGGACAGGCGGCGCGGCAGCTGGAAGCTGAAGGGCGGTGAGGGCGGCGCGGCAGAACTGGCAGGGAGGGGCGCGCTGGGCGGCGCCGGAGGCTGCGCGGGGGGCACCAGGCCCTGCTGTTGCTGCTGCTGCTGCTGCTGGCTGCGATAGTACGCCGCGGCTACCGCGGCAAAGTTGTGCGTCTGGATGGCGAGGGGCGCGATGAGGCTGCTCAGCTCTGGGCCGAATGCAAAGGCGTTGTTGGCGCACGAGGCCGACGAGCAGGCCGCGCACTGGGCGCCCGGCGCCAGCAGGTCCTCGGCGCCCCCGGTGCCGTACAGAAGCGCTGCCGCGGCCGCAGCTGCCGCCGAGGCACAGCACGTCGGGGCGCCTGATGGCGTGGAGGCCGCTGAGGCCGAGGAGCAGGACGAAGCGGACGAGGAGCAGGAGGAGGCCGAGGAACAAGAGGGCGGTGGCGGCGGCGTGCGCGACGTGGGGCTGTCGAGCAGCAGTGGCGACTCGAGGCCCCCGGGGGGCTGGTGGTGGCCAGACGGGAAGCCCGAGAAACTGAGGCTGTGATGCAGCTTGGGCCGCGGTTCCCGGGGGAAGCCCAGGTGCAGCGCGTCACGCGCGCTGAAGGCGCGCAGGTCCCCGGAGGCGCCCCCCGACGGCGCGGGCCGCCGCTCGTCGGCGTTGTGGATGAAGTGGCAGCGCGGGCCGTAGGGGCAGAAGCCGATGGTGTGGAAGGTACGGCACAGCTCCGTCTTGTACTTCGGGTGCCGGGTCAGGCTGCGCAGCTCGTGGAAGCCGTGAGCGAACTGGCACTTCTCGCCGTACTTGCACGTGCCGCTCTCCTCGAAGGGCCGGCACAGCTCAGTTTTGTAGCGCGTGGAGTTGATCTGGGAGCCGCCGCCCCCCTTCTGCTGCTGCTGCTGCTGCTGCTGCTGCAGGTGCAAGAGGTGCTGGCTCCGCTCTCCGTTCTCGCTGAATGAGCGGTCCCGGAATTTGTTCTCCTTGTTCAGCAGGGCCGTGCCGCCGCCCCCTGACTGCTCCTTGAGAGTGCCGTAGGAGGCCGGGCCGCCCGCCGCCCCGCTGCCGCAGCTGCTGCCGTTAGCCGCGCCCGGGAACTTGGGCGAACAGCTGCCGGGGCTAGGCGCGGTGTGGGCGAGTGCGTGCAGGTTGCTGGCCGAGTGCCGTCGGAGAAAGCCCGGTGTGAAGCCCGAGCTAGGGGCGGCGGCCACGGGCGTCCCCACCGCCTTCTTGTCCAGCATGTTCAGATTGAGGTTGGCCAGGGATTTCTCCGTCTGCCAAAAGGAGGGGGGCGAGGACGGGATGAAATATGGAAAGGGAGGGAAGAGTTGGGGCGAGTTGCAGAGGAACTTCCAAGCCTTCTGATTCTTCTTCCTTTTTGCAGATTTCGATTCGGCCCCCACCCTCCGCCCCTACACGCGCAAAAGAATCATGTTCGCGTTGGGAGGAGCCGACTCCCACCCCAGGCCGCGCTCGGTTTCGACATGTGATCCTCAGCCCGTGGGCCGCCAGTCTGGGCGGCGCAAACCCCGTCCGGGAAGCCCCGGGCAGCGTGGCCGCGGTCGGCGCCGGAGGAACTAAACAGCGACAGCGGCTCCCCCCTGCCCTTCCTCCCAGCTCCTTCTCCCCGCCCACAAGGCACGAGCACACACTACAGCAAACTCCAGGATTTTTCCCGACCCCTAAGTCAAGGTGGGGTGGGTGCCCCAAAAGCCGAGGGCAGAGGCAAAGTCTGAAAACTCGAGGGGCTTCCTGCCTGCCCGCTTTACTCCCTCCTTGCTCCCTCGCGTACCTTGCACAAGAAGTCGATATCGTAGAAGGCGGACAGAAGTGTGGTCGACATGTTTCTGGATCCTGTAATGGTCGGCGCTGCAGGCAGGGAGGTCCGGAGGAGCCCTCGGGGCGGCGCGGCCGGGCTCGAGCCACGACGAATAACGGGTGAGGGGCGGGGGAGGAACCGAAAGTTTGCCGGGGTACGAGACAAGAGGAAGAGGGAAGCAGCGTGGACTGGCTTGCGGGTGCCCGGGAGTGCGGAGTGGGGGGAAAGGAGAAGCAAACAGCGCTCCTCCGCGCCCCGGGGTGCCCGGCCCGCCCCCCCCCCGCGCGGAGCCGACGACAGCTCGCGGACTGCTGGAACTCCGCGGCCCGCGAGCGCGCGCCCTATATAGA
Source organism: Felis catus (assembly GCF_018350175.1). Classification (NCBI taxonomy): domain Eukaryota; kingdom Metazoa; phylum Chordata; class Mammalia; order Carnivora; family Felidae; genus Felis; species Felis catus. The sequence goes on from NC_058370.1 coordinate 63,065,815, forward strand.
GCCCGGGAGCGCGGCAGCGGCTAGGCGGGCGTGCCGGAGGAGGGGACTGAACGCTGACCCCGCCGGGGTCTCCAGGCAACGCCGCCCGCCGGCTCGCGGACGTCAGGCGCCTTCGTGGCCTCCCATTGGCCGCCGCCAATTTTTTTTCTCCGGGGGAGGGGGCGGGAGGCCGTGGGGCGGGGCAGGCTGCCGGGGCGCCCGGGGCGGCGTGGAGAGCTCGGCCCTGTTGGGTGCTGCTGGGTGGCGGCGGGAAGATAAGGCTCCTCTTCTCTGGGGCTGCCCTGTTGGAAATCCACTGCACGTTTAAAGTGACCAGAGTTCTGCAGCCCTGGACGTGTCTCCTCGCGCCGGATCCTGCTAGGCGAAATTGCGAAGCTTTTATCTCCCACTCTCGGTTTTATACTGGGCGCGGGAATTGCAAAATGCAAGAATATTGCAACCGTCCGCGCGGCCCGGCTGGCTTGCAAAGGGTGCTTGGGCCGGGAGGCGGGGGCTCTGGGCCTGCGTCCGGTGGGTGGTGGCTCCATCCCGATTGCACGTGGAGGCGCGGTGGGGGTGGGGGCGGGAGCGGCCACGCGGGCGGCTGCCGCGGCAGTCTCGCCCGGAGGAGCCTGGGCCCGTTTCTCCGCCCCCGTCCCCGCCCAGGCTGCAGTAAACAGGGCTTGAGCGCCGGGGCCTGCAGGGCAGGGCTGAGTGTCTGAGGACAAGGCGCTGGCTTTGCTAATCACATCACAAGACCTTGAGCTAGGGCCAAAGGCGCGGAGTGGCGCGGGGCGTCCCGGGCGGGGGAGCCGGCTGGGAGGACGGGAGGAAAGGCCAGGAGAGCTGCGCAGGCCTGGAGGCGACTTCCCGCCACCCCGTCCGTCCGCCGGTCAGCTCGGCCTTCCCCAGCCCTCCCAGGGGATGGGGTGCAGCTGCCGGCTGAGGCTCCCCGGCCGCCGCGGCCGTGGCCGGGCGTGCCCTCCACGTCCCTTTCCTCCCTGGCCGTTGGGGGCGCCGCGCCCTGCCTTAGCTCGTCGTGAGCCGCAGGCTCGGCCTGAGGCCGGCCAACTGCCCAGGCAGTACAGGGCGTCGAGGACGCTCAAGGTGGGCTTGCCCTCTTTTTTCCCCCCTCTCACCAGTCCCACACCCCAAAGCCCTGCTCTGGGTAATGCCTTTGCCAAGGGGCCCCCTCAAGGGTACGGGGCAGACAGCCCCCCCTAGCGCCCAGTTAGGCAAAAGCCGCTGACAGCCCGGTCGGGCAGATGTGGGGGGTCTGGGCCAGGACACTTACCACTCGTCTAAACATATGCTGCCAAAACCTGGAGCGGGCCCATGATCTCGCACACCTGGTAGCTTAGGCTGCATTTGGGCCTAAGTTGGAAGGCCCAGTTCCCTCTAGGGAAGGAAGCAACCCACGCCCCCTTTCCCAAATTGAGGTTATTTCTTGTTTCCTCTTGGTCATTTCCATTCGTTAACCTGGAAGTGGGGGAATAAGCCATCAGGCCTGTCACTCATGGAACTGACGCCTCAGAGTTCAGTTTGCATGCAGTTCCCCCTGCTGTCACTCCCTAAGCACCCACTCAGAGAGCTAGAGTCTGCAGTGGGCTGCAAGCACTTTAGGACCAGAAACCCAGGGCTGGCGTTCAGGCGCTGCCCTTTCCAAGTCATGTGGTCTCAAGCAAATCACATAATCTCTTTGGTACTTGGGTTTCCTTGTAAAACTAAGATAATTCCTGCTTTACTCATCTCTCACCCTTGTCAAGGTGCAAATGCGTTATCTGTTAAGGTGTGTAAAAGATGCACAGGTATAAATCCATATCATTAATTAAAATAAATTGACAAAGCATAAAAATGGAGACAGCCGGGTCTCTGGACTGTGGCCAGATGGGTAGAGGTCCACAGGATCATGCATGCAGACCTGAGGGGCACCAAATCTTGGACCGTCTAGCTTGGAGCCAAGAGCAATGACCCCAGAAGAGGGGATTGCTTCAATCTGGGTGATTGCACCACCCAGCCTGCACCGGCCCCCAGGCAGCTGTGGCTGACACAGCCCAGAGCACTCAAGAACCCCAACTGTTCTGTTTTGCTCTTTGTTGAAATGACCCCAAACATGGAGTCTGAGGTTTGCCCTGATAGTAGTATTCTAAGATTCCCCTGGGAATGCATCAGGCAAGTGTGAAACAGCCATTTCACTGCTATTGTAGGTCAGTATTAAGATTTCAGATATAAAACCAGTAGAAACTTCCGTCCCTCCTGTCCTCCCAGGCTGGCCACAGCCAGCCATCATCAAAATCTGGGGTAATTCCCAGTCTGCAGCCATGAGAACACCCACTTTGCAGGCTTGGTAGAAGGATCCTAGAGATAACATGTACATATGCTATGGTACATGTTTTGGTAAAGAGCACCTGCTGGTATAAGGTGCTTTTATTATTATGTATCTGCTTTTATTTCATTTTAAATGGAGAGAAAAGGAACGCTGGCCGTTTCCAATGAGTTGGGCTTTACTGGGGCCAGTTTCATAGTTATTGAACCATGGTCATCACTGCATTATGCCAACAATTTCCTGACTTCTGACCCAGTCAGTCCTTCTCAGAACAAAAAGAAATGTTAGACTGGCAACTTTCCATCAAGTGTGGGCTACACAGGATCCTAATTAATTCAGGATCAAAAAAAAAAAAAAAAAAACAAACCACATTTTGAGCCGAATAGTCCAAAACTACCTAGGGAATTTCCTGTTCTCTTTAGGACAAAACTTTGGATTCTAAGTTTACTCCTTTCCTTGCCTTTTCCTACAGAGCTATTTTTCTGTACTTCCAGTATGGCCGTGTTTTTAGTGTTAGGTGGTTTTTTTAAAGAGAAACACATTTGAAATACGAGCTTTTCTGCAGTAGGAAATGATATCAAACTTTCTCTCTTTTAAACTGCCCCTTCAGACCGTCAAACATCAATAACATAGTTCCAAGTGATTGCTCACCTGAGAAGTATTTAAAAATATTTACAGTCCCTAAAAGCTGGTATCATTCTGATAACCAGGATGAAAAATGAATATGGATGAGGCTCTGACCAATCCAAGCTATGAATTTCAAGATAGCTGTCTGTGGATAACACTCATTCTGAAATGAGAAGGAAAAAATGGCAAGCCAATGAAGCAAAAATGTATGCAAGAGCGACACCTGCTGGGTGTCTGAGGCAGAGGGCTGGGTTGGGCTTGGAAAAGGCAGAAAAACCTTAAGGTTGCTAGATTCAAACACTGAAATGGATAATTGTGTTTTCTGACATCTTAAATGAGAATCTTTTATTGCCACCAAGAAAATGACAGTAAACAGCGTAGGAATAAAACAAGTCATTTATTCTGGCTTTTCTTTCCCTGGATTTCCTTCTCACAGCCAAGGGTCTATGCTTTCACTGGGTGGCAAAATTGAAGTTTCCTAGCATTGCCAGAAACACTTTTGGTGGGTAGGAGCTCTTTTAATAAATCAGACGTCATGTGCAGGTCGCTGCAGGACTTGAACATGTAGATGGTAAAAACAAAACCATCTCTATGAAGTAGATCTATAATTTTCCCAGGATCCAACATTTGGAACATACTTCTGCTGTAGCTAAAATGGAATAAAATTTAGAGTTCTGACCCAGTGGGCTGTTTGCCAACTAATCCAGCTCTTCTATTCAGTGGGAAAGAGGACAGAAAGTCACGAGCTAAAACCTAGTTCTGTACAGTCAATTCACAGAAAATGTGGGCTGACTATGCCTGGACGTTAGAGGCTGTGGGGGAAGAAAAAGGCGAATTCAGGTCCGCAGGTGGCCTGCACCTGGGAACAGAGTAAATATTCAACGTGGTAGCCGCACTTCCTACAGTAGCTGCAATAAACCAGGCTCCCCTGAATGAGTGAGCTGAAGAAAAATTCCTTTGTAGGAAGGGACAGAAGACTAGACTCATGAAGGGGAGAAAATATTTGAATTTATGTTCAACACGTTTCCTGCAGATTTAGTGGGGGAATAATCCGCAGCCCCCCCACCCCCAAAAGTCTTCTTTCTTCAACAAGCTGTTTCTGTTCTTGCAAGAGTGAACGGATTCGTTTCTGCAACAGAGTCCGAAGCACTGAGAACAAGGGTGTCTTCCCTTTCCTTTCCTTCCAGAAAGGCCAGCAGCCTCAGGCAAGCCAAAGTCCTTTCTTCCTGAATGCGCAGTCTTGTGAATTCCACCGTCTTCAAAAACTCGGCAGTTGGTGGCAGTTCTCTGAAGAGCTGGGAAAGGAGGTGGCACTGCTCTGATGCCGTCCTGTGAAGATGACGGAGGCTTTCAGGGCTGAGGGGACACCAGCTGGACTTGGAGAGGAGATGGGAGAGGTGCTTGTAGAGGTACTTCACGAAGGTCAGGGTCTCAGCCCAAAAGTTGATTTCTGCTTTTTCAAACAGGTAGTCTTCCACCTAGATTGAATGACAAAGCCCAAAGTCAACATTACAGGGGATGTCGACAGGCTCCAATCCAGACCAGAGTCTGGCCAGACTCAGAGGAGGTATGTCCCCTCCCCCTCCTGAGGGAAGGCCCACTCTTGCCTGTCAGCACCCACATATACATGCCACTCGCAGCTGAGAAGGTCACTTTCTATTTTCATTTCGCTGTACTTCTCCACCAGGGAGGAATTTTCTTCCCCAGACTTAACATGACCTTTGATAAAGATGTGTTTGTGGTTTCAAGTCAAGATATTTTGGGGGCCTGCTGTTGAAAAGGGAACCTCGACATGGGAGTGGGCCCTAGAACCAAAGGTGCCTCTAGAAATTGGAGAGAGGGGGAGGAGGAGAAATCTCAGCAGAAGAAACAGCAAAGGATTACCAAATATGAGGCACTACTCTGAATATGGAACCAAATTTCTATAAGGCTGGGGACTTTCAAGGTTATTTTCTTACAGACGCTTAATCTTGTCTCCACATTTCCCATAAACAGGCTGCTTTTTCAGCTCTTGTTGGGTATGTCAAGAGGGCCAGCTGAGTCAGACACTGGTGGACGGATACAAATTTCAGTTGACAAGATGCTTTTGCTGCTTCTCTTGGTCCTCAGTTTCCCTATCTGTTGACTCACCTGGAGGGGGCTAATAGTTTTCTCTAAGCAGCAAATACCCGGAAGGACCCTGACTCTCTGCAAATGTTTCACCTTCAGACCTAACCGTGGGGAGCCGTTAGCTATTCCAGTGCTGACTAATAAACATTCTCCATAATTAAACACTCAACTTCCAAGGGGCCTCTTCCTTTCTTTTTTTTCCCTTCTATTGAGATATAACTGACATAGAATATTACACTAGTCTCAGGTGTACAACATAATGACATTTGTATACATGGTGAAATGATCACCACAGTAAGTCTAGTTACCATCTGTCACCCTACAGAATTAATATCTTACTGATTATATTCTACATGCTACACAGGAATCCCCATGACTTATTTATCTTATAATTGGGAGTCTGTACTTTTTTTTTTTTTAATGCTTGTTTATTTTGGGAGAGATACCATGCATGCGTGCGCAGGGAGGATGGGCAGAGAGAGAGGAGAGACAGAATCGCAAGCAGGTTCCATGCTGTCAGTGTGGAGCCCGACATGGGGCTCAATCCCACGAATTATGAGATCATGATCTGAGGCGAAATCAAGGGTTGAATGCTTAACCAACTGAACCACCCAGGCGCCTCAATATTTTCTTTGTTAATTTATTTTTGAATGTTTATTAATTTTTGAGACAGAGAGAGAGAGAAAGAGTGCAAGCGGGGAGGGGCAGAAAGAGAAGAGGACAGAGGATCCAAAGTGGGCTCTAAGCTGACAGCAGAGAGCCCTATGCAGGGCTCGAACTCACAAAACATGAGACCGTGACCCAAGTGGAAGTCGGACGCTCAACCGACTGAGCCACCTAGGCAGCCCTATTTTTTAAGAGTAGGGTCATCGTGGGTCTCAAACTCTCAACTCCAAGACCAAGAGTTGCACGCTCTACCATTTGAGCCAGCCAGGTGCCCATGTTTTCATTTTCTCTGCATAGATACTCAGCAGTGGAATTGCTAAATCACGTGGTAGTTCTATTTTTAATTTTATGAGGAACCTCCATACGTTTCCTTAGTGGCTCACCAATTTACATTCCCACAAACAGGGTATGAGAGTTCTCTTTTTTCCACATCCTCGCCAACAATAACTTCTTGTCTTTTAGATAATAGCCATTCTGACAGGTGTAAAGTAGTTGTAGTTTTGATTTGCAATCCCCTGATGATAGTGATGTTGAATATCTTTTCAGGTATCTGTTGCCCACCTGTATGTCTCTTTTGGAAAAATGTCTAGATCCTCTGCCCATTTTTTTAATCAGAGTTTTCAGATTTTTAAAAGTCAGCATAGAGCTAGTGTGGGGCCCACACCCATGACCCTGAGATCAAGACCTGAGCTGAGGTCAAGAATCAGATGCTTAACTGACTGAGCCACTCAAGTGCCCCTTAATCAGATTTGTTGTTATTATTGAGTTGTATGAGTTCTTTATTATTATTTTTTGGATATTAACTCCTTATTGGATGTATCATTTGCAAATATCTTCTCCCATTCAGTAAGTTCTGTTAACATTTTGTTGATGGTTTCCTTTGTTGTGCAGAAGCTTTTTAGTTTGATGTAGTCCCACTTGTTTGTATTTGCTTTTTTTCTCTTGCCTTTAGAGTCAGTCACAAAAATATCACTAAAACTGATGTCAAGGAGTTTACCACCTGTGTTTTCTTCTAGAAGTTTATAATTTCGGGTCTTTTTATTTTTTATTTTTTTTTAACGTTTATTTATTTTTGAAGGAGAGAGAGAGAGAGACAGAGTGTGAGTGGGGGAGGGGCAGAGAGAGAGGGAGACACAGAATCTGAATCAGGCTGCAGGCTCCAAGCTGTCAGCACAGAGCCTGATGCAGGACTCGAACCCACAAACCGCGAGATCATGACCTGAGCCGAAGTCGTACGCTCAACTGACTGAGCCACCCAGGCGCCCCATATAGTTTCAGGTCTTATATTCAAATCTCTAATCCACTTTGAGTTAATTTTTGTGTATGGAGTAAGAAAGTGGTCCAGTTTCATTCTACTGCAGGTAGCTGTCCAGTTCTCCCAACACCTTTTATTGAAGAGATTATCCAGTCCTCATTGTATATTCTTGCCTCCTTTGTCAAAAAATACACATACATGGGTTTATTTCTGGGCTTTCCATTCTGTTCCACTGATCTCTGTGTCTCTTTTTGTGCCAATGCCATTCTGTTTTGATTACTATAGTTTTGTAGTATAGTTTGAAACCAAAGCACATAATATCTCTGGCTTTGTTCTTCTTTCTCAAGATTGCTTTGCTATTTGGGGTCTTTGGTGGTTCCCTATAAATTTTAAAATATATGTTCCCAAGTTCTGTGAAAAATACCATTGGAATTTTGATAGGAATTGGAATTTTGATAGGAATTTTGATAGGAAATTGACAGATTTCAATTTCCATTGAATCTGTAGACTGCTTTGGGCAGAAGGATATTTTAACAATATTAATTCTTCTAATCCAAGAGCATGGAATATCTTTCCATTTATTTGTGTCTTCTTTAATTTCTTTCATCACTATCTTACAGTTTTTAGTCTTACAGTGTATAGGTCTTTTATTTCCTTGGTTAAATTTATTCCCAGGGAAATATAAATTATTCCTATGTATTTTATTCTTTTTTATGCAAGTGTAAATGGGATTTTCTTGATATTTCTTTCTGGTAGTTTGTTATTAGCATATAGAAATGCAACATGTTTTTGTATTTTGTATCCTGCAACTTTACCAAATTCACATTTATTTGTACTAAAAGAGTTTTTTTTTTTTGGTGGAGTCTTTAGGATTTTCTATATATAGTGTCATGTCATCTGCAAATAGTGACAGTTTTACTTCTTCCTTTCCAATCCATATGCCTTTTATTTCTTTTTTCTGCATAATTGCTGTGGCTAGCATTTCCAAGACTATGTTGCATAAAAGTGGTGAGAGTGGGTATCTTTGTCTTGTTTCTGATCTTAAAGTGTTCAGCTTTTTTCCACTGAGTATTAGCTATTTATCATATGTGGCTTTCATTATGTTAAGATATGTGCCCTCTGTATCCACTTCATTATTATTATTTTCTACCATAAATGGATATTGAATTTTGTCAAATGCTTTTCTGCATCTATTGAGATGATCATAATTGTTATGTTTCATTTTGTTAATACTGTGGTATCACATTGACTAATTTGTGGATGTTGAACCACACTTGCATCCCTGGAATAAATCCCACTTGATAATGGTATATGATCCTTTCAATGTATTGTTGAACTCAGTTTGCTAATATTTTGTTGAGGATTTTTACATCTATGTTCATCAGGGATATTGGCCTGTAATTTTCTTTCACTCATTCTTTCTTTCTTTTTTGTGGTGTCCTTATCTGGTTTTGGTATCATTTGTAAAATGAGTTTGGAAGCGTTCCCTCCTCTTCAATTTTTTGGAAGAGTTTGAAAGGCTAGGTATTAAATCTTTGAATGTTTGGTAAAATTTACCAGTGAAGCCGTCTGGTCTTGGACTTTTGTTTCTTGGGAGGTTTTTAATTGCCGATTCAATCTCTTTACTAGTAATTGGTCTATTCAGATTTTCTACTTCTTCATGATTCAGTTTTGGAAGATTGCAAGTTTTTAAGAACTTATCCATTCTTTTTCAGTTGTCCAATTTGTTGGCAGAGTAGTCTCTTACGATCCTTTGTATTTCTGTGGTATCAGTTGTAACTTCTTTTTCATTTCTGATTTTATTTATTTGAACCCTCTCTTTTTCTTCGTGCGTCTAGCTAAAGATTTATCTACTTTATCTTTTGAAAGAGCCAGCTTTTAGTTTCATTGATATTTTCCATTGTCTTTTTAGTCTCTACTTAATTTTTTTCCACTCTGATCTTTATTATTTCCTTTCTCCTCCTAATTTTGGTTTTGTTTCTTCTTCTTTTTCTGGTTCCTCGAGGTATAAAGTTAGGTTGTTTATTTGAGATTTTTCTTGTTTCTTGATAATAGGCATTTATCACTTGAACTTCCCTCTTAGAACCACTTTTCCTGCATCCTACAGATTTTGGTATGTCCTATTTCTGTTTTCATTTGTTTCTAGGTGTTTTAATTTCTCCTTTGATTTCTTCTATGACCCAATAGTTGTTAGTAACATGTTTTTAACTGCCACGTATCTGTAGTTTTTCCAGTTTTCTGCTTCTTTTTTTAAAGTTTATTTACTTATTTTTGAGAGAGAGAGTGAGAGAGTGTGCATGCAAGCAAGGGAGGGGCACAGAGAGAGAGGGAGAGAGAGAATCCCAAGCAAGCTCCACACTCAGTGCAGAGCCCGACATGGGGCTCTTTCTCATGAATGGTGAAATCATGATCTGAGCCGAAATCAAGAGTGAGACAGGATGCTTAACCAACTGAGCCACCCAAGCTCCTCTATGACCAATACATTGAATTCTTTATCAGGTAGATGACTTATCTCCATATCATTAAGGTCTTTTTCTGAGGTTTTGTCTTATTCTTCCATTTGGAACATATTTCTCTGTTTCTTCATTTTGCTTGACTCTGTCTTTGCTTCTATGTATTAGGCAAAGCAGCGACCTTTCTCAGTCTTGAAGGAGTGGTCGTATGTGTGATGAAACTTCTCACTGAACCTTGCCCTAGTTCTTGGTTGTCTCTTCAACCTTTCTGATTGTCTAAACCACCTGATTTATTCTTAATATTCCCCTGTTGCTGACAAAATGCCAAGACCTGTTCCAAGGGGAGGAATATCATTCAGTACCTATTTTCAGGCTGATTGGAAGCCAGATCCTTTGGTGGCAGCTTTTAAAGTCAGCAAATATTGGGGCACCTGAGTGGCTCAGTTGGTTAAGTGTCTGACTTTGGCTCAGGTCATGATCTCATGGTTGGTGGGTTCGAGCCCCACATCAGGCTCTGTGCTGAACACTCAGAGCTTGGAGTCTGCTTCAGATTCTGTGTCTCCCTCTCTCTCTGTCCCTCCCCTGCTCATGCTCTGTCTCTATCTCTCAAAAATAAATCAAAATGTTAAAAGAAAATAAAATAAAGTATGCAAATATATACAGTCCTGCGTGGTGGTAATTGTAATCCCTGCTGGCCTCCAGACCAGGAGATCTAGAGGTGTCCCCTGGGCAACTGTTGTAAAAACTGGGGCTCCAAGCTCCTTTCTGGGAGGTCTCATGGAGCTGTAGCAAGGCCAAGGGGGCATGCAAGGGTGTCACCTCCTGCTTATATTCCCTGGGAGCACCTCTTTAGTCTCTAGATGTGTGGGAAACCTGGAGCCTGTCCCTTAGGCTAAAGCTCCAGGCTAAGTAAACAGCCCTTTTTCCCATGAAGACTCGGGTTGCATTTCAGTCTGCTGTCTGTGCACTGCCCTGGCGTGGTGGACTGCCAAGAACTGTCTTTCCAGCTGTTACCTTCCTGTGGAGCTCAGGAATGCCAGTCCCGTCGGCCACCGGGGTCAGGCGATCAAGGGGTGTCCTGGGTGTGGAGCAGATATGGGTACTGGCTTTAGTTAGACAGCTGGAGAGTGCGGGAGCACACTCACTGGCTTCGGAAACCAAGGAGTCTCTTTCAAAGTCCTCTCCCCTAGTGATTTGAAGACTTACCATTGGAACCCAAAAAGCCAGCATGAGAGCTGCCCCAGCATCTCCAGGGCCCCCAGCGGATCTAGCAGGCTGCTATGTCACTCAGACAGTTTCCTAAGCCATACTTGATCCGTACCTAAGCATCCAGAAGCACACGTTCAGCAGGCACCTGAAGCCCAAGTAAGCCTAATGTGCTGCATTCAGCAGGTTTGACACTCTGACCCCCCCCCCCCCCCACTGCCCTGAGACCCTAGGATTACCTGATGTGTGCTTTCTACATGGACCACGAAGTCCTCCCCCTCTCCCAACAGCCATCCCAGCAAGACTGGGAGTCCGGGGGCCAGCTGGTCCCACTGCTGGAGCAGGTCACACAGCACAGCCAGGGCCAGAGTCAGTGCGATTGAGGCATCCACCTGGCAGAAGGCAAATTCTGTGGAAGCGAGAGAGAAGCAAACGATGAATGTGCTGCTCAGGGCCACCCCACGGAGGCTCTGAAGGACTCTAAACACGAAGGGCCTCCAGTTAATCACTACCACCAGCCTATGGGGAGGCTGGTGGGATAGGCTCCTCAGAGATTACCAACCCATTTCTGAGTCCTGCTGTCTACACAGCTAGAGTGAGTCACAGGCCCGAACCCCACCATTTCCATGCCCCCTAGCCCAGTGTGGTCAGTAGCAAGTCTGCCTGCAGGATTAGACATTTACCTCCTGTCAGCCCCTCCAGTGTAACTGGGAGGAAATCAGGAAAGCTCCCCACCCAGTGTCTCCTCTGCAGGCCTGCCACAACGCCTGGATTCTGTTGGTTTGCCTGTCCCTCTGAAAGCAAATCTTGCTGACCACATAACACATAAATCTCTTAACAGTTTAGAGTGGGGCATCAGCAAACGTTTTCTTTTTTTTAACTTTTTTTTTTTTTTTTTTTTTTGAGACAGAGAGAGACAGAGCATGAGCAGGGGAGGGGCAGAGAGAGAGGGAGACACAGAATCCGAAGCAGCCTCCAGGCTCTGAGCTGTCAGCACAGAGCCCGACATGGGGCTCGAACCCACAGACTGTGACATCATGACCTGAGCTGAAGTCGGACTCTTAACCGACTGAGCCACCCAGGCGCCCCAACAAACGTTTTCTTAAAAGGCCAGATAATAAATATTTCAGACATTTGGGGTCTTCAGGTCTCTGTCACAACTACTCAACTCTGCTGGAAGCAGCCAGGGACAATATGTAAACTTTTAATGTTCCAGTAAAATTTGAATGTCATGTGGTTTTCACATGTCATAAAATATTCTTCTTTTGTTTTTTTCCCCCCAACCATTTAAAAACATAAAAACCATTTGTAGTTTACGAGCTGTACAACAAAAGGTGGTGAGCCTGATTTGGCTCACATTTTGCTGCCCTCTTTGAATTCATTTTCAGACACTCATCTTCCTAGTTGGCTGGGAAAGGGCACTGAAAGAGTAGATTAGGGTGCAGAAAGAGGAAGCAGGTGCCTTGGGGGAACCATTGCTTACTTCATCATTTTGCCTTAGACAGTCCTAAATATGGATTTGAAGGGAGGCTCTGGGTTGTTGGAACTTCCGCTAACGACCCCAGCCCTCCCGCCCCCAACCTGGAGGAGGTCTGAAACATGGGATTGAAATCCCACCACAAAATGAACCTCTTTGGATCCATCCATGCACCAGTGCTGGTCTTTCGAGGACCCACTTCTATTGAGGCCTCATCTTTTCCCAAATCCACATTTCCAACTCCAGCACATAGACCTGGCCCTGACCACTGGCTCCCAAAGAGACATGCTCAGCACACGGGGAGGAGCCTCCAAGTCTGGACTGAAAGCTTTGAGTTCTCAGGGTACTGAACCAGACATAGCAGGATGGCCTCCCAAGGGCCCATTATGTGCCAGGCCCTAACCAAGTATCTTCTGTCCATTCCTTCAACATCCTATCGGTTGGATATTGCCATCCCTACTTCACAGGTGAGGGATCCTGGGCTCAGAATGACCCACTTTTGTACAGTCACAGAGCTGTAAGTGGCTATGAAGAATAGGAATGGGCAAAATGTTTCACGGTGCCTGTGGAACACAGATTTGGAAACAGCACCAACATTCTAGACATGCAAGTCTTCACAGTGAGATAAGCAGGGTTGGTGACCCTGCAGCGGGGCCAGTATTACCTGGAACACACCCAGAAGAGCCTACACTCATGGAAGCAGCTAAAAGACTGATGTCACCATCCCCAAATCAATCCCCTGGGACAACTGCTCCTTAGTGCCCCTGCTCCCTAGGCTGCTGCCTGTGCAGCCTGGAACCAGGATTTAACTTGGGCAACAGAAAAAGAGGAGGGGGATGGGAGGGAAGTGGGGAGCAAAGGTGCATTTTGGCTGTAGGTCTGGGCCATGTGTTGGTCTAGCCTTTACCTACAATACAATCTCTATTTTTTATTTTTATTATTAAAAAAATTTTTTTAAATGTTTATTTATTTTTGAGAAAGAGAGACAGAGTGTGAGCTGGGGAGGAGCAGAGAGAGAGGGAGACAGAGAATCTGAAAAAACCTCCAGGCTCTGAGCTTCAGCACAGAGCCCGATGCGGGGCTCAAACCCATGAACCGCGAGATCATGACCTGAGCTGAAATGGGACGCTTAACCGACTGAGCCGTCCAGGCGTCCCTACAATATCTGTTTTTATCTCTACCTGACCCCTCTGTGTAGTAGCTGTATGGGGAGACGGTACAATTAATTGGCATCCTTCAAACCTCAAAGAACTGAAAATACGCACGAAGACCGGCATGGGATTAAACATAGAGCAGACGCTCAGAACATTCCAGTGTGTGGCCCTGGAGATCATGAAATCTTTTCCTTTACTGCCGCTTGATTTAATAACACAGGCACTGCCACAAAGCAAGCATTCACTAGATGGTTAACTAGGGGTACCGTTGATAATAATGAATACTGGCCTATCAGATCCTTACCGCTCCCACCACTAGGAGGGAGGCATCCTTATTTAACAAATGAGGAAGTTATGCTCATGGAAGCGGGGTAACGGATCCTAGTTTGCACAGTTAGCTGTGGTGGCAGTGAGCTAAGTGGGCCTCAGTGCAGAAGCTGTCCCTACCCCACAGGGACGCAATGGAGAAACACCCCCGGCACCCCACGGAGATGAAGTCAGACTTGGCTTTATCACTCTGATGCACAAAGAAAAGCTCCCAGCTGGGGGCCATATTGCAAAAGACAATCAAAGCATTAGGTATTGTGCAGCAGGTGGGCTTATGTGAAACCTTTCACAAAAATCTACCTTCTGATTTACGGCCTGCTCCCCTTTCGGTCTCCTCAAGGCAAGGACTGGAAATGCCACGGTCCACCAGCAAAATCTGTGCCTGCAGCTCAGCAACACTCTGGTTGGCTCCATAAAGAACACACGAGAGTGACCAGAGAAGCCGCCAGGAAGGCCAGACTGCTGCACCTGCCCTACCCAACAGGACAGATATCCCCCATCCTGCACCATTTCGTCATGAATCGTGCTGAGGAAGTGGCAGGAGAGTGGCAGGCATGACAGAGGTATAAAGGAGTGCTGGTGCGATGTGGCTAGAGGTGGATCCAGAGAGAATTATAACCGCCCAAACACTGACTCTGCAAGATGAAGAAGGAAGGGAGAAAAAGCTGGGTGGGGGCAGGAGGAGAACTGGTTGGATTTAAATCTCTTTGAGGGGCCAGATGCATCCCACCAAGTTTCCTTTTTTATTACCTTGCCCTGGACTAGGACACCTCAGCCAGAACAACCCAGATCTCTACTGGCCAAATGCCTTGTGAAGAGAGGCAGGAGAGTGGGGGGAGGAACTTTTGAGCTGACCATGCAGGCCAGCCAGGCTTAGAGCCTGCTTGGGCTTCTCTCTCTCCCTCTCTCCTTGGCCCTCCCCAGCTTGTGTGTGTGTGTGTGTGTGTGTGTGTGTGTGTGTGTGCGCGCGCGCGCGTGCTTGTGCATGCACGTGCCCCCCCAAATAAATAAACATTAAAAAAACTGAAATAATAAAATACAAATAACCCAATGAAAACACATACAAAGGATCTGAATAGACATTTCTCCAGAGAAGATACACAAATGACCAATAAGTTACGGGAAGAGATGCTTAACATCGTCGACCATCAGAAAAATGCAAATCAAAACCATGGTGAGATACCACTTCACAACCACTTGGAGAACTATAATAAAAAAGACAGATAATAAGTAATAAGTTTTGGTGAAGCTATGGAGAAGATGGAACTCTCAGACATTGCTGGTGGGGATGTAAAATGGTGCAGCCACTTTGGAAAACAGTCTCAAAGTTTTGCTCACTCCTAGGCATATACCTAAGAGAGATAAAACACATATGTCCACACAAAAACTTGTACATGAATGTTCCTAATAGTCAATACACAGAAGCAGTCAAAATGTCCATCAACCAATGAATGGATAAATAAAATGTGGTATATCCATACAATGGAAGATTATTCAGCCTTAAAAAGGAATGAAGTAGTGATGCATGCTACAACACGGAGGAACTTTGAAAACATGCTAAGTGAAAGAAGCCAGACACAAAAGCCTGTGTGTTATATAATTCCACTTATGTGAAATATCCAGAAAAGGCAAATCATAGAGACAAAAGGTGGATTGGTGGTTGCCAGAAGTTGGAGACTAGGGAGATTGAGGAATGATTGCTGATAGAAATAATGTTTCTTTTTTGGGCTGATGAAAGTGTTCTGGAATTTAATAGTGGTGATGGCTGCACAGTCTTGTGAATATACTAAAATGTGTACACCTGTGCAGTTATTTAAAAACATTTTTTTAAGTTTCTCTATTTATTTTGAGAGAGACAGAGATGGTGCAACAGGGGAGGGGCAGAGAGAGACGGAGAGAGACAGAATCCCAAGCAGGCTCCATCCTGTCAGCACAGAGCCTGATGCGGGGTTTGAATCCATAAAACCACAAGATCATGACCTGAGTCAAAACCAAGAGTCAGATGCTTAACTGACTGAGCCACCCAGGCACCCCTGTACACTTTAATTTGGCAAATTTTGTGGGATGTGAATTATTTTGGGCCAGGGGGCATGGGCAGTGTGGTAGGCCAAAAATTGGCTTCCCAAAAGATATTCATGTCCAGTCCCTGGAACCCATGAATGTTACCTTACTTGGAAAAAGGGTCTTTGCAGATGTGATTAAGTTAATGGTGTTGAGATGAAGGAAATAATCTTCGATGATCTGGGTGGACCCTATGCCATCACAAATGTCCTAACAAGAGAGAGCAGAAAGACAGCAGACACACAGAGGAGGTGGTGATGTGAAGCTAGAAGACTGGAGTGATGCAGCCAAGGTATGCTGACAGCCTCCGGAAGCTGGAAGAGGCAAGGAATTCCCTAGAGCAAGATTCTTCCCCAGAGCCTCCAGTGTGGCCCTGTCGACACCTTAATGTTGGACTTCTGGCCTTGTGAAACCAGAAACTGCTGTTCTTTTAGGTCACCAAGTTTATGGTAATTTGTTACAACAGCCCCCGGAAACTGCTACAGGGAGAATGAAGGGGGACTGCTAAGGGCACGGGTTTCTTTTGGAGTGATGAAAATGGCTGAACTCGACTGTGGTGATGGCTGCACAACTCCATGAATATGCTAAAACCGGTGCATGGTACCCTTTCTGCAGTTGACTCATGTGGCACGTGTATGGCGTATCTCAGTGAAATTGTTGTCTTAAAAAATCTGTGTGCACGGTTGGTCCCAACTGCTGAGCACAGTGCATGCCTTGAAAGAGCACACAGAATATTTGAGCCTGGACAAATACTTCAAGCCCTCACGCTTGCCTGTAGGGCCCGGGCCTCGGGCGCTAGAGGACTCTGCAGAGGTGAGTGGTTGCTCAGCGGGTGGGGAGGGCACCTGAGAAGGCTTCCTGGAGCAGCTGGCCCTTCACCAGACAGTCAGGGCGTAGGTGCTGAGGGTGTGCTATGTGGCCAGCACCGTGCTGAGCATTGTGGGAAAAGCAAGGCAAGTAGCTGACAAGTCCTGTCCTCAAGAAGGTGGTGGTCTGAGAGGGAAGGGAAGGCTTAAACTCAAGCAACAATGAGACATCAAGTGCTCAATGGACTGGTCTGGATCTCATGAGCTGCAGGAATCAGAGGAGGGAAGAAGTCAGTGTGGGAGAAGTATTCATTGGCTCCCAATGGCTATACAGCTAAGGCTAGCGTGAAATAAGCCTCTTCAAATGGCTGAGGTGTACCGGTACACATTCACATCTGTGGTAGGC
The DNA here is from genome assembly GCF_018350175.1 of Felis catus. Lineage (NCBI taxonomy): Eukaryota > Metazoa > Chordata > Mammalia > Carnivora > Felidae > Felis > Felis catus. The sequence goes on from NC_058370.1 coordinate 63,082,667, forward strand.
CTACACAAGGGGCATAAGCATTCAGTCATTTGGAAGTGAGTTGGAAACCCAACGAATCAGCATTCAAAACTAGTTAATCCTTGCCTTCCACCCTTGTGAATGGGTAACTTGGTTGTAGGGGAGGGGAGCAAACACAGGGCTTCAGGGCTGCTGCAGTGGGGATTTCCTCTTGTTACTGCCCCAGCCGCATCAGGGCTCTCCTGCCAAGGCAGGCACCTGGCTAACGGGAGACCTTACTTGCTGACGCTCTTGAGGTGAGCATGGGGAGCCCCACAGCCCCGCCGCCCATCTTCTTTCCCACCTCTGTGACGAGGCCCATCTCGGGGCTAGCAGTTAAAGACACAGGCTTCACACAGTGGACTGGATCCACGTTAAGTCCCAGGCTTCGAGGACTTCTTCAACCGTACTGATTAAAATGAAAATGCCAACATTGACTTGTTCCAGATGCCAACCTTGAAAAATGCTTCAGACCATAGATTAGACAGTCTGATTCTAAACTGTCGTGGGGAAGATGCCCTCTAGAGTAAGGCCACTGGTCAAGTCTCCTTCCTGAGAGAGCCCAAGTCAGCGCAGGAAATGCTGAGTAAATGGAGATGGGTTGGATGTTCCCTGCCCCTAGCTCTGGAGAACCCAGTTTTGGGCCTTTGTCAAACTCCCTCAACCTTGCCATTTAACCATCTCTCTGTCCATCCACCCACCCATTCACCCATCAATTCAAGCTTCTCTCTGCCCATAGTACTTAATGTCACCTGCTGTGTGGGGGGCACTGTGAGAAACACAAGGAAAACCCCAGTCCCTTCTCTCAGAGACAGAAGAGTTTAGTCAGAGATGAGCTGACACATACGAAGGGTCATGAAACAGTCTAAGATGGCGTATCATGATGGGACTGACGATATCATTAGTAGCAGCAATGAAAGACTAGAAAAGGGAAAAAAAAGGTGGAGAGTGGGAGGAGGCAGCTTCATGGAGGGGAAACCTGGGCAGGCCAAGCGTAAGGGGCCATACACGGCTGGGACGAAAGGGAGGAGCAGGGAGATTAGGCCTACCCCTGAGGAGGGGTGTCCGCCAGGGGAGGTGGAAGTGTAGCCGGAGGGCCAGACAGGCTGGAGCAGATGCCGGGAGGCAAAGGCAGTGTTTGAGTGAGGGAGTATTACTGTGCCTTCTTTTTTCTGAGCGAAAATATTTTAAGGTTGCACGAGGCTGTTTCCAGACCACTTCATTATTTTTGGTCTTCTCCATACACTTCTTTACTTCTCCTCAGCAGAGCAAGAGCCTGGATTTTAATTAGTCATGAGAAACAAGTGTGGAACTGAAGCTTGGTTCAACTGCTGACTCTGCCATTCAGTTCTTCCTGAGGCTGCCAGAGCCCCTCTGTCCCTTGCCTCTCTTGACCCTTGGCCCTAGAGCCCATGGCTCTCTGCTCTTCAGGGCCAGCAGAGCCAGCACTCAGAGGTGGTTTCCTGGCGTGGCAGTCAGTGACAGGACTTCATGGCTATACCAAAGGTCATTTTCTCAGCCTTTACCACCAAACAGAGCTCCCCAGTGACCCTTACCCGAGACAAATGGCCCAGAGGAAGGTCCGTGTCCTAAGGAAAGAAAAGGGGTGACATCTCCAGTTCTGAAGAACCCAGCAGGAAGTCTGGGTGGGGGAACATGGGTATTTGTGATACTAGCCTCTGTTCTTTACCTGAATATTTAAAAAATTTCATCAAAGAAGAACCAAATGTGCTGGTTAGTGCTCTCAAGGGAAGCCCCAGCCCCAGCCCCTGCCCCAGCATGCACTGGGGCAAGTGCAAGGAGCGCATACAGCACAGACTACTGCCCACCCACTCACTGTTCCAAGTCTGTGTGCCTAGGCTACAGTCAGCCCTTCCCTTACACTCCCAACCTGGCCACGGTATTAAGTCTGGAAGGGAACTCTTCCTCCTACTTCTTTTTCTGCTTTTTTTTTTTTGTTGTTCATTTATTTTCGAGAGAGAGAGAGAGAGAGACACACACAGAGTGTGAGTGGGGGAGGGGCAGAGAGAGAGGAGACACAGAATCCGAAGCAGGTTCCGGGCTCTGAGCTGTCAGCACAGAGCCCAAAGTGACGCTCGAACCCACGAACTGTGAGATCATGACCTGAGCCGAAGTTGGATGCTTAACGGACTGAGCCACCCAAGCACCCGTTTTGGTTTTTGTTTGTTTGTTTGTTTGTTTGTTTAAGCTCTGAGAGCTATTGTTTAGAAGACAGTACACAAGGAGGCAGAACCCAACCAAACAGAGCTCAAGGGTTCTAATGCCCCAAAGGGCCCCTCAGAAGCTTCTAGACAGGGGTGCAAATAAACTGTTTGGTCTCCACACAAGTCTGGTATGGCTTATATGGTTTTTTAAAAGTCAGGAGATTTCTCATAAAAAATCTGAGTTGCTAGCATCATTTGAAAATTCAGAAAATTAGAACCTGGTGTCCTAGGCCTGCACTTTAATGTGGTAATAGATGCCTGGAGCACAGCAATGGCTCTGCTCTACAGGAGGCATCAGTGCATCCAGTCTGGGACGACCCTGCTGCCTCCCACTCACTCCTGTAGGCATGTGAGTTTCTGACTCCTACACCTGAGTACTGAGGAAGGCAGCTAGCCCAGATCCAGCCCCTCATCTTCATAGACCAAGACCATCTACCAAAGCTGTCTGCTCACCAGTCTGCCCCTGGGGCTCTCTGGGCCTTCCCCCCTCCCTCCAACTCTCATGGCTTCGGTTTCCTCATCATCCCCCGTCTAATAGATCTGCTTCCTCATCCTGACTTAGCCAGACCTACTCGTCCCTTGGGACCTGACTCAGGTCCTGTGGTCTGGATTTTTCTAGCCCTCTGTGACCTTTCTCTGCTCATATCTGCACAGCACTCAGTATGCTGACAGATGGTGAAAGAGGGCATTCTGTAGCTGAGCCCCATGTCTTTGCTTTTCCCACGATCATCCATAAAGCAGCACTGGGCACACAGCAGATACCATCCACTTGGCACTTGATTAGAGTCATGTACTAAGCAATTTACTTAGGACTTGTGTTGCCCCGGGAAATCTCCAACACTGCAAGACTCAGGCACATATAGACAGAATAACTGTTGCCATTCTACATTTGAGGTTATTGAGCGCTAAGGAAGTCACTCATTCAAGATCACACAGGTTCGCGGTAGGGCCAGATACAAACCCAGGCTTGTCTGACTCCAGAGCTTATATTCTTGACCATTTTGCTAAGCCAACTATAAATGTTGAATGAACATATGGAGGGATGAGTAGACTGATTAATTTCATATAATCATATTTTTGCTCCCACCATCCATTCTTTGTCTTTCAGCCTCCCGCTCAGTGCCCCAGGAGGCTGACTTTATGGACTGTACTACCCAGGTTTCCTCACCACCTGGCTTCTGGCAGGATTTATACCATGGGGAGGGAACACAGAATTTGGAGGGGAGAAAGAGAGAGAAGTTGGGTTTTTCTTTCCCACACTCTCCCCTGTGAGTCACCAAGGTTCTGGCATGGCTGCGCCCCTCCCAGTTTAGCTCTTCTTGGGTTCAGGAACCCCCATTCCATCTGCTTTCAGGGTGGTGGGGGCAGTAATACTAGTCTCTGGGTGCCTCAACATCACTTGCTGCTTCCCTCCACCTAGTGGTTCTCAACCACAAGCAGAGACGATATTGCCCTGTAGGGGACATCTGTCAATGTCTGACACATTTTTGGTTGTCAAGTCAGAGGTGGTGGTGGCTGGAGGCCAGGGATGCTGCTAGCTACCCTGTGATGCACATGATACCTCCCGCCTCCCCCAAATGTCAGTAGTACTGAGGTTGAGAAGCCCTGCCTTAGCTCTGCCCACAACCCTGCACAACTGTAAATAGTCCCTTTGATGAAGTCTCTCCACGTAAACAGTCTGGTAGGTGGATGGATGGAACTTTCCAATGTTCATCAGGAAAACAGGGGCCTGGGTCTCTATTTGGGGCACATGAGAAGGAGCTCATCTCTCTCATTCCCCCCCCCCCCCCGCAAGGCAATCCCTAGCTCCCCCCACTCCTCATCAGCTCTCTGGGCAGAAAGGTGGTAACAGGTGAAAAGCAGCCACTTGAGATGAATAGCTTATTACAGAGCCCTTTCTGTCTGGAGGTGGAAATATTTTCCAGGTCTGAAGGGAAAGGATAAAAACACCACTGGAAATTCTAAAAATAGTTGGGGGGGGGGGGACCTTTCAAATATTAGTAATTTGCTTTTTCTTAATTTTCTAGCCATTTTCATACAGAACAAATGGCCTGGGTTCCCCCAAAGTTCCTGCAGACCTAGCTCCCAAAGGCTGACACCCCCACAGAAGCAGTCATAACCCTGGTGCAAACATTTTCCTGGTTGACCCGTCATGAAACCAAATCCTTGGTTTTCATTTGAAAGAAAAGATACGTATTTTTAAAAACCTGTATTTTTAAAGTTAAAAAAGCTATAATTTAAAAAATGTGGGCCCACCTCAAATCACTGGGTAAATATATATATATTTTCCCCTAATTTTAAAAATGGATCCAGCCAACATGAATAAAAACAAACAAGCATTTCATATGAATTACAAGTGTGCATTTCTTCCTTAGGAGGGCCATACTTCACTGAAAAGGGGTTGATAAATTAAATTACAGCTGGTTAATAGTACACTCAGCTCAAAGCTTATAAAAATGCTTACAATTGTTCACTTCCAACCACACCAAAGAATGAGGAGTGGATTGAAACGAACGTCACTCTCAGGCAACAATGCCTGTGACAAAAGCTGGGTTCTCCTGGGGGCATTCAGTCTGGGGAGAAGGGGAGCACCATCCACCCGTCTAAACCTTTCAGGGTACCTGGTTATACCCAATTTTGTGCGCAGCTCACTGTCCTGTTTCTTGCGGCTACCTCCTAAGTCAGTGGGAAAGAGTAAGGTGCATGTGAGCTTTGTCCATGGCCGCTCCAGAGCAGGCTAATGAAGGCCTATCCCTGGAGCCCTGGTGTGTGACAGGGTCACAGGGTGAGGAGTGAGTTAGGTCCAGCCCAGAGATGCTCTGGACAACAGCATCTGGCCCATGCTTGATGCCCTTGCGCAAGGTGCGACCCTCGCCAGCAGCACTTCCCCTGCGCTCTGCCTGTTCCTCGGTGATTTTACTCTGCTGGGCCTCCCAAAGTGTTCAATCACCTCCGCCTCTTCGTGAAAGGTAAGCACCTTGCACTTAGGTCACTCATCCCAAAGCACTCCTGGAAGGCGCAATCTGAGTCCTTCTCCCCATCTCCCTGACACTGCTGGATGAGCCAGTGAGGAGGTCGAGTACAATGAGGATGCCTACAGACTGAGACGCTGTCCTGGGGAGGGAGGTGGCACTGGGCAACTCAAGCTCTCCTTCTGCAATTAGCCTCCTCTTCCTCTGGGCAGAGTTCAAGGGTTCTGCAGACACATTCCATATTCCTCAGGGACCAGCCTGGATCCTACTATTTCTCTTCTCCCTTTCCTTGAAGTCATTCCAGTTTTCTTTAGTTTATTTCACGACTGGAACTTGTTAAAGGAAATTTCTTCTCAGCCTGAGCTCTGAAGACTGACTAGCTCCTTCTGAGTTCTTCCTAAGCTTCTCTGACCCTCAGCGCCACTCTCCACCCACCATATTGCCTACCTTGGTCCCCTACTCCCTATCTTCAACCCTTTCAGCTTATTCAAATAGGGCTTGAGGTGGGAGAGAAGAAGAAACCAAGTGGCTGATTTATTTCAGCAAAGCTGTCATGAGCACAAGGCGCTGTGCCAGCCAGAGGCCAGAGCTCCCCAGAACACATGTCCAATCTAGGCATGGGGCATGCAGTACCGAGCACAAGATGGGGGTCTGCCCAGCTCCCCCAACACACCCGTGGGCTATGGAAGGTAATGGCTACAGATGGTTCTGAAGTGTAACTGAAGACTAGAAATTTGAACTCAGAAAAATTCAGGAAGACAATTTTTGTCTCTTGAGGGCATTACCACTACCATCTCCCAGCCTTATTCAGAATCCAGAAAGCTCTCTCACTCTCAGGCTTTTACAGCTCTAAACAGAACAAAAACAGTCATTGGTAATATAGTATGTTCATCAAGGTATAAATGATTCCTAAAGTCACAAAGTGATTTTAAGATTCATAAACAGTGCTCAAAATGTTAAGCACTGGTGATTTCAAAGTTTCTGGAAATATTAATTTATTTTTGATGTTTATTTTTGAGAGAGAGAGACCATGAGCAGGGGAGGGGCAGAGAGAGAGGGAGACACAGAATCTGAAGCAGGCTCCAGGCTCTGAGCTGTCATCACAGAGCCCGATGCAGGGCTCGAACTCATGAGCCTTTGAGCTGTGAGATCATGACCTGAGCCGAAGTTGGCCGCTTAACCGACTGAGCCCTCAAAGTTTCTGGAAATTTTAGATTTTGAAACTAAGTTCACTCCCAGACCCCTGTGGCCAGGACCCCCCACCAGCCTCCCTTGAATTACTGCCCACCTCCAGAGGCATTGGAAAGCACCTGTTGCCATGGCCCTGGGCTGATGGAAGCGGGGTGGCTGAGGCTAGAGAAGGCTGGGGTGAGGGAAGGGAAGGGAGAGACCACAGAAAAACCTCTCTTCAAGAACAAGCCAAGGAAGAGATAACAATTCAGAGAATACGGGGCACTGAGTTACTTGTGTTTTTAGCCAATTAAAAAAAGGAGAACAGATCAAACTGTTGCAGGTTGGATTTAAACTAGCTGCTAGGGAGGTGCCTGGGTGGCTCAGTTGGTTGAGGATCTGACTTTTGATCTCAGCTCAGGTCTGGATCTCAGGGTTGTGAGTTCAAGCCCAACATTGGGCTCCATGCTGGGCTTGGAATCTACTTTAAAAAATAATTAAATTAGCTGCTAGGAAGGGTGGCTGGGTGCTCTGAGGCTTCAGAGCCCATTGCCCAGAAGGGTCCACTATTTCTTTCCTTTCAGAACCAGTCTTTGATGGGAAGGGTGGGAGGGAGGATTAGAAGGAAGAGGAATTCTGGGAAGAAGCGGATTGGTTTTGACCTTGAGGATGTTTTGATCTTGCCATGAATGTCACTGCTAAAAATACTCAACACCCAACTAAGCCAACAATGGTTAAATAGTACACGATAAATTCCACAACAACTGACCAAAGAAATCATTTTGTTAGTAACACTGAAAACTGCAAATAATAGCAATAACAATGACAATGGGGATAATGCAAGTTGATGGAAACACACATTAGAAAATATAGAACTGATGAGATTTAAACTCGGGTGTGGTAAAACTCTTACTGACTAAAATTTGACCAAAAAAAAAAAAAAAAATCAAGTCTTTATTGTTAAATTTACACTTAAATTTAACAGAGCTGACACTTAAGAAAATAAGGAAGAACATCAGAAATGGTTTAACAGCTCCATGTAGAAAACTGATCAAGGAATGAAACTAACTTGATGGGAGTTACACCAGAAAAGAATTTCTTGATGAAAATTAACCAATGTTGGCATAATTCAGATGAAAAAATGCATATTTAGCTAGAATTTCTGACTGTAGTCCTCCATCAAGAAGGAGCAGTCTGGCATGCGTCCACAACCTGTCCCTGAACTCACCTCTCACCTCTTACCCGACGGGAATCTCCGGCAGTGTGTGCGGTGCTCTGGAGCCCCGGGGCCTTCTGAATCCCTCTCCTCTGCGTGCAGGTAGTGGACCTGACGACGGCAGTCAGTCTCCCATCCTCACTGCCTCTCCTAGGACCACCCTCACCCATCATGTTTTAAGAGCATTGGTAACCTTCTGACCAGCCCCCTTGCTTCCAGTTTTGTCTTCCTCTCCTCCAAGCCATCCTCTTCCACCCTGTAGTCAAGACGATCCCTCTAAAGCCTCCTTTTATAAAAGCCCTCAGTGGCTCCACAAGGCCTGAGTTTCCCAATTCCTCAGCCTGAAGGACTCTTTCTGCCTGGATCCCCTGCCCCATTGTTAGAGGGACAAATGAGTCTATAGCTTTCCTCTATCACTCCTCCATCACCAGTGGAGCGGCCGTAACAGCTTTGGGGGTTTTAGGTTTACACATTCCTTCATTCTGGACAACTGAGTTCCTTTCTCGATAAATTCTTCCCCTGCCTTGGTCCAGTCTTCTTGTGGCCCCAGATCCCTTTAGCATCCTATCTCTTCCCAGATTGTCTTTCTTCTGATTTCCAGCATCTCTTTGGTGACCTTACTCACTTCCAGAGAGACTCCTGGCTTCTCAGCCTTACTCTTTCAGTTTCTTTCCAGATCTAGCAGGATGAGGTCAATGTGTCTTGGGGGCTGGGGCTGGGGTGGTAGATGCCTACTATTCCTTGACAGAACAGACCCAGGAGAATGCCCATCAAGAAGGGACTTCCAGGGGCTCCTGGCTAGCTTAGTCGGTGGAGCATGTGACTCTTGGTCTTAGGGTTGTGAGTTCAAGCCCCACGTTGAACATAAAGCTTACTTAAAAAAAAAAAAAAAGAAAAAAAAGAAGGGACCTCCAGTTCCTCAAAAAGTTAAACACAGAATTACTATATTATGCAGCAATTCCACTCCTAGGTATATACCCAGAAGAACTGAAACCACGTACTCAAATAAAAACTTTATATCTATGTTCATAGCAGCATTCCTCATGGTAGCCGAAAGGTGCAAACAACTCAAATGTCCATCAATGGGTGACTAGATGCACAAATGTGGGACATCCATGCAAGAGACTAGCACTCAGGCATAAAAAAAAATGAAGTACTGATATATGCTACAACATGGATGAACCCTTAAACATGAAATACCCAGAACAGGAAGAGTCAGAGACAGGAAGCAGACTGGTGGTTGCCAGGGGCTGGGAGGAAAGGGGAGGACAGGGAGTGATTGCTTAAGGGACATGGGCGTTTTTGGGAGGCAAGGGAGCATGATGAAAATGCTCTGGGACTAGATAGTGGTGATGGTTGCACAATATTATGAATGTACGAAATCCCACTGCATTTACACTTTAAGATGGTTAATTTTATGTTAGGTGTTTCACCTCCATAAAAAAGAAAAATACAAAAAATAAAGGAGCTCCTTGGGGATGCAGCCAGAGAATGTGCCAAAAACAGAGGATGGCAGGTGATTCAGTTCTGCGCCTCTATGAGTTTAAGAAAAGGGGGTGGGTAAGAAAGACCCTCTTCAACGAGTCGTGCTCCCCAGGACACACTTCCCCAAGACTAAACCTGAGCAGGGGTGTGAGGGGTGGATAAAGGTACACATGGGGGTTAAACGAGGCGCACACGGGACTAGCCCTCCCTCCTGCTGCTGGGCTGGGATCATACAAGGATGAGAGGTTTAAGACTTGTGAGGACTGGAGAAAGGTGGCAAGCCTAGGAGGGTGGTCTGAATAGCCGCTGATGAGGGAACCCGTGCTTTCCTGCACGTTTGGCAATAAAGCAAGACATGTTATGTCTAAAAGCACCTGCAAGGTAAAGCTCATATGTAAGTGGATCTCGTGAAACAGAGTTTTATTCAGAGAGCAGAGATCGGATCACAAAGCTGCAAGGAGAAATCTCTTTACCCGAATTACACAGACCCACTTGTTTGGTTTCCATTTCATTGCCTGAGTCTGTTTTATAGTTGTGCCTTTTCATGAGAGCTTTTAAGGGAGGCTATTCCCTGACGTCATGAAAAAAAAATGTCCGAATACAATCACATTACTGAGCAGTGCTTTTGGAAAAGAACACGGTCACGAAGCTCGCTGGTGTCCTGTTTCTCTCCCTTTAAACCCATCTGTCTGCTCTCTCAAAGCAAGAGCTGCAATCCCAGCTCTCCCGGTCCCTCTATCCACCATTGCGCCCAGTGGCACCAACGCTGGAAACGCACACGTCACAGTGTGCTCCCCGAGCAGAAGGGGTGGGTGGGCCGGCAGGGGGGGTGTCCGGTTGGGGCATGCCCGGCACCAGCGCCCAGTCCTGAGCCAGCGTGTCTAATGCTGCATATCCTACAATCAAGGTGAGGGAACAGAGCCCCCATCTACTGGCTTTTCCAGGAATCTACTCAAACCTCCTTCCCACTTCCTCCCTTACGCGAAAGCCTTCTTCAGACTTGCCCCAGGCTTGGGAATGAGTTTTCTTAAAAGCTATTATGAAAAACATCTCTTCTCAATCAAAATCTGTCCTACCATGAACAACTACTCCACTTTTTTCAACCTTGGCCCGTTTCTTCCTCCTCCTGGAAGAATACTCCTCACTTTCCAGTAGAAGCTGTTTCTTCTTTCCCTCAGTCTCTGACTCAGACAGATGAGCCCCTCCTTCTGCCACTTGTAGACAGCCCTCGCTCCTTCTCTCTCAACAATGTGTCTTCCCTTGAAGCCCATTATAGCCGCATCCCCGTTTTTGTTAACTTCAGCTAGAGACCTGGCCTATCTCAGTGACGCGGAGTCATTGCCAGCCCACTGGTGACTTCCACACCTGTAAAGATGTCTCTGCCAGTATTAGGGTGCACCATTCTGCAACCTCCTCGATTCCAATGCTTTCCACCTCCAATTTCCCTCTGCTCATAACAGGCCTGACAGCATCTGAGAGCTTGTTATTCCTTAGAATGGTTTCAACCTCAAGACCTCAAGTTCTAAGTCTTTTCATCACTTTTAAATGAACATCACCATCACCAACATTCAGTGAGCACTTACTACGTGTGAGCACTGTCATAAGTACCTCATATGTATTAATTACAACGAACTTCTGGAGGTTTTATGAGCCTCATTTTATAAACAAGGTAAGCGGAGAAACAGGTTAGGATATGGGATTTAAACCATGTATCACACACTATGTGGCCTTTCTAATATCCCCAACACAACTGTTTAACCTTCTATTTCTTCCACTGAGACAACCCCCTCACACATCTCTGACCACGTCTTGGACTCTGCCTCCTCTCTGAGGCTGTCACTTGCCTTTCTTTACATATCCTGGGCTCCCTTGGTCTGCGATGCTCTTCTTGCCCCCAACCCCCACGTCAAGTTGACCTTCGGCCAGGCTCAACGGCGCTCCATAACCATCTCTGCTCAAACCAGGTCACTACTCTACTCTGCGCCAATTCTAGCCGAAGAGACGCGGGACACTGATTAGGCTCTCCATAATTCAAGCTATTTAATCTCAGCTGGCCTCCCACTGGCCCCTGGCAATTCTTTCATTCATTTTTTTTAATGGTGTTTTTTTTTTTTTTTTTTTTTTTTTTTTTTTTTTTTTTTTTTTTTTTTTTTTTAGAGAGAGAAATAGAGACAGGGAGGGGCAGAGAGAGAGAATTCCAAGCAGGCTCTGCACTGTTAGTGTGGAGTCCTATGTGGGACTCGAACTCATGAACCATGAGATCATGACCTGAGCTGAAATCGAGTCGGATGCTTAACCACCTGAACCACCCAGATGCCCCTCATTCATTTGACTCCTAACTGAACCTCTAAATGAACTGTTTCAACCTTCTCCCTGTCCCTGTATCCCACTCCCTAACCACTCATTCTTACAGATAATCTTGTCTTCCGCAAAGGATATTCAACCTAAGCTCAAACTTCTGTCCTCCCTAACTTCAAGATTCCTCTAATGATTCTTTTTGAAACATTAACTTAAGGCAGAACAGGGTCTAAGAAATGTTGTCTTAGGACAAGATAGTAATGTTAATATTTATACGAGAGATAGCCCTGGAGAGGGAGGAGAGCCTAAAGACACACGGGAGAAATGGACATCATGGCTGGATAAAGGTCATGGGGAGGGCATCGGGTGCTTCGTGAAGAATGTGTCGAAGTGAAGGGTTTTTTTTGTTTTTTGTTCTTTTTTTTCTCTGAGTTTGAAGCAGGGAGGAAGAGAAGATGGATGTTATTACAGGGTGGCCTCCTACTTCTGAACTCCTTGAAGTTGGCTTCTGACCATCCTACTACTGGACCTTCTTTCTCAACTCTCCATTCTGACATTTTCTCAGTCCCTTTCCTCCTTGATCTGGTCTTTTGACAGTGTTTGGCATGGCTCACCAACCCTGTCCTCTTGATAGGTTTTCCTTATGTGCGTTTCATGACAGTGGAACCTCTTGATTTTCTTGATGAGTCTTTGTTACTTCCTTTGCCAGCTACCCTCCAAAACTATTACAATGGTCTCCTAAGAATGCGTTTCTCTCTCTCCCTACCCCCAATCCACCCATTTACCTCCCTCATTCATTACATATTTATTGAGCCCCTACCATGTGCCAAGCACATGGCAATTATTAAACCGTAGCTGAATTAATCTCAATGCATAGTTCTGATCACTATTCATTCAGAAATTTTTACTGGTTCTCTGCCACAAATGATATCCAGATTCTTTGGCCTGGTACTCCAGGTTTTAGTGGACATCTGTTGTTTCTGTGGCCTAGCTTCCATTCACCTTCTCTGGATAACGGTACCCCACTCTCCCCCTAGAGCCAGCCCCTCCATGTCTTTTAGTCTATGTGGTTTTGGTGGGGCTAGCCTTACTTCACACTCTAGGCATGGGCTCTTGCCCCAGGTCTAAGCCAATAAGGGCATCATGGCCCCTGACTCAGAGATTGATTCTGGGATGGGCCTGGAACCCAATGGCAGCCATTAAAAGAGCATTTAAGGGGAGCCTGGGTGGCTCAGTTGGTTAAGCATCTGACTTCAGCTCAGGTCATGATCTCACAGCTTGTGGGTTCAAGCCCCAGGTTGGGCTCTGTGCTGATGTCTCAGAGCCTGGGGCCTGCTTCAGATTCTGTGTCTCCCTTTCTCTCTGCCCCTTCCCCATTCACGTTCTCTCTCTCTCAAAAATCAACAAACATTAAAAATAAATAAACAAATAAGCATTTAAGAGTAAAGGAACTTTATTGACACAGGCCTCAAAATAAATGATGATGTAAAGGCCAAAGCTGCTGCAGCCATCTTGTAACTCCAAGGGCAGTGAGAGCCTACCTTAAAACAGAACGAACTGAAGAACAGAGGGGGCAGAAACCAGGTCCTTGGGATACTGTTTGAGGCCTTGAATTGTGGCACATGTGAAGCCAGCACTAGCTCCAGAATTCTCATTTACGTGACCCAATATGCCCCTCTGTGCCGAAGTGGGTTGGGTCAGACAGACTCTGTGACCTTTGCGCGTGTGTCAGTCCTGCTCGATCCAGAGGTCCTCCACTGCATCCTGGCCCCATCTTACCTCACCCTACTTGTTCACTTCACACTTGTACTATACTAATTTATTCCTCTTCTGAACAGGCCTCATACTTGGCCACCCCTGTCTTTCTGGAATGTCCCCCATCTTTCCTCATTGGAATCATACCTACCCTTTAAGGTCCAGTTCTAATGAACTTTCCTCCAGGTGGCCATTTTTCTCCAATTTCCCCCAATCACAAATGTTAAAATATACAACCAAACGAACAAAAAATGACACAGAGAGAGGTGCCTGGGTGGCTCAGTCAGTTAAGAGTCCAACTTCGGCTCAGGTCATGATGTTGTGGTTCGTGAGTTCGAGCCCCGTCGGGCTCTGTGCTGACAGCTCAGAGCCTGGAGCCTGCTTCAGATTCTGTGTCTCCCTCTCTCTCTCTCAAAAATAATAAACATTAAAAAAAATGACACAGAGAAACAGGGCCCAAGGTGGGTAGGGTGCTCCAAACTGATATGCAGGGCTGGGTTCCAACAATCATACCCATCATCCCTCAGGGCTGGGGACTTGTTTTCCCCATCTTCCCACTGGTCTAAAATCTCTGCTTCCAACCCTCCGTGGCCCATCATTTTCCAGAAAGTTTTCCTTGGGGCACGGAAATGTGAATAGATATTTAAAATAGATATTTTTAGATATCTTTTTAGAATGTGAATAGATATTTAAAACAAAACAAAACAAAACAAAACAAAACAAAACAAAAGGAAAAACCTCCAAACTCCAAAACCAACCAGAGGTTAAAACAAAAGATTTGGCTATTAAATAAGTTTGGAAAATTCTGGGTTAAACAAAGGTTTTTTGTTTGTTTGTTTGTTTGTTTTAAATGCAGGCAGTGCGGGTGGGGGCAGGGTATGTAGCCTTTCTCCCACTTACCCATAAAACAGGTACCAGTGCAGAAGGAAGTGCCACATTCTTCCCTGCAGACATGCTTCAGGGTTTAAGGGAGTGCGGGTTATTTTATATACACATATAAATACCCTATCCTTTGTTCAAGGTGCCTATTTGCTCTGCACAGTGACTATTATGAACACAGAAAACTGTTCATTGTTAAATATGGCATGCTAAGTGGTTTTGCTTTCTGGCAAATCTCCAAACCATAATTATTAAGGGACTCAAACTGCTGAGGAATTCTTGGGTTACAAGTGGCTTTGATCCTGCTTCTGCCTACTTTCCCTGACCCGAATTTCCACGGGCGTGGCGGATTCTCGTTGTTTCTCACTGCTGAGGGGCAGCGAGCTTCGAAGGTGAGGAGTGAACAGAACTCCCAGGTGACCGGGGCTTGGGCCCCACGACAATGGAGATGAGGCCCTGGCTAAACCTCTGTGCCTTTCGGAGCCCCAGATGGCTGTAACCAAGGGAATGCGCGGGATCTGTCCAAGATCGGAGTCGGAATGCTGTGGCCTCTACGATTCAGTTTCCCACACACTCCGGGAACCCAGATTCTTCAGCCTCACTCATTACCGGGTTTCCAGCTGGGATAAAGCCTCTCGTACTAGACGGCTGACAGGACTTTGCTCAGCAAAAGGCCATGGGCTTCGGGCGGGTGAGGCTTTGTTATTTTATTCCCATCAAAGTCGAGAGATCTGATCCAAAATTCTTTGTGCCGCCACTTGGCAAGGGTTGACCTCCAACTCACATAGCTGTCTCCTCCGCAGAGTGAAGGAGACACCTCCACTCAGTCACTCAGTCTTAAACCGTTAGGTCAAACTTTTCAAAGAACCAAACTCCTTTCTACTGAAATATATGATGAAATGTCAAGGGGGACATATCTATTCCTTTAGCTTCTTTTAAATTTTCCCCTGCCTGGAAGGAGAGATAGGAAAGAACACCCAGATGTTTAGGAGTCCATGACAGAAGGAATAAAAGACACCTTCAAAATAAAGTGGCAAGGTTTTCTAATCAGGTGAAGGAGAAGGATTCTATCACCGACAGCAAGTTTCTGGCTTTCCAACATTAAAAAATATCATTTAGGGGCACCTGGGAGGCTCAGTCGGTTAAGTGTCTGACTCTTGATTTCTTCTCAGGTCATGATCTCACAGTTCATGAGTTCAAGCCCATGTCAGGCTCTGCACTGAAAGCATGGAGCCTGCTTGGGATTCTCTCTCTCCCTTTTTCTGACCCTCCCCTGTTCACTCTCTCTCTCTAAAAAACAAAACAAACAAACAAACAAACAAACAAAACCCTCGGGAAACAAAAAACCAAAAAATATCATTTAGCATTTGGATTGGGGATGGAACTATGTTCACTTTTTGACTCTTGTTTTTATTCATATTTTTATACAGCTTTTCTGTAAGACATACGGGTACTCCCATTTTACAGATGGCAAAACTGAGGCCAAGAGAGTAGAAGCAACTAGTTCAGGATAGAGGCGACTCCCTGACTCCCAGATCACTATTCTCTCTCCAAGATGGCACTGCCATTCAAAGCTCTGCTTCCCAGATGGGAAGGCACCTTCTGGGTCATGGTCCCTCCACCGGTGGGGGCAGAGCAGGGATGGAGAAACAAGGGCAGGCAGGGAGAGGATAGGAGAAACATAGGCATTGGAGTCCCTCAGGGCAGCGACTAGAAAACATAGGTTCTGATTCAGGGGGAGCTCAGAGAATTGCCCGACCCCCATTCGTTTTGGGGAGGAAACCAGAATAAAGTTGCCTTGGAGAGGCAGAGAATGGAAGCAGAAGGACACTGGGGCCCTAGTTATTAGCCACAAACCATGCTCTTCGCTGTCTTTTAGAGGCGGCTTCCTGTTGGGAAGGAGTCAGGTGATCAATCACAAAGGGGAGAGAGCTGCACTCTGCTCTGGGCAGCTGGGCCCAATGCCAAAGGCAAGGCTTTACCAGTACAAGAGGCTTCTGAGCCCCTTCTCCCCTGAATGCGTCAACTTAGCAGGCCCCCCTCTGTCCCCCATTCCAATCTCTCCCACTGTCACTGTGCCCTGCTGGCACCCATCTTAGGAAGATGCATATGAATTCACTCTGGAAATGGGGGGGACCTTTTTTCTAGCTCAAGGTGAATGAAGGTCAATGATTCACACAGCTAAAAATGAACTTAAGGCCACCTATCAATAAAGGGAAAATGAAACACACACAGAAAGTTAAATTCCTCTGCTGTTTAAATTACAGCAAGGAACATAAAACCTTATTTAGTAATTATAACCAACACTCAAATATGTAAACTTTAATTACATGTTACGGGCCAGCGAGAGCAAAACGAGGAAAAAGGAGAAGTGAGGGTAGGGGAAAGCCACAGACTAAAAGAGAGGAAGCCAAGAGGCAGGAAGTGAGGCAAAACTCAGAAGTAGGGAAGCACGTGAGTGGTGGGAGGGGGGAAGGGGGGGTAGGCACAAACAGGGTGATGGGCGGGGCGGTTCAGGAGGCTCTGGGTGTGAGGGGCTTGTGGGTAACTAGCACTTCAACTCCTACCGATCTTCACCCTTCAACTTTCAGATGTCCCCTCTTGGAATGGGGGAGCCACAGGAGCCCACTGGACTAGAAGTGCTGGATTAAACGGAGGACACCCAGTTAAATTTGAACTTTGGATAAACAATGAATAACCTTTTAGCATAAGTGTGTCCCAAATATTGCACACTTACACAGAAAATATTATTCGTGGTTCATGTGAGATTCAAATTTATATATTTGCATATTTATTTGCTAAATCTGGCAACCCTACACTGAAGGTCAAACCATTCTTTGGACCAAAGCCCCACTGGCCAGTATTTACACTGATGGGGGCAGAAATCAAGCTGAGGGTCACTTTTAGAAATGAGAAGCAGCACAGAAGTTTTGCTAGCAGGATAGGAAGCAGCGACTGGAAGATCTCAATCCTTGAGCTTTATAGCCTCCTCAAGCTGTTTATTTCCTGCTATCCTTCTCCACTACCGCTAAGGCTGTTGGCTCCTCTCCCTTCCAAAGGGTTACAGAGGCTAAAAAGAGTAACTCTACACATGCTTATGTTGGGACTGTGGGTAACTTGGCTGGTGTGCGGCCTCCTGAAGATCCTGGAAGATTCTGGAGGCTCTGAGGTGGAGTGAGTTTGCAGAACACTAAGGAACAAGTAAAGCCAAAACAAAACCTAAGTTCTAGGGTGCTAAAAAAAAATCTTCAGGATGCCTGGGTGGCTCAGTCGGTTAAGCATCCAACTCTTGGTTTGAGCTCAGGTCATGATCTCATATTTGAGTTCGAGCCCTGCGTCAGGGTCTGCACTGACAGCATGGAGCCTGCTTGAGATACCCTCTCTCTGCCCCTCCCCTACTTTTTCTGTCTCTCTCTCAAAATAAATAAATAAACTTAAAAAAAAATCTTAAGCTCAATTTTCGTCACTATAACGTTCCGAGTGACGGGACTGAGCCCATGGCACCATGCTCGTGGGAGAGGGGCAATGAGATGTCGACAGGGGCCCTCCCTGCTGCCCTTGCAAAGGGGCCAAGAGGTCATCTTGGGGCTGAAGCAGAAAGAGCTGCCAGTCCTGAGTCCTGATCCGTGGACTCCGGGCTGGATCTGGCAAGGTTACAAATTGCGACAACGGAGAAGGCACCTGTTCTTCTGCTCACCACTGTCCCTGCTCTTTACTGTGACCGCACATCTAGCTGGCTCTCATGCTCCATGCCAGGTCCCCGTGGGCACCAGAGACCGCCATTTGTAACATATGGCCTTCTAGACTTCAAAAAAACTGTATATTTACCTCTAATAATAACTTAGTTTTTCAGACAACTGCATGTCATGGGCACCGTTGCCCGTCTGTTCATACAGATCTACTTCATTGTTTTTAACTGCCTCATGCTATGCGCATGTAATGTAAGTTTATTTAATCCTCTGAGTTGTCATGTATCTTTGCGCATGTGCACATATTTCTGTAAGATCAATTCCTCTGGGATTACCTGAATCAATTGGTAAAAATATTAAAAATTTCTGAAGATACCATTAAACTCCCTTTAAAAATGTGCTGATTTAGAGCCACAGGGTGACTCAGTTGGTTGAGCCTTGGACTTCAGCTCAGGTCATGATCTCGCAGTCTGTGAGTTCGAGCCCCGCATCAGGCTTCGTGCTGACAGCTTGGAGCCTGGAGCTTGCTTCAGATTCTGTCTCCTTCTCTCTCTGTCCCTCCCCTGCTCATGCTCTGTCTCTCTCTGTCTCAAAAATAAATACACGTTAAAAAAAATAATAATGTACTGATTTATAGCCACTCCAGCTGCTATGATCACATCTTAGCAATCCTGGTGAGAATGGTCTTTTTATTCTTTGCCTGTAAGATGTGGGGAGAATGACAGGGCCCTGTTGTGTGGTAGACATTTATTACTATTCAGGGTGAGTGTGTTTTGTCTTATGTGTACCATTCTTGGCTGTTTTTTCTTCCACACAGTGCTTGCTTTTTATCTTTTATTTCTATTATCTTCACTATTGATTTTGAAAGAATTCTTTGTATATTTTGGAGAAAAATTTAATTGTCTATAACATTTCAAGTATTTCCTCTGAGGACAGGTTCATCTGCTTAAACACTGATAGTGATTTCATCTGTTTAGGCCTAAAAGGAGTCTTTTAATTTTTGTTTTGTCGTTGGCATAACTTATTTAGAAGACTGTGTATAAATATCCAAGTGGCATTTTTTGTTATATTTTTATTTTAAATGTCAAGTTCGCTTATGATTTGGTTAGAACGTGGCCTAGAAAGATTCTTACCTTATGGAATTGAGATTTTTCTTAGGGGCTCAAAATATAACCAATTTTTGCACATGTTTTGTAGCTCTTTGAAATGGACGCTTATTTTTGTCTGCAGAGTACATATCCAAGCTTTTATTAAAAACATTTTTTTTTAATGTTGATTTATTTTTGAGAGAGAAAGAGTGAGACAGCATGAGCGGGGCAAGGGCAGAGAGAGAGGGAGACACAGAATCCGAAGCAGGTTCGAGGCTTGAGGCGGGGCTTGAACTCATGAACCCCGAGATCATGACCTGAGTTGAAGTCAGACACCTAACCGACTGAGCCACCCAGGTGCCCCCATATCCAAGCCTTTAAATACAACATTTTATAACCTTATTTATGTTTGGTCTGCCTGACCTCATAAATTCTGAGAAAGACAGGTTAAAGTATCCTACTATGTTTGTGATATTAACAGGTTTCCCTAATATTTTTTACAGTGGTTTTTGGAGGGGATTATACTTTGGTGCTATTTTACTTGATGTATAAAGGTTCATGCCTGTGACATGTTCTTTGTGGATCATGCCCTTTTACCATTATCATCATCCAATGTTCCCATTCCTGTATATCTTTTTACTTTTCATCTGAAATTTTAGTTTGCCTACTATTACTATTCCCAGCCCTTTCGTTTGGTTGTCATTCGCCTGGAGTCGTCTTGTTCATCCCTTTATTTTCAACCATTCCACGTCGTTTTCAGTATAACTCTTGTATCAATGTGGCGTGTGGCCAGATGTGCTCCTTTCTTCCTGAGTAAGAGAACCCTAGGTGATGTGCCCAGGCCAAAAGAATGTATTTCTTTGCACATCTTGCAGCTAAAGAGGACCATATTACTAAGTGAGAGGTCCACAGAAATGCCTTGTGGGGCCTTGGGAGGGCCCCTTCAAATGGAGAGGGCTGGAGCCCTCCACTCCTCTCCCTTCCTCCCCTTCTTCCCATCTGCAATGAGGATGAGATCGTTAATTCTTCCTGCAGCCATTTGGGACCAAGAGGTGCCCCTGACAATAGAGGCCACATGCCAAGACAGTGAAGCAGAAAAACACAGGAAGCCTGGGCCTCGGGCCTCATGACTGAGAGCCACTGATCACCCTGGACTCCTCCTTATGGACACCATAAACTTGAGAGAGAGAAACTTCCACTGTTTTGGCTTTTCTGTTATGTGTAGACATCAGGACTCCCGAAAGATACATCAGATTTTGACCCCCCGCTCCCCCATTTTGGGGAAAAACTCAATTTAAGAGTTATTGTCATTTTTCCTTTAATATTTGAGTCTCAGTTTCTATTACAGTGATATTAGTAGTTACATTAAAATTCTTAACCAACACATTTGGGCATTTATGTTTCATCAGGAGACTTACTTTAGGATCTTGCTGCTCTGGGTCTGGTCCCTTGACCAGGTGCATCAACATCACCTGGGGGAGTTGGTAAGAAATGTGAAATCTCGTGCCCTCCCTGAACCTACTGAATCCGAAGCTCGTGTCACAAGATCCTCAGATGACCTGTGTATACACGGGGGTGTGGAACCACTGCTTTAGGGGGCACTGGCATCCCCTCTCCTCTTCTGGGTAATGTGTAGTGATTTCCTGGGTTCCCAAAGACAGCCAAGTCCTTGGCAGGGCATTCTTGGTCCCTGAGGTGGCCCTCTCTGGTTTAGCTCTTGTCCTTCCTCTGTCCCACCATCGTCCACTCCTTCCGAGGGCTACTTCTACAGTTGCTTAGGTGTGTCACGGCACTCCCTGGGCACATACTCAGCCTTCTCCTAGTAGCCCACCAGTAGCTACCCCCTCTTCCTTGCACACACAAGTCCAATTTTGTTCTGGGAGGCGATGTGTGCACCTGCAGGTGATATGCCTAGCCCCTTCTGGTACCTTTGTAGCTAAGATGGCCACGTACCTAGTCCTGGCCAAGGAGACATAACAGAGATGGGCTTTGGGGGACATATTCTCTTCCTGGATGAAAGGAACCTTGGGATAAGAAAATTTTATGTTCTTCCCCCTTCTTTCCTACCTAGAACGTTGGGGAGATGGCTGAAGGTACAGCTGCAATCTTGTAACCATGAGAACAAGCATGAGGCCAAAAGCCAACATGCTGAAGATGACAAAGCAGAAAGACAGAAAGAGCCAGGCCTTTGGGAATCTGTTTCTCTATACCCCCACCTCCTTTCTCTTCTCATCTGCTCCAAACTGATGCCTTCATCTTCAACTCTCCTCGAGCTGGTATAACATGGAATTGAAGTATATTCTAGCCCATTAGCTACATTATACTATATTCCTTATTTTCAATTTATAGTAACAGCTGCATTAAGCCTTTCCTTATAAATATTCACACCCATCTCCCCAAATCTCCCTGCCCACCAAATCCACCGCTCGAGAATGAGAACAGTGGGCTTTTAGTTCTCTGAGACTTGGAAATTATTGTCCCCCCTGGGTTAGAGCCAGCCAGCTCCATCTAGGCCAACCTCCCCACCCTCTCCCATCCCCAGGTGGCCGGCCCTGGTTCTCACAGGCTATGTCAGGGGGCACCTCGCCTATTGGGACTGGTATTTTTAAATTTCTGTGGTTTCTGGGGAGTGGATGTTGTAAAATGGAGTGAAAAGAAATTGAAGTTTGAAATTTGGTGAACTTTCCCCTGCCCCTTACATGTGAATAATGACTTGCTGATAGAAGCGGCCTTTTCAAAGATGAAAAACAATCTAAGATTTATGGACAAGTCTGTTAAAAAAGACCCCGCACTGCTGGTAGCCAAGGTGGGAACGTCAGGAGGTTCCCAGATGCATTCTGGTTGGAGGGAGGGATGGACAGGGAGGAGCCTGGGGGAGAAGAAGGAAAAAAGACGACGGGAGGGGTTGGAACTGGCCAGAGAAGAACTAGGGAAGGTCAGCACTGGGGAAGATTTCTTATGCCCGTTTTCTAAGCTCTATAGTAGCATGAACGTGACAACCATTTCCAGCAAACGGTGGTGAATGAAACAAATGAGACTGCCTCACTGCCATTGTTTTTACCAAGTGCCACTTGCACACACCTTCTGCATGGACGATGAGGGAAGATGGGGGCCAGGACAACTGTACGTATGTGGATGAATGAACCCTTTACAGCGAACTGGCAATTCTGCTTCTAAGGGTTCTGACCCCCTCACTGTGTGCTTGGGAAGCCACCAGAAAAGGATTCCTGACAGTTTCTCAGGGTCAAGTCTACATTACTTGGTCAGCATTCTGCTCCTTGTTGGACCAGTCTTTCACAGAAACTGCTGTCCCCTGGTCCCTCCTGTCCCTCCCCCAATGGCCAGGGGTGCAGGCAGGACACTCGCGGGAGCAGTCCCCACACTGTGCATCTGGACAGCCTCCTGCGTCTTGTGGGGGCAGAGCCAACATTTTTGAGTGTATATTTTACAACCGCAGCTTCAAAGTATAAAAATAGAGTGTGAAAAATAAAAACAGGACCCACAAGCAGAGCCTCAGTCGCCCTGCTGGTTAGAGAGGTTAGAGAAATAATAAAATGAGAGTAACCAAACTGAAAGCTTGAAGAGGGCTCACTTGCCTCGGCAAGGAAATTCCAGGGCCGGACCTGTGCACGCTCTCCTCAGTGCTGAAGGCAGCTCGGCTCCCACTTAAAACGTCTGTTAGCACGCCTGTCTCCCCTGGGGAGTTATGTACGAAGGAAGGTTTTCTGGCCAGACTGCCAAGCCAGGAGTCTTTCACAGGGACCGACCCAGGCAGGAGGCGCGGAAGGAAAGGCCCACAAAGGCTGTGGGTCGAGGTGCCGCCCGCTTCTGCTTCTTCAAACACACCCAAGCTGGAACTCAAAACCTGAGAACCACCCGCATCCTTTTCCAAACAAAAAATCCAATCTCCTATGTCAGGTTCCATATATTTTCCTACCTCCGTGCCCCATCCCGGCCCCTCTCCACAGCAGAAATCAAGTTGCTTAACGGAGTAGGTTCGGGGGGGGGGGGGGGGAGGGGGAGGGGGGGCCTTCCTCCTCAAAGCTCTCATTGGGAACAGATTAAGGAGGAGGGGGCAAGAATAGGATTTTTCTTTTACTTTTGAAACACATTAGCACACTTGTGACTTTGAGGCAGAACCACTCTGCTCCATGACTGGCTTTTATTTATTTATTTATATTTTAGTTCCTTAAAAAAATATATTTATTTATTCATTTTTAATTTACATTCAGGTTAGTTAGCATATAGTACAATAATGTTTTCAGGAGCAGAACCCGGTGATTCACCCCCTACGTAAAACACCCAGTGCTCATCCCAACAAGTAGTCTATGACTGGCTTTTAAAAGAAGAGGGGAATTTCGTTTTCTGGTATAATGGGACTGCATTGCTTGGGGAGCCCTTGTCAACCCATCCCAATTTAGCCTGACCCTCGAGGCCCAGTGCTGGATCATGAGGCGCCCTGGGGTCTGCCACGAGGCTGGGGAGGGGCCTTCCACTCAAAGGTAGCTGCTCACCTCAACCCCCATGCGCACATTAAACCGTGCTTCAGGGGCAACAGGTTAGCCTGATGTGAAAATTTAACACGCCCATCCTCACTGGGATGGAGACCCAGTCCTTAAAAAGCTTACAGTGTGGGTGGGCTCATAACCAAGAAACAATATAAGAGCTAAACAGTGTGGGTCTGAGAGAGAGAGAGAGAGAGAGAGAGAGAGAGAACAAAGGCCTGGAGGCTTTGTGGGAAAGGAGGGCCTTGGGGGCTGGGCCTTGTGGAACCAGCAACATTTATGTAGGTTGATGACACACCACAAGGCCAATATGGACAAATCCACAGAGAGGGAACTCGCAGGGTGTGTGCAGAGAGATGACCTCGGGGCTCTCTCCTCTAAGTTCCCATTCTTGGGTCTTTTCTAAGGGTGGCCCCCCCGATGGCCGCCTTAAAGAGATAACTTTCTCTATGGGTAATGCAATTACAAAATTGCCGTCTTGTTTTCTAATAAAGTTTTGTGTTTGTTTTTTTCCTGTTTGTTTTTGGGGTTTTTTTTGCACGATGTGTGTGGTCGTAAGAAATGTAACGGGGATAAGCAATTAAATTCGTCAAGTTATTAAAAAAATTGTGACGAGAATCCTTGCTTCTTACTGCCTTTTCTTATAAAAACGGTCATGTGAGTTATTTAAAAAAATGTGGATGCCAATAAAGGGAAGCCTGTTGACTTTTAGGAATGACACCTGAGAGGGAAGAGTCCCAACAGTTAAGGCCAGAGGCTCTATCTTATTTATCTCTGTGTCCCCAGCTGTTAGCAAGCAGCCAGGACTTTCTAGGAACTCAGTTAATTAGTACCTGTGTGAAAAGAAGAAGATGGGAAACGGCAAGAAGTGAAGGTCCTATGTCTCCAAATCCATTCTTCCTTCCTTACATAGAAATAGACTTTGTAGCTATACACACGTCCACTTGGTTCAAAACCATCTTTGCGAGCCTCCCTCGCTGAGCCATGTGGCACATGACCGAGTCCTGGCTGATGAGGCACTGCTGGACGTGGTGTATATCACGCCCAGGTGGGCCTTCCCTTCCCTCCTCCTCCCTGCTCGCTAGGCTGTGGCCGTGGCAGTGCGAACTGTAACTGCCGTCTGGATCATGAGCAGGACGGTGCCTACTGGAAACGGCAGAGCACCAAGCAAGAAGCGGTGGGCCCCTGGTGACCTGCGGACCTTTTATGTGAGGAGGGAGAAATAAGCCACTAACTTGTCCAAGCTACTTTTAACTTGGGTCTCTGTCACAGGTGCCAGATCTATACCCCAATCAAAACACCAGCTGCTTCATGCTTGACATGCCGAGAAAATACTTCAGAAAGTCTGTCTCGAGATATGCCCAAGTAAGATCCTTGGTTGTACTCTACTAACTTGAGTACTTCGGCTGGAAGTAGGGGTGGGGTGAGGGGAGAGGGAAATGTGGTGGTGGGGGTGGTGGGGGGCGGGCAAGCTGCAGTCAAGGCCAGCCTTTGTCTCTGATTCCCTCTTGACGCTCTCCGCCTTTGCTCCTGTAGACCAGCTCACAAGAAACCACCCTGGAAAACCCGGATCACTGAACTACGGGAGGATTTCCTGCTCATTTAGATGACGCGGGAGTGAACTGGCCAAAGTGTATCTCCTCCAATCCCGTTCTCCTCCTAACGCCCATGGACACGTTCACGTCCAAACGGCTTCTGTGTCCTCTCTGCAGAGAGCCACTCTGAAAGGCTTCCAGGTGTACAACACACCAGCCTACACGTGCATCTAAATGCACACGCACGCTCTATGAGTACAGGTACAGGTACTCCCTGTGAAGGGCTGTCACCACCAGAGCCACCTCCCATCCTGTTCTCCTGCCTACGAGAGCTTCTGCCATGTGGATTCTTACAGTCAAAGGAGAGCTGTTGGAGCAAGGAAGCCCAGGTGATCATGCTCGGAGACTTGAGGATAGAACGTGGGGTTCTGTGGGCAGGACAAGGGCTTTACAGGCTCTGGTTACCTTTCACACCTCTTGGGATAACAGCAGGATGCTGAAGAACGAGGGGCTACTATAGTGCCCAGATAGACTTTCTTGGGCAGGTATGTTGTGACAGTCCCGGTCTGACACTCATTTGGTTTGGGGGCCTGGAGGAAGAAGGTCATCCTCTGGTCAGTCTGCAAGTGGACAGAATAGGGCTGGTACAGTGGTTGCACGCTGCTCTATGTGGATGAAAGGTGTGGAGGGAGTGCTGGGGAAGGGCTGACTCCCTGAGGAGTTGGCCTGAAGCTGGAGTGGGAGGGGGTGCTGCTGGCCACCCTGGGGGTGAATGAAGATGGGTCACCCCGACAGAGAAGTGACCTTAATTCCTGAAACGGGCTTAGAAGGAGGAAGGAAGACTGTTTGCGATAGTTACAATTTTTTTTTTTAATGTTTATTTATTTTTGACAGAGAGAGAGACAGAGCATGAGCGTGGGAGGGGCAGAGAGAGAGGGAGCCACAGAATCGGAAGCAGGCTCCAGGCTCTGAGCTGTCAGCACAGAGCCCGATGTGGGGCTCGAACTCACAAACCGTGAGTTCATGACCTGAGCTGAAGTCGGATGCTCAACCGACTGAGCCATCCAGGCGCTCCGACTGTTCGCAATAGTTGGAAGAGGAATCCTGCATCCTGGGGTGGCCTAGCCGAGGAAAGTGAGGGGGCCCGAGGTCAGAAGGGGAAAACACAGAGACTGGAGCTGAGGCCAGAGCGGGAGAATGAGGATCACCGGGCACTGGGCTTGTCCTGACTAAGCACGTCAGTGCCAGAGAGCCTGAGCCCCAGACCGTGGGCTTATCGTCACCCTCAGGGGTCAGTCACCTTGGGCCCAGGGAGCTTGGCTTTCAGGAGCAGCAACAGTGGAGGCAAAATGATGCAAAACTGACCCTTATTTCCTCGAGAGGAGCCTGTTGTTGTCTCTCTGGGGCTTAGTCACCGGGAGGCCATGGAAACAATCCTATCACCCCAGCAACCAGGCTCAGCCAGGGCGCTCAGTGGCAGCGGCAGCCTGCTGCCAGAATGAAGATGGGAGCATTAGTTCGCATCTACTTTTGCACATGGGGTGGGGGGGACAGCTGCCAGTGACGCACTCGCTGAGAGGCAGGTGAACGTCACGGCCAGGCTTCCGGGGACACGGTGATGGGGCAGGCAGTTTGGTGCACGGTAAGTGGAGCCGTACTGGGAGAAGAGAGGACCAGCTCCTGCCAACCACCCTCCTTCAACAGCGGTTTCCCTTCATCCTCTTCATGTGGTGCCAGGGGCCCGCTGGGAGTCAGAATCGAGATTCCCAGGGTTTCCTCCCCTGGAACCCTACTGACGATACAGACGAACACCCAGAGACCCTGGGAGAGAGGCCCGGGAGAGAGCAAGGCCGAGGAGCGCCAGGGCTCACTGCAGGGTGTGGTTTTATTGCTGGGAGATGCCTGGTTTGGTAGAACATGCTGTTCTTCCCACCCCTGTGAGGTTGGAGCTCCTCCAGGCCCTCTCTCCAAGGCGGTGTTCCCTCTCCTCTGCCCTTACCCCACAGCACCTACCTCACGCCTTGACCCCATCCCAGGAGTCTGGATTATTCTCAGGGCACCCCTACGTTTCTGTCATTTCTTTTCTTTTTAATAGGATTTTTTTTAATGTTTACTTATTTTTGAGAGAGAGACGGAGTGCGAGTGGGGGAGGGGCAGAGAGAGCCGGAGACACAATCTGAAACGGGCTCCAGGCTCTGAGCTGTCAGCACAGGGCCCGACGTGGGGCTTGAACTCACAAACCACGAGATCATGACCTGAGCTGAAGTTGGACGCTTAGCCGACCGAGCCACCCAGGTGCCCCTCTGTCATTTCTTTTTTGTAGGGCAAGGCCTGGGGAGCAGTAGAGAGAAGTGCCATTCTGTGTCTCAGTGGGTTTGGGTTATAGACCTTTCCCCCACTAATTATGTGACCCTGGGGGCAATCATTTACCTTCCCTTGGCTTCACTTTCCACAGCTAAAACCCTCAAGCCCTGTGATCCCCTTTAAGAAGGGGATTGGGAAATGGGGACAAATCAGCCTTGATGTAGGACCTCCTGCCCCCCCTAACCCCTACCCCCCTACTGCAGCCAACTCCCACTGCCTTCCCCAGGACAAGCTCTGTGTACCTGAGCTCCTGGGTCCCTAAGCCCGTTTTCCTGGGTTGATTCTAGTGTCTTCCTTTCAAAGACAACAACAGTAAATTAATTTAGAAGACTTTCAACACCCCTCCTCTGTTAACTCCTAGGCTCCAAACCTAGAGGGCTGGGCCTAGAGCCCCCTGTCTGTCTCAGAGGAAGTGCCGAACGCGAGGCCTTTGTCACTATGGAACCTGAGCTCCAAAGCTGCCTCGATACTTCTCTTGCACGGGACCCTGGGTCCATTGCTTCAACTCTCTGACCTTCAGGTGATGCATATTTAAAATGGAGCCAAAAGTAAAATATCTCACAGTGGCTGGGAGAATTAAAAGAAGGAAGAGTGCCTGGCGGGTGATGTTCTGTGTCTCCCTACCCCTGCCACTGGCCTACTCAGAGTGGGGAAGAGACTACCACAAGAGGCCCCAGGAGGAAGCCGCCCCCATTCTCAGAGCTACTGCCCCCAACTCAAGCCTTCCAGATGGATCCATTTGGCACTGGCCCCAGTCCCCTGACCAGGGCCTGAGGATCTACTGGAACTCTCCCCTGGCTGGTCACCTCCCAGTGCCGGGCCCATGGGCCGCTATGGGTGAAACTCTTGCTCAAGGAATTCCATCTGGTGTGAGGCAGAATGAAACGATGAGAGAGAGGTACAGCTAGTACCTGGCTCTGCCACAGTGGCCTTGCCTCAGCACGTGCTCAGTTCCTTGTTGAGTTAACGTCTCTGGGAAGACAGGGGGCCTACCTCAGGACACCACCTCAGGACAACTTCACAAACAAAGAGAATCCAAAGAGCTCTGCATCCCTTGCCTTAGGTTGACTCTGAAAACACTCATCTCTTTACTGTGTTTAGCGGCTGCAGTTGACACATTCCTCCACTCGTTCATCCAACTGATCGTCCAGCAGTTTTTGTGGAGCGTCTACTATGCGCCAGGTGCTGGGAATACAGCAGCCAGCAGAAGAGACAAAAATCTTACCCTCTTGGAACTTTCATTCTGGTGGAGGGAGACATAGAACAAAGTAAAGAAACAGTAAAAGAAGACAGTGAAAGGACTAGGTGGAGAATTAAATCATCAGGGTGAAGTCACAGCAAATGATTAGGTGGCTGCTCTAAACTGGGTGGTCGAGGCAGACTTTGTGGAGGTGACACGGAAGCAGAGATAGCAGAGACTGAAACAAGGAGGTTAGCTGTGTGGAACCAGGAAAGACCCGGTTCTTCCTCAAGCAGAGGAAGTGGCTAGTGGCAAGAGCCTGAGGCTGGAAGGAGCCCGGTGAGTTAAAGAACCCCGAGGAAGGCTGGAGTGGCTGGAGTAGAGAAAGAGAGGGAGAGAGCATAGTTGGAGATGAGGCTGCAGAGAGGCAGGGGTGAGTTCGGGTACGGCTTTCTATGGTACTTTAGGAATTGGTTTTTATTCTGAGAGAGAAGGAAAGCCAAGGGACAGCTCACAGCAGGACAGCACCATCATCTGACTTACTTCCTAAGAAGAGCCCATTAACAGCCTCGCGGACAAGGGACTGCAGGTAGGTAGAAGCAAAGGCAGGAAGACCAGGCTGGAGGTTTCTGCAGAAGCCCAGGAGAGAGGTGATGGTGGCTTGGACCAGCAAATGAAACAAGCCTGGGGGGCAGGCACTTTGTATCTATTTCTTGAATGAATATGCCTGATGTCACCATTTTTTGCTTCATACTTAAACAGTAAGAGAAAAAAGCTGCCGACCATCTAGGCAGGCATGAAAGGGAGACTGAGAAAACAATTCAGAATTTAAAAAATAGGCAAAAAGAAATGACAGAGGCAGGTCAGGCCTGGAGACACGTGTGAAGGTTCATTCTGGTGTAGTGGTTATCTGATTTGGGTCATTCTTCTCTAGAAGAATGTACTTGGTATAGACAAATCAGGTTACACTCAGGGAGCAGAAAGCCCTCTAATTCTGAGCCTGGGGCCGGCTCTGGCACCCCAGCACAGAAGAGACACTGTGGACAGTGTACGTGAGCAACTTAGGGAAGAAGCTACAGGGAGGCAGAGGGAGGAGGTAGGCCATACTGTGAGGGCTCTTCTCCCAGGACCACCAGGGAACTGAAAACAGCAGGGGGCCTCTGCCTACCCCCCCCCCCCAGGCTCATAGCTGGGTGGGCAGGAGGCCTTGGCGGACAGTCCTAGAGGTTCCGGGGGTGGAGCTGCCCATGACTCAGGCCCACAGCCCTGGGGCTTTGCTGACCGGGTGTCACTGTGGGGCCGCTGTGTAATGTCACAGTGACCTGGCCTCCCAACGTGCTTGCTCAAGGGTTGGAGCCTATGAGATGTGTTGGTGCTGTCATGCTGTCGGGCTCTGTGTGGGTGGCAACTGTGCACGTACGCACGTGTGTGAGGGGGTGGGGCGTGGGTGTTGGGGGAGGAACACAGTTTTGGGGAAATTGGGCACGCATCGGGTCTTTTCTTCTTCACCTTGCCCTAGTCTAGCTGACTGTTCCAATTTTGCCCACAAAGCCACCTGCCTACGGCCCCCTCCTCCAACCTCTAGGTCTCAATTTTTCTACCTTCTGCTCCTGTTCTGCCCTTTTGCCTCCCTGCTAAGCTCCTTTGTTATTCTGGAGTCTCCAGGGGTCCTCAGGCCAAGCCCGGACTTCCTGCCATGTCTCCTGGGTAACTGGGGGCTGCGGTCCCTGCAGCCCCAGGCTGGTTCCCTGGCCCCACAGTCAGGAGACCCAGACCTGAGAGGTAGGAGTGAGGAAGAACTGAGCACTACAAGGGCTGCAAACTGTTAGCCTGCAAGACCCAGACAGTGGTCACTCAGGACAGCTGTTCCAGTTGTCGCTGGAGCGGATTCCCGCCCAGAGAGTCGGGCTGCCTGTTCTGGAGCACTTGCTTAGCTCGGAGGGCGCTCCAGTCTCCTTAGGAACTGGGGACTGACCAGTTACTGACTGTTAGGTGGCCTACTGTGGTCAAAGAGAAGTCCATCAATACAAACTGAGCACCCACGGTGTACCTAATAGGAGACAGTCTCTAACTCACGGGCAAGTTAGGAAGATAAGGCTAAACAAACAAACAAACAAAAAACACACGAAAGAGAAAGTGATTGGAGAGCAGACAAATGAATGGCAATGTGGGGTGATTCGGTAACCAAATAGAGCAGGGGTCCGGAGAAGGGGAGATCCTGGGAAGCTGGGGTGTTATAGGTGGGACTGAATGTGTCACCGCAGAAGATTTCTATTTGGCAGGAGGAGCAGAAGTTTTACATGATTTTTGTGGGTAAGAGACCTGGTGGGAGAGAGGGATCAGAATTACTCAGGGCACCAAGACTCCAAGGAGAAGAACTACCAGTTAGCTGTGCTTGAGCAGGTGGCTTGCTTCTCTCTCCCTTCCTTTCTCCCTCCCTGTGTGTGCATGCCTGTTTGTCTTTCTTAAAAGTCCTTTCCATTTTTTACAGGAGAAGTTTCTCCCAAGAAGTCATCCTTCTTGAACCTAAACACTGACGATAGGTATGAGGTCTGGAGCCCTTTCAATTCCTCCCCTGCTGCTTTTACCCAGAACTCTGCCTAACTGGAGAATCACACACATTTAGTGAGTTAAATGTAAACACTGTCCAGGTTGGTCCCTCACCCCTGCCCAGTGGAAGCCCTTGTTCGAATGGAATCTAACATGAAATGCTGAAGTGCACAGAACGGATGGGAGTGAGCGGCTCAGGTGAGAGTGGGGGGCCCAGGAAAGCAGGAGCCACAGAGCTGATAGGGGATTCCTACTCTAAAAACTACAGCTCTTGGGGCGCCTGGGTGGCGCAGTCGGTTAAGCGTCCGACTTCAGCCAGGTCACGATCTCGCGGTCCGTGAGTTCGAGCCCCGCGTCAGGCTCTGGGCTGATGGCTCGGAGCCTGGAGCCTGTTTCCGATTCTGTGTCTCCCTCTCTCTCTGCCCCTCCCCCATTCATGCTCTGTCTCTCTCTGTCCCAAAAAAATAAATAAACGTTGAAAAAAAAAATTAAAAAAAAAAAAAAAAAAAAACTACAGCTCTTTCCACAGCCACTCAAGGCTGGAAGTGAGGTCAGTGCAGGGAAAGAAGGTGGAGCCTCACCTAGAGCCCTGCCCATACCCTTTCTTGTCCTGGTTGCAAATTTCAATCCCCTACTGCTGAGTCCTAGAAACACCATCTCTGCTGTCCCTCTTGGGGTGCTCTGTGGTTGATCTAGAGTAGGGAGGTGGAGAGCGTCATGCTGCTGGGGCTTCCTGAGGTAGAGCTGGTGAAGCTGAGAGAGCCCCCGGGGTGCTCGGAGAGTTGATGGGCTGTGAGTCTCACCTTCCAGGTGGCCGTGTGGGATGAAGCACGTGCAGGAGGTCAGCAGGCATAAATGTGAACAACACACACACACCTTCCCGAGGACTATTTAGGCACGAGGTTATTTTCTCCAGGCGTCTCAGAATCATCAACTAATGGTTCCACAAATCTACACCTGAAGCCAGACGTGTGCAAAGCGACATGCTAGGGATGCAGTGTGAAACCACTGATTTAATGCTTGTGTCTTCTTCTGTATTTTCCAGCCCCTGCCCTCCTAAGGAGTGCCAGGGTTCCCAGGATAACTGTGCAGTGTGCTGCACAGGGCAGGACAGAGCCGGACAGTTCGTTCTGTTCCTATAGCAGATAAAGGCCCCCTTTTGCCCTCGCAATTTCTGTCACCCCTCTCCCCGGCGCCTAAAGAATATTCTGTCCTGGATCACAGTGCCTTGTGGCCTCTATGGACCCTTCCCAATTCCTGGTAGTTTCATTTCCTGGAAGGCGGCAGCTCAGAGCCAGAGGCTCACAGGTTTGAGGCTCACAGGTTTGAGGCCTAGAAGTCCTCTCTGCTTTCCCTTCTCTCCCACCTCCCACTAGCACCAGCAGCAGTCTGCAAACCGGTGAGTCTACCTGCCATGTTCTCCTATCCAGTCCCCAGGGACAGCGGCTCGTGAGGACCCTCGCCACCCACTCCCAGCTGGTCTCCCTGCCAGCGGTCTCCCTCCCTCACCCCAGCCAGAGCCATCTCGCATACCGCTGCCGGAAACAGCTCCTCAGATACACGCTGCTGACAGCGCTGCTCCCGTTTAAAGCCCTTTCCAGCCTCCCGTCACTGACAGAAGGAGGTCCTTAACTTGGTGTTCACAGTCACCCCAACCGTGCATGCCCTGTCTTTCCGCTTCATCCCCCACTCCACTCCCCTGGCCACACGAGGCCACTCTGCTCCCCAGTCAGCTCCCAAGGTCCCCCTGACTCCAAGTTCTGGCTCCGGCTTCTTCTTTGTTGAAATGCTCCCAGCTGTGTCCCATTTATCCTGTCTTTTGGGCCAGCCCCACTCTCAGGGACCTCCCTAGACCGCACAATCAAGATGCACCTTGCATGTCCCTGTGCCCCTGGCATGCTACTACACAGTGTATTTGCAAAGTTCTCTGTCCACATCCAGCCCTCATTGTAGGGTGGGATCTGAGGCAGGGAGTCCTTGTTCTTAAGAGTCCTTATTCTTAAGAGGAAAAGTGAGAATTCTTATTATTTTTAACAATATTTAGCTTCCTCATCGAAGACATTAAATACTACCATGATTTAGTAATAACACTGTACTGTGGCATTCATTAAACCATTGACTTGGGGACAAGATGAATGACATGTATTTGCAAGCTATTCACGATTCAGGAGTGACAATTAACTTTGAACACCACAGAGCAAACCATTAGTGGTGTATTCTACAAAATCCCTGCTGCTGAAGGAATGTGAAAGGTTCCCATCAGCTGCTTGATATCCTTGAGAGATGTCAAAACAAGACAATACTGTTCTCACGAATCAGCTGGCTGAACTTCCGACTTAAGCGAAAAATCAGGGTGATCCTCGGGCTTTGGCTACTTTTCAGTCCCAAGCAGAAATAGATGTATATTTTTTGCTCGAGAAAATCAAAGTTGTATTATGGAGGTTCTACTCATTGCTACCAGGCTGAATAAAGACTACATGGGGAAGTGCTGAGAGCAAATGTCCCCACATGGTGACATTATACGTTGCCGGGACCTTTGAAGAATCTGGCTTGGGTCTGATTTTCTGGAAGCAAAAATTCACTAAAAGTGAGTAAAAAAGGGAAGGGGTGGGCAGGATGTTTTTATATAATTCAGGGGAAAGGAGTCACAGCGGGGGAGTCACGACACAGTGGACTGCTGATAAGCCAGTCGGATGGTCTAGCGATATATGCTGTGTTGGTGTTTTCAAGTTGTGGAATTGGATTTTTAAAAGACATTTTTATTTTGAAATAATTTCAAACATACAGAAAAGATGCAGGTATGGCAACTCCACATCCGTGTCTACTATTTATACGCACACACAGTTTTTTTCCGAACCATTTGAGAGTACTAGCAGGCAGTGTGTTCTTTTACCCCTAAACATTTCAGTTGTATATTTCCTAAGAACAAAAATATTCTCTTACAAAACCACAGTACGGTTGTCAAATTCAGGAAATTTAACATTGATCTTAATCTACAGACAGTATTTCAACATTATCAGTTGTTCTAGAAACTTCCTGTACTGCTTTTCACCCCTCTAGTACCGGATCTGGTCCAGGGTAACATACTACATTTATTTATTTATTTTTATTATTTTTTTTAAGTGTTTTTTTAATTTATTTTTGAGAGAGAGAAAGAGAGAGAGAGAGAGAGAGACCGAATATGAGGGGGGGAGGGGCAAAGAGAGAGGAAGACACAGAATCCAAAGAAGGCTCCAGGCTCTGAGCTGTCAGCACAGAGCCTGATGCGGGGCTTGAACTTGTGAACCACGATATCATGACCTGAGCCAAAGTCAGATGCTTAACCAACTGAGCCACCCAGGCGCCCCATGGTAATATACTACATTTAACTGTTACAGATTGCTTGTCTTTTTCACACCTCAGATCCTCTTTTCATAGGTCACGGTGAGGAATACAAAAATAGACAGGTAGCCTTTTACATTTATTATTCTCTCAGAGGCTTTTATAAATGGATTTTTCCATGTGAAAGGCACTCAATATATAATTATTAATTTGTATTTCTTGAGGAAAACTTCAAACTAGAAGGGGGGGGAACACGGTAATACTCTTTTACTATAGGTGAACTTGAAGAAATTCTGAAAGAAATAAAAGTAGTCGGGCAATAACTATAAAGATGAGGAGGGACTAAGTCCACTAATGAATTTCAATATGCAATAACCTATCCTGTTTTTGGTGGAGAGGGTCTTAGAGAAATCTAGTGAGTGTTATATTCCACCAAATATTTACAGAGCAATTGCTGGGTGCTCTGTGTGTCCTTCTAAGGAAAACACACAACTGGAAAGTGGAATGAATCACTAACGGCAGAATTACATATCCAAGAACTCTGACGGGGTGGGAAGCGGGTGGGGAGACGGCCGCTTGCGCATCACTACCGCGCACCAAACTGCACGTCTTCCCACTGAGAGGCGAAGCCGGTCCTGACCAAACCTGCTCTGGAGCAGCACCACCAAGAGATGATTAAAAAGTCAGCTTCTCCCATATATGCCATTACAACACAGGACTCTGGTAGGAGGATGTTCACATACTCCAAGGGAAGCTTCCAAGATCGTCAGCCATTGGGATGAGGAACCCTAAGTTGGTCACAAACCCTGAATTGGTCACAGACCCTGCATGGCTATTCCCCCTCCCATTCTGCTGTCTATTGAGGTAAACTTCTTTGCTCAGCCTGTGACCTCTTGCCTCCAAATGGTGTTCTTGCTTCTCCTTGGGATGGCTGACCCAGAGATCTTTCCTGACACCCCAAGTGCAGGGAGCCCAAGTCCACCAGAGCGGACACCCTCCCAGAGGGCCACTCGTCCAGAGGTGTGACCTTGCTTCTGCTCCAAGTTAACTTGACTCACACTCAGCTGTTTCTGCCACATGTAAAAACTCACAGAAGGACAAAATGATGGATCTATGATTCCTGGGTTATGCAACCACACAGATAATCAAGACTTGGCCTTATTTAAAAAGGATGACCACGTAACTAGCAAAAGGCACTGTTTATTAGATTTCTATCTTCGAAGATAATTTTTCTCTATGATGTCCCAGAGCAGGGGTCAGCAAACTACGGCTAACAGATCAAATCTGGGCAGCCACCTATTTTTGTAAATAAGGTTTTATTGGAACACAGTCACACCCCATGTTTACCTATTGTTTAGGGCTGCTTTCCCGCTAGAACAGCAAAGTCGAGACAGAAACCAAATGGCCAATGAAGCCTAAAATATTCACTCTCTGGCTATTTATAGAAAAAGTGTGCCAACTTCTGTCTAAGAGCAATAAGGCACTGCAAAAAAGGGTAAGAACGCGGTACCTGTTGACTGGCAGGTGTTTTCTTGTGACATGGCGGTTGCCACAGTCTCCGTGGCAGCATCTCTGACGGCCTGCTCCTCACTCTGCAGGAGGGTGAGGACACATCTCCAGAGAGCAAGTGTATCCTGCAGTTCTAAGAAGACCAAAAGGAATTCAAATGACTTAGGGTTCAATTTACAAGCAGGTACCAATACTGCTTCAAATCTAGGGTGGAAGAGGGCAGTATTTAATGAGCAACAGCCATTCCTTTCTTCCTGGATACTGCAAGAACGGAAGACTTGGCAGTCAGATAAACACTGGAAGAGAGAGGGCCCTAAGGGGAAGGGTTTGGAAAGGTCTGTTTTTTGAGGGGAAGGCTTCTGGAGGCAACCAGCCCCAGGCAAGGCTCCCCACAAGGTGCGGCCCGGCTGACTAAGGCCCCGGGCCCAGCTGTCCACAATGACTCACGATTCTCAGGAATGAAACTTTATGCATAAAGAGTGCTTTAGGGAAACTAGCCCAGTGTTGATTTGAGTGACTGCTTGAGCTTATAAATTCTGAAAGCAAAGTTTCAATCAAGATTATACTTTGGGGAGCAAGAACTTTTGAAAAGGGCAGAGAACCACGCACGATAAAGATAGACGCCAGCCTGTGCCACCTCTATGTGGAGCCCACTATCTGACCACCACTGCCCCTGGGCAGGAACTCTGGCTGGTCCCCATGCTAGGTGCTGCTGCGGACAATGGGGTAGGGAAAGACAGTATATGCCCCTGAGCCCCTGGGTGGCTCAGTCGGTTGAACATCTGACTTCAGGTCATGATCTCACAGCTTGTGAGTTTGAGCCCCACGTCGGGCTCTGTGCTGACAGCTCGGAGCCTGGAGCCTGCTTCTGATTCTGTGTCTCCCTCTCTCTCTGCCTGTCCCCCACTCACATTCTGTCTCTCTCTCCCTCAAAAATAAATAAAAATGAAAAAATTTAAAAAGAAATCACAGATGGAAATGTATGGCTGTGCCTCACAGCAGGGAAAGATCACAGTGGACTGGTGTGCCCCAGGCAGCTTTGATGAGGGAGGTGAGAGGTGGACAGGGCCTCACAGAAAGGATAAATGGTGTATAGGGGGTGGGCCCAGGCTTGGGCAGAGTCACAATGGGAGGGCCACAGGAGACCATACTCATCATCCCTAGCCTTTCAATGGGGGCCTATCCTGTTGAACTCTCCTTAGGTCTAAGGACCTCATCTGCCCACGGAGAACTTGATATTAGAGTCACTAGTGCTTTAGTCAAACCAAGAACACCAACGTTCCCTCTGGGGTTTTGTTCTCTCTTTTCTGTTATAAATCTGGCTTTAAATTTTACACAGTCTTTCAGAATCTATGCACTCTAATTGTTCTCTCAGGTTTAATATTTTCCTTTCTTAATATTTTCCTCTTTAACATGGTCATTTATACTCTCAGAGATCTTCAATCTTCCCTTTTTAGTCCATTTTCTTTTTCCTTAAATGACTTTGTTCTGTCCTTGACTTGTCCCCATGCACTTTTATGTCCTTTGTCTTTCAGTTCCGTACCTATTTTTCATGCTCTTACAGGCCCTCAGCCACCACTGACCTCCTTCCTTATTGCCTATAATGCTATAACCAGCTCCAGGAACTGATTATGAACCAATGGCTCTTAACCAGTACTCAATTTCGCTCAG
Organism: Felis catus; assembly: GCF_018350175.1. Taxonomy (NCBI): domain Eukaryota; kingdom Metazoa; phylum Chordata; class Mammalia; order Carnivora; family Felidae; genus Felis; species Felis catus. The sequence goes on from NC_058370.1 coordinate 63,120,076, forward strand.
AATTCCAAGTTATTTCACACACATTTTGCCTCATCCGAGCTAGGGTAACAGTGGCCAAAGTTACCCAGAAAATGCTACAATTGCTATCCCCACTGGAGAGGCTTCACCAAAGTTTTTGGTAAAGCTTTGCTCTTATTCCTCTGGGTCTGATGATTAAATCCCAATCACTGAAGGCCCCTTCCAGCTTTCCTTTGGGTGTAAGAAAAATGTGTGGAAGTCACTTAGAGGAAAGAATTAAAAAGATATCAAAGACAACTTTGTTTCCCAGAGATATCCAGACATGTGAGACATTTCAATGGTCTGAACTGTGCTAACACTGAAAATTTGAGTCTCACCGTCTAAAAGAACAATTCTTTCCTTGAGTCTGTAAATCCTTTCTCCACAACTCCACTGAGAGCTCTCTGCATGCAGGGACCATGGCTTATTCTTATTCTTTGAATCTGCTTTTCACATTAACCTCAACACCAAGTCCTATTGATTTGCTTCCCAAACGCCCTTTGAGCCTGTCCTTTCTTCTTCTTTAATGCCCCGGCTTCACCCTGACCCATTCCTTTCTCACCAAGATCATTGCATCAGGCTTCCTGGAAGAGGTGACGGTTAGGGTGAGTCTTGAAAGACAAACAGAAGTCATTCAAGCAGCAGTCTGTTTAAAGAACTGTTCCCTACTGATGATGCACGGAGCCTATGTTTGGGAGTGGTGGCCGATGAGCAGGGAGGGCTGGGCAGGGCACCAAGCCATGTGAAAGGGTGTTTAGATTTTATGCTGAAGGCAATGGGAACCCACTCAAAGGCTTTAAGCAGTGGAGTGAAACGATCAGATCTGTATTTCAGAAAGACCGCAGAGGCTTTTGGAAGCATTAAGGAGAATGGCTTTGAGGGCAAGATTGAAAGAGGCTGTTGGGGAAAAATGAGGAATTGGCAAGGGTTGGTAGGGGCAGGGGCGGGGGTGGCATTTGAAAGAGACAAAGGTACGGTGCACATGGGTCAATTTTCACCTTCCCTTCTTCTTAACCCTGGAGTATCTATTCACGCTTTTAGCACATTTGGCACAATGGACCTCCCTGTGCCCAGGACACTTACCGAGAACGGGATCCGGGCTGGTGAGCAAGAACGGTGTGGTGCTGGTGAGGGCTTCGGCAGCGGCCAGCCTGGACTCTGTGGGAAGGTGTTCTCCACAGGATGCGGCGACCAACCGAACCCACTGCTTCAGTGTGGGGACCATGGAGTCCCTGGTCTGAAAGCACAAAGCATATGGCAGTTCAGCAGATGCGGTCAGGGGCTGACATGGTGTTAGGGACGAGCTACATACACCCCATTGGATCTGCAAATTAGCTCTTACTGCAGGGGGAAAATGGTTTTTTAGTTGCTTTTCCAACCCAACTAGGGAGAAATAAACAAGCCCAGGGGAGAAAATCTGACTGTCTTTCAGTAATACTGAGTCAGTAGAACTAGCGAACAAGTTTCTGGAGTCTTTCTGATGCAAATCAGGGTATCAGAACATCAGTGTATTTGACAGCTTCAGTAAAGACAAGCCTTTTGGGGAAAGACTGTGGCAGCAAGTAATACTGTTGTCCCCAGGAATGAGATGCTCCTGTCTTTAGTAACAGAACCTCAGATTTTTGGCTGGGCATGTGGGTACCCAGCTGAAGACTACATTTCCCAGACGCCCCTGCACTTGGGAGTAATATGTGATTAAGTTCTGACTAACGGTACACTTTTAGTCATGCCTTAGGAAACAGCTATGACCTTCCCTTCCTAGGTTTCTCTTTCCTGCTAGCTGAACAAGGACAAGATGGTGGAAGTTGAAGCAACCGTCTGGGACCATGAGATGGAAGTCATGTTGAGAACAGCAAAAAAAGGAACAAGGGCCTGATGGCCCAATGCAGTCCAGCCACCATAACTGCTTTGACTGCTGTGATCTAGTTTAAGCCATGGTATTTGTGAGTTTCTGCTACAACACTTACAGCAGCTTCCTAACTAACACTGTTGTTTAAACAAAGCTCTATTTTTTTTTTAATACTAATAGCTTTCTTTATTGAGATACAATTCACCATATAATTTACCCATTTAAAGTATATAATTGAGTTTTTAGTATATTCACTGGTTTATACAACCCATTTGCCACAGTAAATTTCAGAACATCACCAAAAAGAGAAATCCCACACCATCCTCCATCCTGTCAGCTCCCCAATGACCCAGCCCTAAACCACTAATCTACTTTCTGTCTCTATGGATTTGCTTATTCTGGACATTCCATATAAACTGACCAATACAATGCACGATCTTTTGTGACTGGCTTCTTTCATTTAGCATGTTTTCAAGGTTCATCCCTGCTACAGATGTATCAGCACTTCATTACTTTTTATGACTGAATAATATTCCATTGAATGGACATACCACATTTTGTGTACCCATTCATCAGTTGATGGACATTTGGATTATTTCTATCTTTTAAACCCTGGTTTTCTATTTATTCTACAAAGGGGATTATTGTTCCAAATGTACTTTATTTCCCCTATCAATTTAAATGTTCAAAATAACCATCTACGGGGCTCTGTGGAACTGAACCAATGAGCAACTTAGACCTTGAGGAACAGGCCGGCTCCCAATGTACAAAGAAACTCAGGTCTTCCTGGGAACTTCTTTTATGTGTTTCTCTATGGTTTTGTTAATTTTTCTCTCCCTGGAAAACTCCCAACTTTCATCAAATATCGTTTCATTCAAGTACCACGCAGTGCCTTTAAGATGCACATGACAACTGGTTAAAAGCAGCTGTAGATGAGAACACTGTCTTCTGGCAGATGTGACAGGCTGCCCTGTGACTACTTTCTTAGAACTTATTTTTTATTCCCCTCGGGGATGTAGCTTTGTTTTTTTCCAGTAAATCCTCTCCCTTCCTACAAACCTCTCCCCCTCAAGCCCCCAACACACACCAATGACTTTTTTGGGCTCTTTTCTCCTAGTGACCAGCCAGCTTTAGCCTCCTGGCACACTTAGCTCTCACCCTCTGTTCCTTCTGAACTCAGTGACCTCCCCTGTGAAGTCTTCTCTTTGGCATCCCTACACTCCCTTCCTCCTCTGAAATCCTCCAGCCTCCTCTCTAACAGGGCATTTAATATCACAATCTAACCCTCCTTCTCACTCATGCCACTGTCCCTCCATCCTTGTTCATCTTCTGATCTCCAAGTACCTCTGGCAGTGCTCCTGTAAGGGACTGGAACCTGTGAAACTGTGCTGCCACTATCACGGTGTGGTCACGTGTAACCAGGAGCTTCAGGTACTTTTACTACAGTATCTACCGCCTTCTACTTATTCTCTGATGGAGGGGCGCCCTGGGTGGCTCAGTCAGTTAAGCATCTGACTCTTGATTTCAGCTCAGGTCATGATCTCAGGGTTCATGAGAGCTCCGTGTCAAGCTTTGTGCTGACAGTGTGGAAGTTGCTTGGGATTCTCTCTCTCTCTCTGCCCCTCCCCTGCATGCATTCTCTCTCTCTCTCTCAAAAGTAAACATTTAAAAAAATAATAATAATTCTCTGACGGTGGCAGCTTTCTTGTACACCCCTAAGTACACATTTATTTGTCTTAAGGCATCTTCCCAGGAAGTTGTTTCAGTTACTTTGGTTCTGCCTCTCCCCCAAAGGACACAGGAGACAGATGAGGCACATCCGGCCCTCTATACAAAGCCAGCTAGGCCATGTTTTGAGGGAATATTTAAGCCTTAGCAACGTATTGTCATGCTCGGTTGGCCAGGATGCAATCCTAGTGACTTGCTCACTCATTTTTTTTTTTAATTTTTTTTTTAACGTTTATTTATTTTTGAGACAGAGAGAGACAGCGCATGAACAGGGGAGGGGCAGAGAGAGAGGGAGACACAGAATCAGAAACAGGCTCCAGGCTCTGAGCTGTCAGCACAGAGCCCGACGCGGGGCTCGAACTCACAGACCGTGAGATCATGACCTGAGCTGAAGTCAGACGCTTAACCGACCAAGCCACCCAGGCGCCCCGCTCACTCATTTTTTAAAATAAAGAGTCTAGCTAGAAAAATAGGGGGAAAAAAAAGGGTTTGAGCATGTGTGTGTGTGAGTGTGTGTGTGTGTGTGTGTGTGTGTGTGTGTGTGTGTGTTCCATGGGAGAAGGCTGTGTTATCCTCAGGGACTCTAATCAAACGTGCCCAGAACAAGAGAAAAGACATGCCAATGGTGGAAAATTCTTGACGAGTTATACCCAAAGTGAAAAATCCACCTGAATAACATTTGGTAGAGGCCACATGTGCATACAGCAGTGGTTCTGCTGGCTGAGACATCTCACTTTAATTGACACCTTCCCCGCAAATGTGAGCACAAAAACCTAGGTCCTAGGCCAGAGGCAGAATCAGCCTTACCTCCTCACACGTCTGCATGCGGTGGGCAATCACTTTGGAGGCAAGTCTCAGAGCTACACTTTGAATTTCAGACCTAGAAAAAGCCAAAACACACACAAAATAAAACCAAACCCACTTTATATACAGATGGGTTTTTGCATCAGTCTGTAATCGATGCCACTGTGAATGCTAGAAATGCTCAGCTCATGACCATACAAATGCCTCCAGAAGTAATTACCTTTTGATTATTAATGTGAAACTCTGACATCATCCTATGACTTGAGCTTAGAACATGCTCCTAGGTAGAGTTTTAGAAAGAAACACAGGACCTGAGCCTTTAGGCCAGGACTGTGCGCAAGTTCATTATGTAACTGGCTGCTGGGACCACGTGTGATGCCGAGGTTGCACAGGGGTATCGGGCGCAAACCTTTCATTGGAAGCAATATCCATCGTCCAGATCAGGAACTCCTTTGGGGTTAAATGGATACAGTGCTCCGTCTCGGGAAGCCACTCACTGGGGTCCATGTGATGAAGAATTTTCAGTATCTGTGTGTGTCAGATCCATGGGGGGAAAAAAGCTCAGGAGAAAGTCTTCAGAAGCCCAATAATCATCACTTGTACCGTTAATAGGAATCTATCTTTCAAATAGGTCCACTGACTTATTTCTCCCTTAATACTTTTGGGAGACCAAGACAGGGTGGAGTAGTGACATACCCGAGGGACCTCAGTGACCTGGGATCAGAGTCTAGATGCCCCAATTCCTAATCAGTGCCCTTTCCCCTTTGATGATGCTTTCTCGGTGGCCATGAATAAAGCCATGTCAATAAAGACCACCCTTTGCCACATTCTACAGCCAATTTTCAATGCTGTCTTTCTTAGAGCACAGAGTGGCTCACTCCCATTCTCTATCTTGGCTTATTGCCATCATCACTACCACTGTCATGAAGCCATGACAAGTACTATACGAAGAGTTCTTGCCCACTAGACACTGCATCTCCTTCCTGCGGCTGCGGGAGAAGCCAAACCCAATCATGCCTACAGTCTTGTTACGGTGAGCTTGCCAAAGAACGTGGGGAGCGGAGGGGATGGTGAATACAACAGAGACTTTACCTTGCAGAAGCATTCTGGGTGATTTTCCTTCATGGCCAACATCAAGAATGTCCCTCCCATATTCCACAGCAAGGGTGGCAGTCCCTTCTCTCCTAATCCAGAGGCTGCTGTTGAAAACCTTTCCAACAGGGCTTCTAATGTCAGCAGGCGCACTTCAGGGAAAGAAGACTCCAACAGCTGGGAGAAGGATATGGGAATGTCCCTTGCCTGCTCTCCAGCCTGGGCCTCCACTGCCCACACTGCAGAGATGGCTAGTTTGGTGAGGCTCTGGAGGTACTGGGGCAGGCCTGGCACTGTGAAGGTATAGGGGAATCCTGTTATCAGCTCTGATCTTGAGATGATCCTTCTGATGTCCCCCCAGAAGCCAAGATGCTCCAGAGCTGAAAGAGCAAAAAAGCAAAGGGAAAGAGGTTATCACTTTATTCAAAGTTCCACAAAAGGACAGTGGACACTGCAAGGCTCTGGGTACATGGGGGTGGCACTACCAGATGCCTTTCTTGGACAGATTTCACATGAATGATGTAATGAGCGACTAGCCCACTTAGGCTCAGAAGTCTGAACTTACTACATTTGCCTAGAAGCAATTTCTGTTTAGGTAATTCACAATGTTGCTATCAGAAGATGTGGTCCTGGCACCCCTCCCCAACATTCAATAGGTATGGACTCAGGAACCTCTTGAGTCACTAGGCCTCAGAGTTGAGCAGGATAAAAGGCCAGCTAGTCCAAACTTGCTTTAGGGGCTCAGTTCCTCTCCAGCACCTTTCCTTGGAGGCTCCTGATGGACCCCTACAGTGACTCGGAGCTCACAAGACAGGCTATTCCATTGTTAGCAGATCAAAGTGTCACCAAGTTCTTTTGGGAGTTCCTACTCACTGGCCTAATTTTGCATTTTGTGGTTCCCAATGAGCCCTTCAGGCATTACAGCCCCGGTCTTCTCTGGACAAAACACCCTTGCTTCCTTTAGCTACTCCCCACACGGTGGGGCTTGCCTTCTCTCGCTATTCTAGCTGCCCTCCTCCTTCGGACATGCTTCACCCCTCTTGAGGTCTGGCCCCGTAGAATGGAACATGATTTTCTCACATGATATGACCCACAGGACGATGGCTTTCCCTGTTCTGACACTAGGTTACTGGAGGCACATCACACTTGTTGACTCATGTGGATCTTAAAGTCAACTGAAACCACAGCCTTTCTTTTTTTACATGGTCTACTGAGGGTGGTGAGTCATCTTTCTCCCACCTTGTACTCAGTACTTAGATCAGGACTTGTTTTCTTTGTTTGTTTGTTTTAAACCCAAGTAGAATCCCTGTTAAATTTTATCTCCCTGTTAAGTTTTATGGCCTGCCTTTTAGATTGCCAAGATCTCTTTGTACTCTCACTTCTGATCAAAAAACACTTATTGCCTGCTTACTATGCACTGGGTGCTAAGTAAAATAAGAACACTGCCCATAAGGAGATTATAGTTCAGTTTGAGAGTGAGAAATGAATGACTAGGTGATTCCAATACAGTGGTGTAAATGATAATGAGTCTTTAAGGGGAAGGGAGGGGAGAATGTGTTGGAGCCACCAAAGCAGAGCAAAGGTTCAAAAACATGAACCAGAATGGACCACGTGGGGAACCACAGACAGTCTGCCATCACTACAGCACAGAATTCGAGATGGTGCTAGAGAAGTACTGTGGCCAGGACCTGCAGAACCTCCTGGGCCACATGAAGGAGCCTGGACATTCTTCTGGAGGCAAGGGAATGCCACTGGGGCGTTACTTCAAGTGACAAGGTCAGGCAGTCATCTAGGAGAGAAGGGATGAGGGGCTAAAGTAAGGAAGGGCTAGGGGAAGATGGATTTGAGAAGCAGTGAGGGAATCAAATTGGCAGCACTGGGCACTGAATGGGGGAGGAGTCTTGGGTACCTCCCAGAACCCAGATGCTTCACACAACACATTCATCATCCAACAGAAGTTACGTAAACCTCAGTTTGACAAGCATGCCATAAATGGCCGCAAAGAATTAGTGAAACTGTGGACTGGGCCAGTGTGGAGGGCAGAGGGTATCAGTGAGTGTTACAGGCAGCTCCTAGCCCCGTCCCCTACCTACTCTAAACTCTCCCCAATTCATTAACTAGCCAGTTATAAATCCTCCTAACTTTACCATTTACCTAACTGTGCGTGGGATTTTACCTACAAGAACATCAGGACAGACTTCATCAAAGACCTTGCTGAATTTAGGTATCTCATAACTCAGTCAACACTACTGACTTCTAGAAAACTATCATAAACATAACAGAAATATAAAAGATTATGATAACAGAAAAAACTTACTTGAAATTGCAAAACCTTACAGGCTTGCGACAATCCAGGGATTAAGAATACAGAATATTCATGTTACACATCAAATTGCTGCAAAAAGAAGTTTGCCCCAAAAGGCAAAGTGGGGGCTCAGGCTCCCATATGACTGTGCCCCACGGAAAACACCACCGCCAACTGCCGCCTGTGGTTGCAGACACACCTTTGCTCTTAACTCAGAGTCTGCAGAAGTCCGAGTTCAAGTGGGAGGGCAGCCATCTTTACAAAGCAGCAGGGAAGCCCCAGACAGTTGGGATCCTCAACCTCTTTGTCACTATCTCTATTTTCTTCTTCTTCTTTTTTTTAATTTTTCAATGTTTATTCATTTTTGAGAGAGAGAGCGAGAGAGAGAGAGCGAGCGTAGCACACAAGCCATGAGCAGGGGAGGGGCAGAGAGAGAGGGAGACACAGAATCTGAAGCAGGCTCCAGGCTCTGAGTTGTCAGCACAGAGCCCAATGCGGGGCTCGAACCCACAAACCGTGAGATCATGACCTGAGCCGAAGTTGGATGCTCAACCAACTGAGCCACCCAGGTGCGCCACCATCTCTATTCAGTGCCTAAAAACCTATCCCACTACAATTTAGTGATGAGACCACACCATGTGGTCTTCAGGTGCCACTTCCTCACTCTTCCCACCCACTGCTGCCTCAGGATAACACTGCCTTAAAAAGGAATTTCATTTGTTGGCAAGAAGTCAGAAACATGGCTCAGAGATCTGCTCTTTAGAACATAATAGGAAACAGGAAGAACTGTCTAGGCCATTCTGGACAATTTTCAGACGAACCTGTTATCTGAAAGAGAGATACTCCAAGCAGAGTGCATCATTCACTAGACTCAAGAGCCAGGCACCCAGCCCCACTTGCTTCCTCTAGGGCCTTGACAAAGGATGACATCATCAAGAACCCAAGGACTGAAGGCACTGCCCTAAAGAAATGGAAGATGGGGGACAGGCTTAGGAAGGTCTCCTTTGGGACTTCTTGGCCTACGTTGCCAGTGCAGTTCAGTACAATTCCATAAGCATTCATAAGCATTTACTAGGTACTTTGGGAGAGAGAGATTCAGAGTTGAGAAAGAAAAATTACTTGCTATTAAAAAGCTTTATAACTAATGGGAAGATAAAGACAACTACAAAAATTGCAAAATGCTTAGAGCTCTACAATTGTTAGCAAGAAAAGCTACATTTATGTGGCATGCACTATAGAATGTTATATACCCATTATTTAATGCTAGGAATAATAATTACTTTTAGAATTGACACTTGAGTACTATTCTAATTCCACAAATATTAACTCATTTGAAGAAGTAGGTGCTATTATTATTCCTATTTTACAGATGATGAAACAGAGAGGTTAAGTTACTTGCCCAAGGTTGCAAAGAGAGTACATGAGTCAACGAAGGACCAGAACGAATGTGATGGGCACTTACTTTCTACGGGGGTGGGGGGGAGACAAAATACAAACTTTCACGAGGACACAACATTTAAGATGGGTCCTGAAGGCTGCCCAGAGGTGCCTGACTGGAGGTGGAAATGGCAAATGCTCCAGGGGAGGTTGAGAGACAAAGAGAGACCAAGAATAGGTTCGCTGAGTTAGTGTGTCAGCCGAGGAGGAGTCAGGTCAGAACCACAAGCTACGAGTTATCAAATGACGTTCATTTAGATACTTTCTCCTAACTACTTCATTGTGCACCAAGACCCAAAGAGATGACCTAGAGCACAGTTTCTCAAACTGGAGTGAGCATCAGAATCACCTGGAGGGCTTGCTAACCCACAGACTGCCGCCTGGGCCTCATCCCCAAAAGTCTGATTTAGGAAGTCTGGGGAAGAAGCTGAGAGTTTGCATTTCTTTTCTTTATTTTTTTAAACTTTATTTATTAATTATTATTATTATTATTATTAATGTTTACTTTTTTTTGGGGGGGACAGAGAGAGACAGAGCATGAACAGGGGAGGGGCAGAGAGAGAGGGAGACACAGAATCGGAAACAGGCTCCAGGCTCCGAGCCATTAGCCCAGAGCCCGACGCGGGGCTCGAACTCACAGACCGCGAGATCGTGACCTGGCTGATGTCGGACGCTTAACCGACTGCGCCACGCAGGCGCCCCTAATGTTTACTTTTTGAGAGAGAGAGAGAGAGAGAGGAGGAAGCATAGAGAGAGAGGGACACACAGAATCCAAAGTGGGCTCCAGGCTCTGAGCTGTCAGCACAGAGACCGACAACAGGGCTCGAATCCACGAACCACAAGATCATGACCTGAGCCAGTCTTATGCTTAACCGACTGAGTGAGCCACATAGTTGCCCCTATTTTTTTAATTCTTTAAAAATTTTAGTGAGAGAGAGAGCATGTGCACGAGTGGAGGAGAGCACACTCAGTGCAGAGCCTGATGAGGGGCTCGACCCACGACTCTGGAATCACTGAAATCAAGTGTCCCAAATCAAGTTTCGGAAGCGCAACGGAATGGCCACCCAGGTGCAGTTTGCCTTTCTAATAAACTCCCAGGTGATGCTGATGCTGCCCAGCCAGGTGCTTTGAAAACCACTGCCCTCAAGTGATAGTTCTTAACCAGAGGTTATTAAAACCACACACACCTGAATCCCACTCTGGCCTATTCTAATCCAGTTGGCTTCAGTTGGGTGCAGACACCTACAGTCTTAAGAAGCCAACAGCTAATTCTGCTGTGTAGCCCAGCTGAGAATCATGTTCCTGAGACACGACTTTCATAGGGGGTCTGTAAGGTTTATGCATGTGTGGGTAGGCAGGGGTTTGCAGTCCCAAGCAGAGTCCAACTGATTCCAGCCCAGTACTTCTTTATAGTGTAGAGAATTCACCACACCCCTTTTCCTCTTACAAATCAAAGGAGGGAAACCACTAGGAATTCAAAAGAATGAACAAGTGCTGGAATAAAGGCCCCTGGCAGGCCTCAATGCTGGCTCCCGGGGTACAGGTTGTTTTAGGTGCAGGATGTAGCGGTGAAATAGAAAGACCAGGCTCCGGTCTCATGGGGTTCCCACTTACATGGGGACCACAGTCCACCTCTCCCCCTGGGCCTACATTGAGGGCGTCTCGAGCTGCAACAGGAGGCTGGAGTTAGAGATGACCAATACTTTAACATAAGCAGCTGCAGTGACGAAAGAAGAGGTACGTATTGCTTTCCTCTCTGACCCAGTGGCTTCTGGGCCCAGGAAGTGCGTTCAATTCACCTGGAGAGCTTTAGAAAAACACCTAGGTCAGGGGGCACTTAACTACATGGCCGGGGCAAGCCTGGTTTTAAAGGGACCTGGGTGACTCTAAGTGTAATTCTTCCAGGCTTGCCAGCTCCTGCTTTACCAGCTCTGCACCCACAGCAGGTAAGACAGAGTCCACCAAATGTTTTTCACAACTGGGACCTCTCCCTGGCCAAGCACGGTTTCGTGTCCTGTGCTACCAAGTGCGTTTGAGAGCCTAGGTCAACACAGGGTACTTATTTCCATTTCTGTCCGTGACTATTGTCCACAGCATGCAAAAAACTGAGGTTAGTTCTTCGGTGGGGTGCCTCAGTCTGAGGTTTAGCACCTCTCTCCTCTGGAAGATAACATTTCTGTTTGCAATTTCAATTTTGATTGCTTTGGGTTTCTTCCTTCCGATCTTTCTTGGAAAGCCAAGTGTTCCAATGAAAGAGTCCAGTCCCTCCTTTAATGGCCCCATCTTATTTTTCATAAATTAGATGATTTTTTCAAACTTATTAATTGGGAGTTTTTTCCAGCCCTCCTTATTTGGAAAGTCTTTGGATTTTTTCACCAGTGCAGTCACCCAAGTATGTGTGACTGATTTTAAACATCCAATTTGATTTCGTTTTTGAAATTAACTTTTTGTTTCTTTAGAGCAAGTGTATTTCTAGCCTTCAAAGGCACGGCTTAATGCTGGATTCACTTGGAAGGGTAATACCTCCGGCTGTGCTAAGTCCTGGTTCAATGGGGAAATAATTCCCCAAGTTTGGAATCCAAGGACCGAGAAAATGTCAAAAACAATGTGACAGACTGGTATATGTTGCCAGCTTTTTATCTTGTCAAGGAAGGATGTTAAAAACCTAACATCTATTCATCATTTCATAAAAGAAAGGCTATCTTAACACGGAAAAAAGTAGCAAACCCATGGTGGTATCATAAAGGGCAATTCTTTTTTTTTTTAAATTTTTTAATGTTTATTTATTTTTGAGACAGAGAGAGACAGAGCATGAATGGGGGAGGGTCAGAGAGAGAGGGAGACACAGAATCCTAAACAGGCTCCAGGCTCTGAGCGGTCAGCACAGAGCCCGACGCAGGGCTTGAACTCACGGACTGTGAGATCATGACCTGAGCTGAAGTCGGAGGCTTAACCGACTGAGCCACCCAGGCGTCCCCCCAAGGGCAATTCTTTAAAGACATTTGGCTTTAAGAAAAATTTGCCATAATATCATTTGGTTATAGTTTTATTATGAAAGCGTCACCAGGGTGCAGCACAAGGGAACTGTAGTTTTGGAGAAGCTGGTAACAGTTTCCTGAGTTTGATCTGTTTGGACAGCATGACAACCCTAACAGAGGTCTCCTCTGGGGGAACGACAGGGACTTTGCCACATCCCTTGGGACAGCGAGCAAAGTGTCTGTGTGAAGGAGCGCAGTGGTCCATTCACACAATTCCCTCTGGTAATCTCTGATGTGTTATCTTAGCAGTTCTTGGTTCTTTGGCAAGCTGCAGATTTCAGTGTTATGTCTGCAACCTGAATAGAGATTGCTAAATTAACTGCATTTCAAAGGTGCCACTCCCTAACTAACCAAGGTAGGGTGCTAACATCAACCTGGTGCCGAAAGAGGATTTAAAAGCAGCACATATATATATATATATATATATATATATATATATATATATATATATTTTTTTTTTTTTTTTTTTTTTTTTTTTAGTTTATTTTTGAGAGAGAGAGGGAGACAGAGCAAGTGAGTGAATGCAGTGGCTGGGCAGAGAGAGAAGGGGACAGAGGAACCAAAGCCGCCTCTACACTGACAGCAGAGAGCCCGATGTGGGGCTCAAACTCACAAACCATGAGATCATGACCTGAGCTGAAGTTGGACCCTTGAGCCACCCAGGCGCCCTGCAGCACATACTCTGAGCAGGGACAGTCAGTGTCCTATGTCATAAATCCTGTCTTATTATTTAGGGAAGTCTGTCTTCTCCCCAGAGGAGGAGCTTAGCCCCAAAGGGCAGGCCTGTGGGTCATTCATCTTTGATTTTGAGCTACTCATATGGATCTGTTAAAATTTCTTTAAAAAAAAAGTCAACATAATCTTAAAAAGATGCATGTTAATCTAAATAGCTTTAATAAGGACCTTCTGGGAAAAAAAACATGGGATGATATCATTGCTACATAATTATGGATACAATGGAGTTTCGCCATAGGAGCATTTAATTTAGGCGAATTTAACTCTAAGCACTCAGCAGATAGATCAGAAAATAACAATTAAAATAGAAGGCAGTTTCACCTGGCACCCCAGTCACTAAACACATTCCCGGAAGGGTGGTTGTGCTGCTCCCACAGACCAGAGGTTCTCAGACTTTAGTGTGCTCTCTTGCAGAGCTCCTGACTCAGTTGGCCTGGGGCAGGGCCCCCCAGATCACAGTTCTAACAAATTCCCAGGTGATACTGATGCCGCTATGCAGGAACCACATTTTAAGAACCACTGTCTCCACCCATCTGAGATCATCTGCGCTTCCTGCGGTGTAAACACCTTGCCGCCATGCTGAATTCGTGTGTGACTAGTGTTTACTGGTGTTTGTTTTTGAACACCACGGCCCCTAATCATTAAGTCAACCCCTTCATCTAGTGTTTGGCCAAAAGCTCCTGGCCTTCACTGTGAAGTCATGAATCCAGATAGCCTGATTTTGTGTTGAACTGGCCCAAGTAAAATAGGAAAGAAAGAGTAAGTGTGCTGGCTCCAAGACAGCACTTCCTTGGCCCAGCAGAGATGGTTATAGGGGACGCCAAACTCCCGGTAATCACATTAAACCTGTTCTACTTCTAAGTAGCTAGCTTTCGGTACCCATGAAGGGGGGAAGGATCCCCAGGATTGAAAAGGCCAACCAAACAGAAAAAAATGGTTCCACTGCTATGGAATAAGTCACTTACCGCGATATTGTGTAAATGACAATGATACTGATTATGTCACTGTGGTAGTCACTTGCCACTAAGAATCAGAAGTTTTTTTCTTTTGCCTGACCTTGCACATGCTGTTGCCTCTGCCTCAAATGAATGAATGAATGAATGAACAAATGAATAGATTTCTCTTTCACATACTGAAAAGGCTCTGAATGCTCTGGTACCAGTAGGTCAAGAAAAGTTTGCAGATGGAACTGTTCTAAAGTTTCTTGGATCCTCCCCCTTTCTCCCAGAATCTCCAGCTTCCTTAGAAAAGTTGGGCGTGAGCAAATACAAAGCAGACTTCATTTTTAATTCACAGCAACATGGACAGTGTTTTCTATTTCAAAGGATTGTAGCTCTGGTCAGAGAGATCTGCAGTCAGATCCAACAAAAGTTCCTACCTCAAACAGTTGACAAACTGGTTCTAAAAATAATCACAGATGACAATTTGTACACTCTGTGAATGTTAATGTCCCCTTGCGCAATTTGTCAGTAAAAAGTATATATATATTTGGGGAGAAAAGGAAACCATAGGAACTGCAACAACAACAACAAATCAACAGATTTAATAAATCTTGGCTTCTCCTTATCGAAGGGAAATTCCATTCCTGGATTTAATCCTCTGCACCTCCCAATGCACTGTAATCCTGACCCCGGGGGCCCCTCCACTAACCATGTAGAATGACCTGGTGGAAGGATCTGGAGACTAACTTTGTCTTGAGAAACACCATGAACTGGTGCTGGCTGCTTATTTCTTGCCTACTTCTGTTTCCAGGTCTCTGAATCCCTTTATGCCCTGTTTACCCATCCCTTTGAAAATATTCCCTCCTTCCCTTGTCCCCAGCATATTCTCAAAGGCATGTATTTTTTTTTAAAGCACAGAATTCCTTATCTGCTGCTGTGGAAGGAAGATGAGCTTCTGAGAATACCATCTGAAGACTATCTTGTCAACCCATGTAAATAAAAACCTAGTCCCTGTGCTTAGGGTGCTTGGGAGACTGCTCTGGGAGTGATCTCTAAAAGGATTTGGGCTAAAAATGAGCTCATCAGGCATTGGGTGGGACCAAGGTTTACTTCTGGACTCCACCCACCATCCCATCGGCCCCTGTCCAACACAAGGGGGAAGTCAGGAAATACTTGTGGATAAACACATGACAACCCAAAGACACAAACATAAAATTACTTCTGGGCAAACAGCGCTTCTGGTTCTTTGTCAGTGACTGGCTACTAAGGACAAGATTAGGAAATCAGGAATTTCCCTAGCATCACACTCTAGAAGTCCTTGTTTAGATCTGCCTTTTCCCCACAAAAGACCCGGGGCTTCTGTTCCACCCTTAGGCAATGAGATACAGTGTGAAATCAACTTGAAAGGAGGTAGCTAGCTGGGAAGATTCCTTTAAGTAACTGGGGCTTACCTCTGTCTTGTCTCCCAGGATAAGAGAGAAGCCAGAACCACCTATCTCAGTCCCTTGCAGGTGCCACAGTTCACAGTTCTGGGAAAAACTGACTCTAAGACTCAAGAAGTTTCTGGCACTACTGGGCTGCGGACTAACACCCACATGAATGATGCTGTGAGGTACAGCAGAGCTGGCAGATCCAACAGAGTCTATGCTATTTAGCGTGAAATCCAGCCCCATCACAGAGGGAGAAGTTAAGTACATTCTGCCAGATGAGCAACGGAGGTAAGCCTGGGAGTAAGTGTACCTGGCCATGGGACCAACAGAAGCTTTGTCTCCTGCTCTGGATGAGATGATGCATTTCTTTGTTTTTGCTATCAGTTTTAACTGCTGATAGCTGCTTTTCTTTTCTTTTCTTTTCTTTTTTTTTTTTTCCCCTCCCTGATAGCTGCTTTTCTTCCAACACTGGATTTTTTCCTTTCCTGGGACATAACTTTTCAAGTTTTCATATATATTTTTTTAATGTGACCTTCTTCACCCCGGTCTTCAGAGCATATTAGCCCCATTGTACAGTTGAGGCATCAAGAGGTTTCAAAACAAAGTGATGCAAGTGGTTTTTGCTTCAGGCCACCAAGGTTTAATTGTTACAGGAATTGTCCTTGTGCCATAAACAACTAGAAAACTGGACAAAATGTGACAAATTACTGTTTATAAACATTAGATATGGGCAGTGTGATCCTTCAGAGACCAAACAAACAAGGTAAGCCTCACCACTGCCCCAGACTACTACCTAGAGGCAATTTCCATAGCAGGGGAGCCCCAGAGCCCAGAGATCTTGCTGAGTGGAGAAGATGAAAGCTCTGAGTTTGGGGAGGCAGCTGGAATTTGTGGGTCAGGATAGTGAAGACGAGGTATCTATACAAAAACAAAGATCTGCAGAGGCAACCTACTGAGTCTCTGCTGAACACCGATGCGCATGTACAAGGGGTGAAACTCCATGAGGCTGCGGAAAGAACCGTGAGAGCCATGGGCCCAACAATTCTGGAAGCTCAGCTCGGCTCCTGGTAGTTCATGCTCTCACCAGTTAGAGTAGAAAAACCTTGTAATACATGGGGCATCAGGTAGAGACCGAGAAAGGTCTTGTTAGTGGAGCTAAATTTGCATTAAACTAAAGGCTCCTCTTCAGATTGGACCTGCCAAAACAGAGCTTATTAAAAGCAAGCCCTGGGGGACCTGGGGGCTCCGTGGTTAAGCATCTGACTTCGGCTCCGGTCATGTTCTCACAGTTTGTGAGCTCATGCACCGCTTTGGGTGAGATCCACACCCGCTTTGGGTAAAAACACGAGTCCCATGTCTCTCTCTCTTTCTCTCTCTCCCTCTCTCCCTCTCCCTCTCTCCCTCCCCTTTGCTCACTTATGCCCTCTCTAGGAAAAAAAAAAAAAAAAAAAAAAAAAAGCAGGCCCTGGAATGGATCCAAAAGCAATCCAATGGATCCTAAGTAACAACCATATGTCAGAACAAAGTCCAACACTTTTTTTTTTAATTTTTTTTTTTAACGTTTATTTATTTTTGAGACAGAGAGAGACAGAGCATGAATGGGGGAGGGGCAGAGAGAGAGGGAGACACAGAGTCGGAAGCAGGCTCCAGGCTCTGAGCCATCAGCCCAGAGCCCGACGCGGGGCTCGAACTCACAGACCGTGAGATCGTGACCTGAGCTGTAGTCGGACGCTTAGCCGACTGAGCCACCCAGGCGCCCCAACACTTTTTTTAATTTTAATTTTTTTAACTAAGTTTTATGGCCAAGTGGGGCTTGAACCCACAATCCTGAGATCAAGAGTCACAGGCATCCCTAAAATCCAACACTTTAAAGGAATAAAATAAATCCAACACTCAACAACATAAAATTAATATTGTCTGGCACCAGTAAAAAAAATTATATGCATGCAAAAAAATGGGAAAATATGACCCATAACTGGGAGAAATATTAATAAAAATAAACCCCAAAGTAACAATAATAATAATGGAAGTAGAAACAAGGATATGATAACAGCTACTATAAACATGCTACATATGGGCAAGAATCTAGAGAAACATGGAAAACGATAAAGAGAAATATGAAAGATATTAAAAGGACACAAATCAAACTTATAGAGCTGAACAAGATAATATATGAAATAAAAAAAATACACTAGATGGAGTTAGCAGCAGATTAAAAACTGCAAAAGAAAAGACTAGTGAATTTAGAGACATGAATTAGAAGCTATCAAAAACGAAACACCGATAGAAAAACCTGCCAGGGCATCAGTGATGTGTGGGACAACTTCCAGTGACCTAATACACATCTGAGTGGAGTCCCAGAAAGAGAAGAAAAAGGGAAAGGGCTGGAAAAAATATTTGAAGAAATAATGGTGTTGGAACAATTAGCCTTTTGTATGCTAGAAATGAAAAAGAGAACTTCAACTTATGAGATACATGAAAATCTGGTTGATGTCAATCAAAGAGCTAAATGTAAAACCTTATATATAAAATTGCAGAAGAAAACATGACCAAACATCTTTGTGACTTTGGGATAGATAAAGACTTCTTTACTAGGGCACAAAAAGCATAAAACAAAGAAAAAATTGATAAATTGGACTTCATCAAGACTCAAAATGTTTGTTCTTCAAAAGACATTGTTAATGAAAAGATAAACAACAGACAGGTAGAAAATATCTATTTGTATAAAGGACTTATATTCAGAATAAAGAACTCTAAGACTCAATAAGAGAACTCAACTTAAAAAAGAAATATGCAAGAGATTTGAATAGACATTTTACCAAAAATATACATGTATAGAAGAACTACTAGAGGGACAATAATACCAAGTCTAGGTAAGGATATTGAACAACTAGACCTCTCATATAGTGCTGGTGGGGAAGCAAAGTGGTATGCCCCTTTGGAAAACAAGTTTGGCAGTTTCTTGTAATTCTTATCATAACCCAGTGATCACCTTCCTAGGTTTTACTTAACAGGAATAAAAACATGACCCACAGAAACACTTCTACATGAATGCTCAGAGCCACATTCTTCACAATCTCCAAAAAGTAGAAATGCCCAAATGTATTTCAACTGGTGATTTAATATAAACCATACATATAATGGAATACTACTCAGCAATAAAAAGTCATGAGTCACACCATACTAATAAAAGTAAAAAACAAAACACATGATCCATCTCAATAGATACAGAAAAAGAATTTGACAAAATCCAACACCCTTTCACAGTAAAAAAATGCAACAAACTAGAAATAAAGGAAACTTCTTCAACCTGTTAAAGGATTATCTATGAGAAACCCACAGCTGACAACATACTGACTGGTGAAGAAAGCTCTCTCTGTAAGGTCCCAAAAAGACAAGAATGTCTGTTCTTGCCATTTCCATTTCACACTGTACAGGAGGTTCTAGCCAGGGCAATTAGGCAAGAAAAATAAATAAAAGGCATCCAGATTGGAAAGGAAGAAGTAAAAACTATGTTGCACATTACATGATCTCATATATAGAAAATCCTAAGGAGCTCAAAAAAATTCTAATAAATAAGTTCAGTAAGGTTGCAGGATAAAAGATTAATATACAAATATCAACTATAGTTCCATATGGTAGCAACAAATAACCTAAAATTGAAATTATGAAAATAATTCCACCTACAACAGCATCAAAAAGAATAGCATAGGAATAAATTATTTAACAAAAGGCGTTCATGAAAGAAACGTCACTGAAAGAAATTGCTGAATAAACAAATGGAAGGACATCCTGTATTCTGATCTGAATACCTGAAGACATAATATTGTTGTAATGACAACTGACCTACAGATTTAACACAATACCTATGAAAACCCTAGCTAGTCTTTCTTTCCTTTTTTGCAGAAGCAGACAAACTTCCTAAAATTTTATGACAATATAAGGGACCCAGCCAAAAAACTCTTGAAACAGAAGAATAAAGTTGGAGGACTTATATTCTGATTTCAAAAGTTACCAGAAAGCAATGAAAATCAAGACAGTATAGTTCTGCCATAAGGACAGACATGTAGAACAATAGCATAGAATTGAGAGTCCAGAAATAAATTCATATATTTATGGTCAATTGATTATTTGACCAGGGTACCAGGACAATTCAGTGGGGGAAAGGATAAAGAAAGTCTTTCAACAAATAGTGCTGGGATAAATGGATAGCCACACGCAATCCTGAGGTACGCTGGACCTGTACCTCACACCAAATACAAAAATTCACTCAAAATGTATCAGAAACCTAAATGTTAAGAGATAAAACTATATAGTCTTTAGAAGAAAGAAGAAAACATGGGTACAAATCTCTGTGACCTTGGATTTGGCAATGGTTTCTTAGATTTGATGTCAAAAGCACAACCAACAAAAGAAAAAATAAACTAGATGTCATCAAAACTAAAAATTATACATCAAAGGACATTATCAAGAAGGTGAAAAGACAACCCACAGAATGAGAGAAAATATTTGTAAATCATATAACTGATAAGGGATTAATATCCATATATATAAAGAAGTCTTACAACTCAAGAATAAAAAGACAAATATCCCAATTTAAAAATGGGCAAACGGATGGAACTAGAGGGTATTAAGCTAAGCAAAATTAGTCAGAGAAAGACAAATATCCTATGACTTCACTCATACGAGGACTTTAAGATACAAAACAGGTGAACATAAGGGAAGGGAAGCAAAAATAATATAAAAACAGGGAGGGGGACAAAACAGAAGAGACTCATAAATATGGAGAACAAACTGAGGGTTACTGGAGGGGTTGTGGGAGGGGGGGATGGGCTAAATGGGGAAGGGGCACTAAGGAATCTACTCCTGAAATCATTGTTGCACTATATGCTAACTAACTTGGATGTAAATTAAAAAAATAGGGGCACCTGGGTGGCTCAGTCGGTTAAGCATCCGACTTCAGCCAGGTCACGATCTCACGGTCCGTGAGTTCGAGCCCCGCGTCGGGCTCTGGGCTGATGGCTCAGAGCCTGGAGCCTGTTTCCGATTCTGTGTCTCCCTCTCTCTCTGCCCCTCCCCCGTTCATGCTCTGTCTCTCTCTGTCTCAAAAATAAATAAACGTTAAAAAAAATTAAAAAAAAATAAATTTTAAAAAATGGGCAAAGAATCTGAACAGACATTTCCCTAAAGATGATAAACAAACGGCCAGTTAGCAGTAGAGAGTATGTTCAACATCACTAGCCTTTGATAAAGGAAATGCAAATCAAAAGCACAATGCAATATTGCTTCATGCCCACTGGGATGGCTATAATAAAAAAGATGGACGATAACAAGTGCCATCAAGGATGTGGAGAAATTGAAACCCTCATACGTTGCTGGTAGGAGGAATGTAAACTGATGCAATCTCTTTGGAAACAGTTTGCCAATTCCTCAAAAAGTTCAACTTAGAGCTGGCATACGGCCCAGCAATTCTACTCCTAGGTCAATACCTAAGAGAACTGAAACCATACATCCCCACAAACACTTGTCCATGAATCATAACAGTATTGTTTATAACAGCCCAAAAATCCATCAACTAATGAATAAATAAAACATGGTATACTGATCCAATGGAATACTATTCTGCCATAAAAAAAGAACAGTGTTGATTCATGATCCAAGAGGGATGAACCTTGAAAACATTAAGAATCCAGACACAAAAGGCCACATGCTGTATGATTCCATTTATATGAAGTGTCCAGAATAAGTTTTCAAAAACAATTTGCTTAACTAGTTTAATGGACACAGATTATCTGTGATGAGGGCTGTTGGAGTGGGGCAATATAGGAACGCAGAGAAAAACTGAAATCACAGATGATCTGAGACCCCAGTTGCTCATTTGAACAGTATTTTACTCTTGGGGTGGAAATGTGGGTAAGAAGGTTTCATGACATAGCTCTGTTACAGGTCTAGACACTTGGCCCAACTCACGCTACTACAAGGCTCTTAATTTTGGTCATGGAAATGGGCACTGCACCAGGAACCAGGGAAGCTTGACTATTTCACTAACTAGCCGTGTGACCTTGGGCAAGTCACTTAATTGCTATAGTTTCCATTCCACCTACTGATTAAATGGTCTCGAAACTCTAAAATTCTAAGAACCGTGGGCCTATGTACTCAGCACCAAGGCTTGGAATTAACGAGGGGTAAACACCACATGAACCTAGCAATCTAATAACACATCCTGTATTATTCTGACTTCCGAAAGGCAGCTAGAATCATCTGCTTATTTTAGGAGCTCGCTGTTCCCTGGGAAAGATACTTTTGGCAAAAGCAACCATTCAGATGACAGTTTAGTGTTTTGGGAAAAGCAACTAATTTATTGACAACAAAGCCTGTTTTTTTTCCTTGAAATTTCATAGCTGTAGGCCCAGAAATAAAAAGTCCCCAGAAGACTTTAAAAATATGTTCTCAATTCCCTTTTATCTCCCACCCAGAGCTGAGAGAACAGCACCAACTGTGTCATATTAAACACATCTGCATCCAACACCGATAAAAGTGCATGACCAAGGGAACAGATAAGAATTGTTTTCAATTTGTTCAGATGGGATTGGTTAAATTTAACCTAATTAGACCAAATAATCAAAGCAGGTGTTTGTAAGTTGCCAATGT
Source organism: Felis catus (assembly GCF_018350175.1). Classification (NCBI taxonomy): domain Eukaryota; kingdom Metazoa; phylum Chordata; class Mammalia; order Carnivora; family Felidae; genus Felis; species Felis catus. Next base: position 63,142,083 of record NC_058370.1, read on the forward strand.
TTTTATACTCTGTAATTGTTTGGCTATATTTCCCAGGAACTTAAGTAAAGGAAGTTAGTATGTCATAAAAATCATTGACCTTATACTTATTCATGTCACACATATATTATTCACGTTCCAGGTGGTACAAATACAAGGCATTGTTGAATACTTGTCACAGATTTTAGCATTTGACCATCATCAACATCTAAGCTGGCCTTTGGGAGTGCTTACATTACCTAACTTCCATTATATAAATACAAGCAGTAATAAATGAGAGCCTGTCTTCTAATCTTACATTGATCTACAAAGCACATTGACTTGGCATTTAGACTACTTAGGGATTCTGACTTCACTCTCATAAGCTGGTCACTTTTAAGGCATTTAGAGGAAAAATAATAACAATAAAAGTTACATTCTAGTAACACAAAATGTTTATTGCATTTGGCGGAATGATGAGATCTGAACTATAAATCTCAACTAACAAAGGAACTACAGAACGCAGTCACCAGCAGCCTGGAATTGGGAAGTGCTTCATGTAGTGGCCGTAGGTCCACTTGTGAAGGGAAAAAGGGCAGGTGGCTGCCTGGGAGCGGTCAAGCTTTCTCTTTCTAGTAACTGCTTGTGTCCCTGGTACACTCTCATGTTATTGCATATACTGCTGGCACAGGAGAGACAGAAATGAGGCAAGAAAATCCCCATGAAAGCCTATGATCTGGAAACTCCTATAGAGGGGATCCCTCTCTAAGGCCTGGGGGTTCTACAAGAGAGGAAGAGGAATGGGAAGACAAAACAACCAACAGGGTTCTAGGGCACTCCTCCCCAAGGTAGAGATTTTCCTAATTCTGGCCCCAATTGGGCTGCGGGGCCACAGCGTCAACACCTGGAGAGCCAGGCTCTTCTGTCTCACTACACATGAGACACTTGGCCGGTTTTCTCTGTGCCTTAGGTTTCCTCACGTCTAACACGAAGGACCACTAGTACCTCCCTTACTAATGCACACAAAATGCTTGGCACAGTGCTTGGCATGGCGGTAGGCGCTCAATAGCTGTTGGTCAAAAATTATGATGATCCCGGGGCACCTGGGTGGCTCAGTCGGTTGAGTGTCTGACTTCGGCTCAAGTCATGATCTCACGGTTGAACCCGCATCAAGCTCTGTGCTGACAGCTCGGAGCCTGGAGCCTGCTTCGGGTTCTGTGTCTCCCCCTCTCTCTACCCCTCCCCCGCTCACGCTCTGTGTCTCTCTGTCTCTCAATAATAAATACATGTTAAAAAAAATTTTTTTTTAAGAATTACGATGATCCCTATAAGGAAGAGGGTATTGAAAATGCTTCCTGAGGACAAGAGTATGCCGGATATCCTATATACATTTCAGGGGAAGGGAAACAGCCTTTTGAGATCACTTATACTCTGTGGAAGGAGGATGGAAAATGTCCAGCCTGAGAAGGAAAAACTGAAGGTGGGTTTCCAGTGAGAATGAAAGCTCTTTCTCCCATCCCTGCCCAGGCCTGCAAGGCAACCCCGAAGTGCTTGTGGCAGTTAGTCCTCTTCTTCCTCACCCCCCAGCTCCAACTGGAGACTATAATTTTCTTTCTAGCAGGAAACTGATGCATACGAATGATGACAGATGGATTCAGAAGAGGAAAAAGAATACAGGGGACAGAGCGTCCTTGTGGGTTTAAATCACGTTAGAACTCAAAACAAAACCCCCAGATCTGGAATTTTTAAAACCTAGTTAATGGCTGAGGAAACCTCAAAGGCTGGGGAAGCATGAAGATAAAAGTCTGAATCACACAAAACACATCATTATCTTAAGCTTTTCTAATCGTCTTCTCTGCCTTTCCCCCTCACTGTTTTTCTCATTGTTTATGCCCCAGCCCCTCAATGTGGTTCTGAGACACTTCAGAGATAGAAATAGCTTTCCAAGGTCACGTACAGAATAGTGTTTGAGAGGAGATGGACAGACCCTCCTTCAACCAAAAAAAGTTTCCCTGAAACTGATACTACTTTACTTCTTTCGGAATAATTAAGCACTTTCAAGATTCAGTTAGATTCATTTACTGCTGAAATGCAAGTACATACACCCATATGAATAAAACAGAATCATGGTGTGTAAGATTCATAAAATGGAAAATAAGAGAAAGAAACTCCCATGATGGCGCCATTCTAAGACAAGTGTTTTGAAGCACTGTGCTGCCTTTAACTTCAGTCTGGTTCTCTGCTCCCCACTCCCACCTCCTAGACCCCCAGTGCCGATGATCACAAGGTCTGGACAAATCCCCCTGACATTCCATTAATGGATTTTCAGTTACATTCTTTTTCAGCGACAATAGGAACTTGGTTCATAAGGGTCCTAAGAATTCTATGAGGACGAGGGCAAAGAAGGAAATGTCTCCTTGTCTTAAAAAACCACACAATGCCACTCTCTGTCTTACGTCCTTCAATGATCTCCTTTTGTCTACAGGGTCAAGTCCAGGCTCCTCAGACTGGCCTACGAGGTCCTTCGTGATTGAGTTCCTACCTCTGCAGCCTCCCTTCCAGTCACACCTGCCTGGTCTTGAACTGATACTCTGGTCATTGTCCTAGCTCTTTGAAGGCTGTGCTGACTCGTGTCTCTGTGGCTTTGGCCATGGTCTTCCTTCTGTCTATAATGCCCACCTTTACCTTGACCATGCGGTTAATCTCTACTCACCCTCAAAATTCAGCTCAACTGAAGTCTCCCCGCCTTCCCAAGAAAAAATGACCTTCCAGGGGCGCCTGGGTAGCTCAGCTGGTTGAGTGCCCGACTCTTGATTTAGGTCATGATCTCACAGTTCGTGGGATCGAGCCCCATGTCAGGCTCTGTGCTGCCAGCATGGAGCCTGCTTGGGATTCTCTCTCCCTCTCTCTCTCTCTCTCAAGCCCCACTTGTGTGTGCATGCTCTCTCTCTCAAAATAAATTTAAAAGCTTAAAAAAAAAATGACTTTCCATTCTTTGGTGCTTCCAGTGTATCCCACACACACTTCCTTTGTAATACCTGCAAACCCTACTGTGCCTACTTACAAGCCCAAATCATATGCATGTGTATCTCCAGCTACAGGTGCTCAATGAGTCTGATGCCAACATGTCATTTCTGATGAATAAAGAAATAAATGAACAACAACAAAAAATGACCCTTTTTTTTGAATCAGTCAGAGGGGCAGGAGCATCCTTAATCAAGTGGATTTCCTGACATTCTGTCCCAGGTATGCCATGCTTCAGTATTTTCCTAGGAAAGCAGGCATTTCTTCTTTCCCAAAGATGTTTAAAATAAGAGGAGAGCTGTGAATGTGAGGGGCTGCAGGGTACTGGATTAGATGCATGTTTCTAGCTAGTGATAATGATGATAATAATATTAACAGTAGCTAATATTTATTGAGCACTTATTCTGTGTGATGCAAAGCACATTCTATACATAGGAATTTATATATATTAGTCGAAAACCAGTCTAAGATATAGATCCTGTTATCACCCCCAATTACAATTGAGAAAAACTGTCTCAGAGAGGTTCATTGACTTGCCTAAGGTCACAAAACTAGTAAATGGCAGACCTAGGATTCAAATCCAGGGATATGGCTTCAGAGCCTAAATGATATACTCCCTTACTCTCAGCTTCGTGAGCTAATAATGGAGGTAGATATGCACACATTTACAAACATACACATGATATAAACATAACATTTGAATCAGAAAATAAATTTACACCTGACTGATGCATGAATTTAAATAAGACTTTGTATCTTGATGACAATTGTTATTATTCTAAAAACTGAGGAAAACTCTGCATTTCTATCAGTTAATAACAAACCCTCATAGTTAGGGCCTGCTATGTACTTAGCTGGGGGACAAGGAATCTACAGCACGATCCATTCTTTCAAGTTACTTGCAAGGTAACACTATAATGTCATGACATTATTTCAAAATCATATTGTAGTCTACTCATCCAAATAAGTGATCATCTTGTGTGGTGATATATTTAGCTGTTGCTCAAACTGCCTTTGGAAACAATTTATGAAACACATAAGAATAGATTTCATTACTTTAAGCTCATAGTTTGTTTTTATCCTAAACAGTGCCATCCACTTTAATTGCCATCACATTTGACATTTGGTTAGTTCTAAAAATCTAGTTCCATCCTCAAAGAAGGAAAATTTGTTAGTACTGTTTGTGTGAATGTACTATAAGATTACATACATTCATACAGATAGACACAGACATGCACACGCATCTGTGGCTTAGGTGGGCAAACACCAAAGGACTGGATAAAATCCTTACTTGTCTGTTAGGAATATAACATGAGCCATATATATAATTTTTTATGTTCCAGCAGCTACATTTTTTAAAGTAAAAGGAAACAGGTGAAATTAATTTTAACAATACATTCTATTTAGCCCAATATATCAAAAATATTATCATTCCAACATGTAATCAATATAAAAAAATTAACGAGAAATTTTACATTCTTTTTTTCATACTAACTCTTTGAAATGTGGTGTGTATTTTATTCTTACAAAGCATTCCAATTTGGATGGACCACATCTCAAGTGCTCAGGAGTCCTGCCATATTGGGCAGTGCAGGATAAAATAGTTAGGGCTATGGCTTTCAGAACAGAATAAGGGCAAGAGTACCCACCCCCACACATCTTACTCTGCAAAGTACCCGAAGAGGGATGATGCATCGATCCAAGTGCAATACTGTGGAGTAATAAACCACAGCTTGTGACCACATTTAACTGGGGTACAAATTCCAAATACTGCAAGACTTTGGAGGGAAGGATGGCTCAAAAAAGGCCAATGTCATCTTCCTGAAGGAGACCAGCCATCAATAAAGGGTGGGTGGTTGGAGAACAGAGTAGGGAATTCCAAAACATTCAAGGAATGTCCCTCCGGACGAGGAATAAAGGTACTAATACATCGAGAAAAACTTAGTCCAAATAAACTGATGATTACAGTCAACCACTCTAACGACTGGACTTGTTAGTCGTGAGCAACTCTTTCACCGCCAAAGTCCTTTAGCTACCAAGCAGAGAAGTATTATAAAGCTATATGGAATTTGGAACTGAAATATAAAAATAGAGGAAACCCAAAAACAACTTATTTGGTAACACCCAATTTATAATCTCTGCACCCTAGTTCAAGTGTAAAATATGGTGGCGCAACCCTGGGATTTCCTACAGCGAAGGTGATCTATAACTTATTGTGCAAACCGGGACACTTGTAAGAGGAAAGGGGGGCACCATTAATAATTATGCTGGGACAAGAGGCATAAAGTAGGCCCGTTTTACAACTATAAAACTATATGATCCTATTCTACCAAACGGATACAACAGCTCCCCCTGTGCAGGGATGTGGAGCTGATGAAAGCCCAGGCAGGTTCTTCTTACCTCTGCATGGCCACAGGGGCTTTGTGGGCTAATATACATTGATCTGGGTGAGATGGTTTCGCACCTCCCCCTCAAAGCAATTTAAATTGGTTTGAATTTGGGAACAGGGTTCCATATGGACAGAGCCGGACTCTGACAGCCTGAATATATTTACTGAAGACAAGAAATCATTGACAGACTAAATGTAACAGAGGAAAAGCCTGGCCTGCTTGTACTCAGAATGTGACTTTGTAATTGTAGCCTCTTTTAGACAGGCCTAATCAATTAGAAGAGGCTGATTTTAACCAGTTGCAGGCTCATTACCCTGCATTCCAGTTTGTGTTGATGAAAATCAGTTTCAGTCTGTGGCCTGGAACTCATGTACAGCACTTCCTGCAGCCTCTTATATAAACACATCAAAAAAAATTTTTTTTTTTAAATTTGGAGTTGCCCTTCTCCATTTTAAGAAAACCACTCTGTGAATCATGATTAAAATAGAACAATTGTAATATGGATCTGGGGCCCCATACCAGGAAACATACTTGACCAAGGAACATACCTCAAGGCAGAGCTTAAAGCAGTGAAGGGCAAATTTGAGACAGAGTCTCAGGTATGCAGGCTCCAGGATCAAATGAGCCCAGCTCAGTAAGGTCCACGGAATGGAGCAGAATGGACTCTCAGTTACTGAAAATGACAAACTACCAAAGAAAATGCATGGAAGAGGAAAAAAAGCCAAGGTGTCTGAAATACAGAGGGCATCTGAGTAGAGTCCAAACTCTTTCCTGAATGATCAAATTGAAAATAAATAGCAAACTTCCAACTAAACAAGGACAGGTTTCCTTGAGAAGCTTCTATGAGGTAGCCATATGACGCTATGCTTAATTTTGATGTGTGGTTAGTTTTACAAAAGTAGAAGCTGGGGGAGTGTGTGGTACAACCACTCGAAACCCCACCTGTATTTCAAAGATCCGTAATTGTTCCAAAATATGATGTAACTATGAATCATACCTGGCTGGTTGCCTTTTGTGGGTTTGTCAAGGCAGCGAGTCAACAGGAAGAGAATATCAATATATACAGCTCTGGTCACCAAACATGGATTTTGCCTAGAAAGGTAAAGAACAGCAGATAAATTGATATTTTCTCTCCCCGAGGCCTGGGTCACAGAAGAGAAAAAGGTATTTTGTAACAGGCATATCATGAGGCTTACGGAGTTACGGTGAATGCTAAAAAAGACAGATAATCACCAATGGTGAAGACACGTCAGTAAGTCAAGTGAGGAAATGAAATCCTAGAGCATATGGTGGAGGTTGGGGATACACATGTAAAGAACAGATAAAACTCTATGCTCTGGTTCCAAATAAAACAAACTGAAAACAAACAAAAACCAATATCCTATCCTAGTTATTTGAAAACAAGGAGATGTGGCAGAGGGAATTATATTCTATTATTTTCCTCTTAAGTGGACAGATCTGGGGGAAAATCATTGGTTACGAGTATCACTGACTTAGCATTTTGGAGAAGGAGAACTGCAATCACATAGGACAAACCATACCTATGGACTTAAAATAACCAGCTGAAAAACAAACACACAGAAGGGCTAACAAACACTGCGACAGACATTCCTTTCCCAATAAATGGAATTTTTTCTTCTTTCAATATGTGGAGCTCACTTTACTCTTTGAATCACATGCTGGAAAAAAGTGGGCCTGGATTTAGGGGTCTGGATTAAAAAAAAAAAAAAAAAAGGAAAAATGAAGACTTTCTTTTGAGAACAGTGCTGAAGGTCCCCTGGCTCTGAGCCTCAGTTCAGACTGACCATGAAAAGGGCCCCAACCTCCTTGGTGTACTAACAATTCAGCCTAAGTAGTAAAAACAGTAGCGACAGATCTGGGTTTGAATCCTGGCTTTGCTGCTTACTCCTGTGACCTGAATCACATTCCTGACCTGTACAATGGGAACCCTAATCACCACAGAGTGAGTCACTGTGAGCTTCCGAGGTGGCACAGCGACCAGAACACCGCCTCGCTGCCTGGTCATGGCACATGCTCCATCGGTGCTTGTTCCCGCCCGGTTCTGCTTCCAACTTAAGATCATGGGATGGCACACGGATGCTGCCAGTGAGATTCCATACACTCGGCCCCTAAACCCATCCTTCTCATTCCCTGCATTTTAACAGTTTTACCATTTCCCTACTCTGTCCCAAAACGCCCGTATTCTAGGCTGGCAGATGAAAAGCAAGTCAGATACTTATGATTTAAAACAAAACTATCTTGTGTCAAGGTCTCTCTGTTGCTGACCCGCCTCATTTCTGTCCTACTGACTTGCTTCCTCTATAGTATCTGCTCGCTCTGACTCTTACCCTACCATGACCCGTGGCTTATATGTATACCCTACATTTGGCCTCATTTCATACCTGCACCTAGCTACTTTTTTTAATGAGCTTTAAAAAATAGGTAACATGTGCACGTGGCCTAAAAATTATTCAGCATAAAAGGGCATGTGGTGAAAATTAAGCTCTTTTCCAACCACTGCCCTCTACTCATATTTTGCTCCTTGGAGTCAACCACTATTACCAATTTTCAGTATGTCCTTGCAGGGACATTCTGTTCATTTATAAGCATCTATCTATAGTTACCCACTTGTTTATTTTTACAGAAATAGTGGTTTACTATATGCTAAGTTCTAGGCATTACTTTTTTTCACTTCTATATTTTGGATATCATTCCATTAAAAACAGAGATTTGCCTCATTTTTTAAATGGTTGTAGACTGCTCCCTGTCAGAGGTACCAATCCCCTTTTGGAATAATGCAGATTGTTTAAGATACTTGGCTAAAAACAAGGAAGAATATATATGTACATCAATTTTGTAAATATAAATCAGTACTCAGGGGAGAAATTCCTAGAAGCTGAATAGATCAATCAAGGTATTTGCACATTTAAAATTTTGATGGATTTTGACAAGATGCTCTCCAAAAAGATTATACCAATTTACACACTTTCACCAACAGCATGTAAGAATTCTAGTCTCCCACAACCTGACCAACACAGTGCACTATTAAACTTTTTGACTTTTGCCAGGGTGAAAAACAAGATCTCATCATTTGAAGTTGCAATTATTTTCTTATAAGTGAGATTGATCATCATTTCATATGCTTTTCAAAAAAGATACTTGAATTGCCTTTTCTGTGTAATGTTTTCAACTCCCCTGTCCGTTATGTTGTGGGTCTTTTCCTTATTGGTTCATAGGAGCTCTTTGTATATTAAGGAAATCTCCTTTTTGTCACATGTGTTACAAATGTTTTTGCAGTTTATCATTTGTCTTTTAACTTTATATTTTTTTTTTTTTGCAATTTAATGTTCAATTCTATGCAGCCAAATATATTAGTATTTTTATTTATGCCTCCTGGGTTTTACACTTTTATATAAATTTTATATAAAATTTTTTAATTGTCCCACATTTTCTTATAGTACTTTACAGTTCCATTTTTTGTTGTTGTTGCTTAAAACTTTTATCTTTTTGGAATTTTTCTCCCTAATCCTCCCCCTATCTTTTGTTTCTATCTCATTTTCCCCAGTTCTCTTAATTCTAATTTCCTGTCTTTGCTCTTCTACTCCCTGTGAAAGGCCCAGCTTAGGAAAACTTCTTTGATGGTATAATTTGCAATTCTAGTGTTGCCACTGTTTAACAGGTAGGACTTCCCTCTGCCAAAAAAAGGGGCACTGAAGAAAGAAAGTGAGAAGAGCCAATGCTGGGGTTAATGAATCATTAGACAGGTAGCACAGGGCTGAGTAAGTGGCCTGCAGGTAGCAGATGGAATCCCCTCAAAGCACTAGCTTTGAGCTAAGTCCTGGGAAGTGAGGTACATGAGATGATTTCTGACCTCAGAGAATTCTGTCCAGTTATGGAGGCAAAAATAACGGCAAACTTTGGGACAGGATGTAAGGAGTTAAGAGAAAGAACATCAAGGTGGACTGGAGAAATGAAAAAGGTTTATGAAGATGTAATTCCAACCGGGCTGTGAAAGACGGGAAGAATTTAGCTAGACAAAGTTGACAGGGAAGGGCATTCTAAGAGGCGGCAACAGACGTGGGAAGGAATTAGTCTGGCTTGTCCACAGACCTGGGAAGATCAGGGTGGGAAGATTAGAGAATGTGCTGAAAAGTAGGAACAAGAATAAGGCAGGCTGGGCTTTCAGGACACAGGATACTTCATTCCAACTGGGTGCTTCTTAGTATAAAAATGCACTGCCTGTTCCCATATGGCCGTAGAGTCATAGCTTTTCATCCTGGATGTTTTCCTGTTGGTGGAGCCATACAGAACCATAAAGGGAAATTTCTGGAAAGCTGGTTTGATTTTCAACTCTGATGAGGAGCCTAGTTTCCATGATATTTTTAGCTAAGTTAATGTATTTTTTTAAAATTTCTAAATGAGTAGAGGAAAGGTAGGCAGTCTTTAGGGCTCCATGCCTGGTTGAAGTGCTCTGTATCTTTTTTGGACCTGGCACCGGTTGTCAACCTTGCTGGACTCTTGGGACACTTCCAGGACCACTCTGCCCCCATAACAGAGAGGCTCTGGGCCAGGTCTGACACAGTCAACGAGACTGTGGGGGACTCCCTCAAACGCTGCTGCTTTGGATTCCAGGAAACAGAGGGTCGGGGCCACAAAGGAGTCCATCCTTGGCTTTTCCTCTGAGACGGAATCAGAGAAAAATTCTGGCTCAGAGTCCACTGTTCTTGGCTCTACCCTCAAGGATAGCCATGGCCACAGCCTCAGCCACAATCACAGCCACATAATATCCCTGTCTGGAGTTAGAGTTGGGCCTCACTCTGAACTGGCTTCTAGGTCAGGAAAATAATTGTGTTGTCTTTTTCTTTCTCTCACTATTACTTGGTATTTATTCGGACTTGGGAATGGTACACTGTGAGTTCAGGGTGAGCCAGAGGTTTGTTCTCGGTCTGTGAAGCCACTTTGATGATGGGAATAAAATCCCAGGGAACAGCAAGCCAGCTGGACAGGAAACCAACCCACAGGGTTTTGGTGGGCTTGGGGATTTTTTTCTACTCCCAAATGGAAAAATCCTGGCATGGGGTATGGTATAATAGAGATTTAGAGTGTTCAAAAAAAAAAAAAAATCAGAAATGGTCAGGGTCTAACAGATGGGCTGAAAGACGGCAGAACGGAGGCTGTGGAAGGAGCAGCAGGACCGGGTACTAGGAGGACCAAGTTTACATATATAAAATCGAACAAAGGGCTTGTTAAGAATCTCACTTTCTCCTATTTTTTTAAACATTTGTCCCTTGACAAATAACCACCTGAGAACCTGATTAATCCATTTCTGCCTTGGGAAATCTCTGCACTTCATTAAACCTCCTGCCCTCTCTCCTGGAAATTGGGGGGAGGCAGAACGCAGGGCGGAGAGAGTAGGGCTCCCCAGACACGTCCACAATGGCCCCAGTGTCTACAGGACAGCAGGAGTTCCTGGGAAGTCTGAGATAAATTATTCACTTCTCCTGTCCCTTCCGGAATCCCGGTGGCTACAGAGGTTCTTAACTGAGGGCCATTCATTCGGAAAACATTAACTGAGAGGCTACTGAGAGCTCTCAGTAGTGCCAGGGTTTGGAAATATGAAGATAAAATGATTCAGTGACATAGTCACTGCCCTCAAGGAACTTAGAGTCCTGAATAGTGTTCTCAATTGTAGGTTATGACCCATTTTGTTGATTATGAAATCAACATTCATATGAGTGGCGACCAGCATAACAGAGAGAAAAGAAGGGAGGGGAAGGAGAAGAGGAAGGAGGGAGGGGAAACAGAGAGGATTTGGGGCAACAGAGGGAGGGAGAGGAGGAGGATAAGAGGGACAGAGAGGGAGGAAAAGAAGAAGGGAAGGAGGGAGGGAGGGAAAGGGAGGAGGAAAATATAATCAGAGTTCATCAAGGTGCACTATTTCCTTCACTTGTTTCCATAAAGTCCTTGCCCGGGATCAGTTTTTAATAAATCACCTTTGGTGTTAGAAGTCAATAATTTATGAAATGCAATTATTTTAAATAAAAACATTGATTGATTTGTTCTCCTTTTTTCCCTTCCAGGTAATAAACCACCCCGCATTATACCGAATGGATTCAACAGGGTTATGCTTGGTATCCAAAGTGATGGTGGATATGTTGAAAGCAAACATTCCTGAAACTAAATATGCTACAACTTGAATAAATTTCCTCTCTGTTGCATTTTTTTTTAACAGACTGTTCATGTCTTATATAAATATTATCACAATCTCAAACTATGCAAGAATTCATGTGTGTATACGTATATACACACATAGACACAGCACACATACACATTAGCTCATATGTAAAATTATCTGTTTCAAGTGATTGTCAAAAACTCTTGAAAGCCACTAGTCTAGTGGGAGAAACAAACAACCAATCATATTAGAGTATGAGGGGTGGCCCAAAAGAAGGGTTTGACAGAGTAAAAATTAAGGATGGATGAAGAGGGACCTGCCTAGTCCTCCTGGGTGAGTCAGGGAGTGGCTCGGCAAAAAGCTGGAGAATGAGAAGCCTGGGATACAGAACATGGGCAGAGCGACCCCAGCAGAAGAAGCAGCATGTCCAGAGACACATGACATGTTTGGAGAATAACGAGAAATGCAAAGGAGACATGGGAGGGGAAGACAACAGGAAATCATAGAGGATGAGTGAAACACCCAATGGGAGAGCTTAGGAGTGACCTTTCAGAACTCAAAAGCCCCAAAGGGTTGAAGCTGCCAGTGGGACCCCACCAGCCCAATCCATGCTGGAAAGCTGAGATCCCCACTCACTAGTGTGAAGCTTCGGTGGGCCCCCTAGAAGGGACAGACAGTTCACTCTGGGCATACTACGCTCTCCCAGAAGCATTCACTGTCATCTTCAGAGGGCTGGAAATAGCTGTTATGGCTGTAGACTGCTAGTGTCTGTTAAGGTCTCTAAGTCAAATGACTGTATCTGGACTTCAACAGAGTCAGGGTCTGAGATCACTCTAATATCCAGGGAACTACTCCCCCAGAAGCCTAATCAGACTCATGACTTAACCTCATTAATCTAGAAACATTTACTGAGTACCATGGGGGATATCCTACTTGGGACAGAAAGGGAGGGAGAGGAGAAAGTTCTGATCTTGCAGAGCTTATGGTATAAAAAAAACAATCAGAGGGAATGTCATGGAGGAGGGGGTCTGGAGACACAGAAGGATTTGGCTCGGGAAGGGGAAGAAGGAATCCAGGGAGGAGAGCTCACTGGAGCAGATACAATGGTGAGAACATGCCTGCCACATGCAGGGACAAATGAAGGCCAGAAAGTCAGACAGGTGCAGGTGACAAGCATGACGGCTTAAAATGACTCTGGAGCTCAAGTCCTAGTAGGGGCTCATCACAACCCATTGCGGGCTCTAATGCTGGCCCCTACACAGCCTCACTCCTACTCAGACGGCTTCCGCTCTCAACCACAATGCACAAAAAGCACTAGCAGCCTCCTACCATGGAGCCAGCCAGGGTGTTAATGAAGTAATATCCCAGGGACCACCATCAGGCCCAAAATAGGCTGGAAAGAAGAAAACCAGAAAAATTGGTGGGGAGCAAGGGGAGAGAAGGCAGGTGAGAAGTGGGGGGAGGGGCAAGAGAAGAATAATGAGGGAGAGGAGGTGGTAGGAGAGGGAGGGGGGAAAAGAGTCTAGAACATCCTCCCATATCTTGCTACAATCTCCCCAGTGACATATGTCCAGCCACACCATGTCCTTTATTGAAAGTTCACTTCAAAGCCTGTCCTCCAAGAAAACCTCCCCTAATTAACCATCAGAAAACAGTCTCCAAGGACAATCCGAATGGGTGACCTGACACAGTGTTTTGCTGACCATCCTTTGGTCTCCCAGAGATCCCGCTGGCCATCTTTGCAAACCTAGGCAGTTCATGTCTCTGCATTGGTAGCTGCCCACAGACCAGAGTTGCCTCTCCTTACATTTGGATATAAAAGGAAGAGCTGTTATGGGTTAGGAGCCAGGAGGTACTTCTTTGATGCAGGCCACATTAAGTCATATAAATGTGGAAGTGTAAATTAAATAAAAAAGAACCCCTCTCTCCCTGCTGATTTCCATTTTTACCACAGCCCCCAGCCAAGCAACCATCACATGGCATTCTTGGAGGAACAATAGGGGATTTGTTTAAACCAAGATGCCAAATGGTCATGAATTGCAGAATGTATATTTTTAAACAAGTTATTTTCCCCCACTGTAACATCCAGAATTTAGATCTGTATGCAGGGCCAGCTGGCAGCAGCACGCAGGATCTGGCTGGCTACCCAGGGCTGCTCGTTTACCTTGCCCTCCCCTGAGGGGGTGTGACGGCTGAGCTGCATTTTTATGGTACGCTCCAGCTTCCATCCAGCCTTCCTTGGTCGGAGCTTTGCAAGTGTTTATACTCACACCCACACGTAGAGGCTGCCCTGTAGCCCTCTTACTTGAATTTTCCTTTTAAAGTGAAGCCATCTTCATGCCCTGCTCTGGTGGTTGACCAACTTATAGGGAATTGACCGAGTTGCCATGCCCAAAGCAAGAGACCAGGAGCTGTGAGCCCCAGCTTCCAGCATTGCGCTGCACAGCACATGGGGCTTCCCCTGGAAAAGCAGCTTTTGTTCCGAGGAATGGAATCTGTGAAAACAGGGCCCCAACCACTTTACCGGGGTTCTGGGTAGGCACTCCACAAGGCACAGGCAGTCTGTCGAAGGCACCAGGGCACTGCGTAGGTCAGGGCCCAGGCCACAGCTGCCTCTGCTTCCCTGGCAAAACTGCTGCTCAAGAGGAAGCCCGCAATCTCAAGGCCAAGGCTTTGCCTTTTCCCTCCATTAAGGCTCACCTGCCTTTTCAGAGGACCCCCAGGGAGCCTCCCACACCCCCCAGAGGCCCCCATATTTTTCCATCTTTCTATTAGGCATCTTTTTCTCATTAATGTACTAACACTCAAGTTATGTGCAGAGAATGAGGAAAAAGAGACCTTGTGTGGGGCTTGGGATTTGTTCAAAGCCTGGGGAAATCGTTTTAGAGGGTGTATGTTTTTTATTCCTTTTATGAGAGATGCATGTTTCCCCCCCTCTGTGACTTGTTTAAAAGTAAAGTTTAATATGCTGCCAGAGAAATTGCTGGTTAATAACTTAATAAGCTATGTGCTAGGAATTATGGGAAAAAAGTAGTATCCAAGAAAACTTTTATTGTACAGTTTGGGGCTTGGAGGATATATAGCTTCAGTTATTATATAAAATGTTAACAGAAGTCCCTTTTCTTTTCAAACCCTACCTTCTCCCCAGGATTATTAAAAAGGATAAATAAGTAAGGTGAATAAAAACTTCAAGAAGCTGCATGAGAAGTCTGTATGTAGATCACAAGGTGAGAATTTCCAACAGCACAGTCAACAGAACTATGTTAACGTGCACTTGGCAAAGCACACACTTGGAAATGATCCCTGGTAATAATAGTAATGATGATAACCATAATATCAACTACCTTTTATTAAAAGTTTTGTCTTCAAAAAATACTTCTACTTTATAAGATTCTTAAGAGGGAAGAAAAAAATAGGCATTATTATTCCCATTTTTTACAGATCAACAAAGTAGCTCATATAGCTCAAGTGACCTGCCCAAGATTAGGGCAAAAACTAAGAATAGAATCAAGGTTTTTTAGACAAATTATATCTATGTGTCCCAAACACAATCAGATGAAAAGTGAGACACCATGCCAAACAAGGAGAGTATTTTGGTTTGCAGCCACAGGCTGTGGTGTTGTGTCCTGTATCCAGTCTGGTGAAAAGCCAGGCTCCAGGCACAGCCGTTCCTGTAAGGGCCAACAGAAAGGCCCATTTTCAACCTGGCTGATTATGTTGATAAAGACTTAATTATCTGACAATAGATGTTTCCTCTATTTGCTCAGCTCTTCTGTACGTTCATGCCCATTTCTCACCACATCCTTCCTTGCCCTCATCGGTTTCCCACCATCATGTTACAGCTTCCCCCTTTACAGATAAAAATGGGGTCCCAAACAAAATGGCTAGCCCCGCGTGGTTGGTTTAGAACTGAACAGGGACCAGAACCCAGACCTGCTAACCTCGAGTATACTCTGCCTCTACTCAACTTCACAAAGTGCATACGCAGGTTAGAGACTTTTCCGTTCCCCAAGTCCCTCTCAACGTGACCCTCCCTGTGGTCACCCAGAAACACAGGGGCTTTGGGTTCAGGCAGGGAGCCCTGGAATAAGTACCCCAAACTGCTTGGGAAAATGTTATTTCTAGGGGTGTGCGGGCCAATCCTATCGCTAAGGAAGCCTGGGTATCATGCGCAGGGGATAGGAAGGACAGTGAGGCTCTGAAGGGTTTCTCTTGAAGCTGCTCCTTTGGTCTATTCATGTAAGACCAGTCCACATGCCCCAAAAGCCCTCCTGGAGGCAGCTGAAGCCTGGCCACGCAGGACACAAGTGCCAGGGCTGAGTCAGCTCAGTATGAGGGCAGAGAACCAGGAGGCCAAGCAAGGCCTAAAGAAGTGCTCCTGCCAGGTCAGTGTGTTGCCTGAAGACCTGCCTTCAGCCAAGGGTACTGTCTCCAAAGACTGCTGCTGAAAAACAGCAGTATGATCCGGGAGAATGAACTTACGTACATATTAGAACTTAGTAACATGCTAGCACGATTTGTTGGCCGGCTCAAGGGGCAGTGGCAGTCAGCTAGCTGAAAGTAGATTTCTAAAGGAAGAGGGTCTTCGATAGCTAACTTTTGATGGCAAAAGGTCTAGAGCACGGGTCCCTGTCCAAGGAGGGCAGTTCCTGGGAAAGGGTGTCGGGCAGCCCGAGGGCACGGGGTTGCAGAATATGCTATGAGGATGATCAGGCCACAGTAGAAGAAGGAAATGGATCATGAGGCAAAAAACAAATTTGTTATTTATAGCCCAACATGGGCCACCTCCGGAGCCAGCCACATCTGTCAAGTAGGAAGCTGGCTGGCTCGTCCGAAGAAGGAAGTAGGAAGTAGGAAGTCAAGTAGGAAGAAGTCACCTGCCCTCTTGTGCCTAATTTCTCATCTACAAATACTGGTTTGGATTAGATTCCTATTTTGAAATAGGGATGCTCCTCTTAGTCCCTTTTGGGGCCCCAATGGGTGAGGGGCCATGCGGGTGGGCCTCCAGGCCCCCACCCCTGCTTGTACCACATATGTTCTCTCTACTATCTTCAACATCTTGAACTCCCACTTAAGCTTCTACTTAACGAAAGGATTCCACTGGACTAGATGATCTCTAAATTCCCTTCCTGCTATACATTCTGTGGCTTGATGGTCCTCTTGGCAATGCTGAGAAGACAACAGCCATGCAGTCTACGAAGCACTCAGGAAGCATTTCTCTTCCCATTACCAGCTGCCAGGCAGGCAACAGGGGCTTCCAGGTGACAGAGAGCTGGTAGATGGCTACCAGGGAGCTTTTGCTAACCACCAGGAGGGGCTGGAAATTTTGTTGATCACTGGGAGAGGCTGGAAAGATTTAACACACTCCTCAGTGTATCTCTTGTGCATGGAGACAGCAGCCTATTTACCAGCGTAAGCCTAAGCTCACTGACTTCCTCTTAACTCTTGGATCAAATCCAAATTCCTCTGGCTGACATTTAAGGCCTGCTACAACTGGTCTCTTATCAAATCTTGTACTGCTCTCCAAAACACACCAGGTCTTCTTCAGCTCTATCCCTCACTGGCACACAATATATCACACGTGTTCTCTACAGTGTGCCCTCACCCATGCCGTCCACAATCTGGACATGCTCTTTTCCTACCACCTTTAGTGTTTCCAAATCACACCAATGCTCCAGGACCCATCTCAAATACCTAACTCCCCTATAAAGCAAAGCCTCCCCTGACTGTTCCAGTCCACATTCTTTTCTGAATTCTTGTACTTATTATATGCACTATAGAATTAGAACTTCTTTATGCACGTCACTGTTGGTTGTTTCACATGGATAAGCTCTCTTTTCAACCAGACTGAACCATCACTAAACTCTGACAACAGAGACTCCATTATATATGCCTAAAGTGGTTCCCACAATGCTGAGCACTGTGCTAAGATTCCTTCCTTTGTACTTGGGCAATGAGACCTTCACAATTTATTTAGCAACACAGGCTCTCTATCAGTCTAACCTCAGTCAATTCTCCAATCGAAGAAAATTAACCTTATCTAACAATTAAATCTCAGCCAGCCTTTAAAGACTTTTCCCTCCTCCTAGAAGACTTCCTTGGCACCCCAACCCCACAAACTGGCTCCTGTCACACCCTCTGACCTCATTCCGGAATCCACCAGATCCTTATTTATTTACAGTTGATGAAATCCACACCTGTTTTATTTACGTGGTTTCTGAAATAGGGATGACATCATTCATCTCTATGTTCCCCACTGTGCCTACTACATGGCTTTGTACTGTTTGTGAATCTGAATTGGCTGGAGTTCATTGGGAATGGTTCCATGTGTTGATTTATCCAAAAGATGGAACATGTTACATGCTACAGAGAAAAAAATAACCCACTATATTAGTGTTTTACATAACATTAGGAAAATGTGTTGAGGACACTTAAAGCCTGCACTCCTTTGCAAGCTGGGCAATGACAACATTGCCCAAATCTTCCAACAGCAATACGTCTATAAGCCAACAGCTACAGGTGGAGCAAGACAGATATTTCAGAGTCCTTTATCGAACTAAGTGCCATTTCCAGGTTAGAGTTGCAGATTTCTATATTTGAAAAGTAGAAAGCATCAGCAGTTGGCAGCGGGATGCTTGATGTGTCATTGCCTGGAAGACCTATTTTTATTTCTCACTGCAATATGAAGAAGCTTTGATCTTGGGCAACTTGCTCAAAGGCTCAGTTTAATATATTGATCTCTTGTGACTACTTTTACCTGACAAGTTTCCATAAGCTCAGACTGTCAACAAGAAATACCTCATATATTCTCAAGCTTCACTTCTTCTCAAACACCTTATTCCTTCAAAATGGGACCTATTTTTAAAAGGAATATAGAATGAGGAAAATGTTTTGCATCTCGTCCACTGGTTTGGGTTGAAACGTGTTAACTCAATGGTTCTCTCTGTTTTTAAAAAATACAAACAGGATCTCATCCCGAGGTATCTTGCTTGACCTTAAACATTTCTGAGAAGTTTGAGAGAGAAGCAAACAAATCTCAACAAGCTTGGGTCTGAGATACACCAACTTCATCTCTCTCATCTTTCAAATACATGTGAGGCTCAAGTAGGTTGAGCGGGAGGGCTCAGAGTAGTCCTAATGGCAATCTCCGTCCCCTGTAAAATCTGGGGGTTGAAAGAAAAACAGTTTTAAAAAAGAAGGGGGGACAGGAGTACTGGGAACACATCTTTTTTTGGGAAAAAAAAAAAAAAAAAGAGCAAAGAAACAGACCGAAAAAGCAAAACCCAACCCCCCAGCAATGCCTGGAAACTTGCTATGTAACCAACCCATCCCTGTTAGGACTTGCTTCCCTTAAAGTTTTGGCAGGGACCACAAATGATAGCCTTAAAATGCCACATGAGCATCAGAATATTTTAACAATCCTTCTTGACTGGATTCATTTCAGCAGCATGGGAGCGAAGTAGCAACCTGCAGCTGTGGCATAGGGCTGAGGCCTCTCTTTATTTCAAGCAGTTGCAAACGAAGGACCTCTTCCTTGGGGGGCGGGGGGGGGGGGCAGTCCAGGAGGCACGAGGGATTTGAGAAGGGCTAAGGAACAGTGGGAAAACCAAATCGGACCTAAACCCCTGTATTCCTGCCTGGGAAGTATACTCTCTTGTGTGAATAAATTTGGTGGCTAGAAGGTAAAGGCCATCTTCAGCTGTCAGGCAAAACAGAATCCCAAACCAGAACTTCTGCAGCTGGCCACAGACACCCCCTGGGGCAGAAGTGGGATTGCCTCACAAAAAAACCATCCTAGCTTCGTCTTCTGTGAGCAGATTTTCCTTGCACATTTAAATCCAAGGCCTTCAAGGAGCTCACCACTCTGCTTAGTTGGGCCCAATAACCAAGAGAGAAAATGGGGAGAACAGATGAGAGTGGACAAGGGGGTGGACAGGGAAGGAGATGTGGAAGTGGCTGGCAGTGAGCACTGGGGACAAGGAGGAGCACATGAGGAGCACACGCAGGAGTGAACAGGGGGTGTCAGGAGCACTGATGGGTAAGCCGTATGGAGAGGTGGAGGGATCATATAGCCAATACTTTTTGCAAAAAAGAACTAACTTGCCGTAGCAAATCATTAAGTCTAGCACGAAGAGTGGTCTTCAACAAACATTAGTGCCCTCCACCATCTCTTCTCCCCAACAGGACTGTTTTACTCAAAACTGTATTGCCCAAGGTTGTTTTCCTAGTAACCTTGGGACCTCTTCTTGTCTTCCTGAGAGGCTGTTTTTCTCACCAGATTATCAGACTGTTATTTTCATAATGATAATACTCCCTGCATGCCAACAAGCACTGGTCCTACCCTAGGCACTGAGGGCACTGGGATGGCTGCCCAGACAAGGGAGTGTGCATTCCTCATAGGAAGTGCTGGAGCCATGCAGCCCCTCCGGGAAGGTCATTCCAGGTGGATGGGGAAAGAATTCTGGGCTGACACCTTCAGTAGTCTTAGCCTTCTCCTGTGTCCCTAAACTCTAGCTCTTAAGAATGAGGGTGTGAAGGTGGGAGTATTTCAAAGAGGCATGGATTGGATGACCACAGTGACCCTTGACCCTCAAAATATGTACTGTGTTCCAGAACCAACAGCATCAGAATTGCAAGAGAGCTTGTCAGAAATGCAAGATCTCAGGCACCATCCCAGACCTACTGAACGAGAGTCTTCATTTTTAAGGAGATCCCCAGGTGATTCACGTGTATATTAAGGTCTGAGAAACACTGTTCTAGACAATATGTAAGCTGACACCATTTAAAGCCTGACATAAAGAAACCGAACAGCTGTAGAGAATGGGGTCCAGTATAAAGAGCCCCACAAGGAAGAGGGACCTAATCTTAATTGTTATCAGATAGAATCTCACCCCTGCCCTGGGCAGCTGTGAGAAAACAAACAGATCTCCTAACCTCTCTGAGCTATATACTCTCCCATATGCATGGGGATGGGAGTGGACTGCAATGAACTTCATGATTCTTTCCAGGTGAGAGTTTTTAGGTCTAGGATTCTATTGAACAAGACTCTGTTCTGTTGACTACTCTACAGTGAAGTCTGGTTTGAATAGATAGTTGCAGTATTTAATACAGTCTGGCATACAGCAGGGCTCAATAAATATTTGTTGAAGAAAGTGATACAGGTATATAGCCTATTCTATTCAAGCCTTACCTCAAAAACCAAAAATGAGCCATAAGCTTCTAGGACAGTAGATCACACCAGAGCATCAGGTTTAAATGGCACTTCTGATGGCAACTGACATAACTTAATATATCTTTGCTGAGGCATCTTTCAAGTAATCTATCCCAGAAATTCACTCGTATATGAAAGTGCACAACGGTGTGGCCCCTCACACTGGCACATCTGTGGCACTAAAGAGTTAATGACTGTATCTTCTGGGTAGCAGGCTACAGGGATGGTCGTTCCAACTTTCTTAAATGAATCTGTGGCCTTAGAAGAAAACACAAGTGCCCTCTAACATAACTGCTACTTTGCTTGATGTTCATCCTTCATCTTCTTTCTCAAGGAGATGTGAGACACAATAGGGCACAAGAACACATCAGTAGCTCTCAATCTGACTGAATTTTACTATCTCCTGGAGAGTTTTAAAACTACCAGTTCTTGGGCCACACCCTCAACCAAAAAAAAAAAAATCAGAAATATTGGAGGGGGAACCTGGCATCAGGTTTTAAAACCTCTCCAGATGATTCTAATATGCAGCCATCAGCATTAAGAACTACTGCCTGAAGTAAAAACTCACCATCAGCCAATCTGGGTACTTAATAAATGCCAATACCAAGAGTCACAAACTCCAGAACTCTTTCCATCTTGTAAAACTACAACTCTATACCCTTTAAATGCTGCTTCCTCATTCCCCCTCCCCCGCCCCTGGCAACCACCACTCTACTCTGTCTCCATGAATGTAACTACTCTAGGTATTTCGTGTAAGTGGAATCAGAACCACATTTGTCTTTTTGTGACAGGCTTATTTCACTTGGCATTATATCCCCAAGGTTCATCCATGTTGTAGCACTTGTCAGGATTTCCTTCCTTTTTAAGGCTGAATAATATTATGTGGTCCATATATATCACATTGTTTACCCATTCATCCATCAACGGACACTTACATTACTTCCACCTTTTGGCTATTGTGAATAATGCAGCGGTGAACATGAATATACAAATATCTCTTCAAGACCCTGTTTTCAATTCATTTGGGTTGAATTGCTAGATCACATGGTAATGCTATTTTTAATTTTTTGAGGAAACACCATACTATTTTCCTTCTTGGCCATCATCAAGAGTTTTTAATAATAATAGCCAATACTTTCATGATACTGTTAAGTGAAAAAAGTAAGCTCTAACTTTTAGCTACAGCAAAACCTCAACTCTGTTAAAAAAAAAAAAGGCACAGGAGAAAAGATGAAGTAAGTACATACATAAAACTGTGAACTAGAAATGGTGGTTTCCACCCGAATGTTGGTAAAAGCAGACTTAAATTCTCTTCGCTTTCAAATTTCACACTTGCCTACTTTTCTAGGATAAGCATACACTACACTGACAACCAAGAAAAAAAAAAGGTGAAAAAAATTTAGTGGGGCACATTTTTCTTCCTGGTCATCCCATCATCCATTGTACTTATTTAGTCTGATGGTTCATTCAGTTCACCACATTTATCTAAACACACACACACACACACACACGCACGTGCGCACAGACACACACACACACACACACACACACACACACACACACACACACACACTTCTTCCTTTTATAACCAAATCGATTTCCGAAAAATTTTAAGCCCCAAATAATAATTCCAACTCTTAATCAAAATAGTAAGTCTTTTCACCTCTTAGTCCTATTTGACAGGGCTTTCGAAAAGTCCTTCCTATTTAGGTGGGGCCTACGATCCAGTTGGGGCAGCAGGGCTAGAATCTGTCATTTGCAAGGGTGGCAGACGGGGCCACACGGGGGGGGGGGGCTCGGGGGGGGGCAGGAGGCAGGAGACTGCTGATAGCCCTCGAAGAGCACCTGCAGCCAGCCTCTCCAGGCCTGCCACGGACCCCAATGCACACCCCACTTCTGGCCTGGGTCGGCTTCATTTTCCTTCAGTAGCCGGTAAACTGCCTTCTCGCCATGAGAGAGACACTGACCTGGACTGAGGAGGGAGGGATGGAGGAAAAAGGGGAAGGAAGGAACTTGAAGGATTAATGAGCTGATTTCCATAAAGGCTTTGACATCTTGGAATGAAAAGCGGCCTGTAAGAGCAGAAGCCCAGGCCTCTCCTCAGGCCATGTTGCCAGCTGGCCGTTCATCACCAAAAATTCCCCAACAACTCCATGGCTATTGCTTAACCACCTCATATAAATCCCAATTAATCTTGCAAAGTCAAAACATAAATATATGACAAAAGTCTTTATTTTATGTGCCCTCAGTTTCAGGGTCAAAATTTTAAAAACCAAATTGGTTATCCAATGGCTCCAAAGAATTTTTTTTTTTTTAAAAACCTTCTTCGGGAATAAAAGGACAAATAAATGACACCCTCACTAATGTTTATGTACTTATTGGACTGAATGAACTCAAGTCAATAATCAAATAAATTGTAGAAGAAAAAATTTAAACTTTTTTTTTTCAGTAACATTAATGTTTCATAGTTTATACTCAAAAGATACAGAAAATCCTTAGTAGGCACAAAGGAACATTTATTCTTCTTTCATATGTAAATTGCTAGGGACATAAAGAGTCTCTTCAGCATTAGAACTGAAGGTTACCATCCCATTAGAACTGGGAATACTCCACATTGCCACGTCTTTCACGGGAAAGGCAGGTGATAACGTGAACACAGGGGTTGGCTTCAAGAATGGCCCATTAGGACCCAGAATGGGCTCACGTGAGCATGAAAGTATTAGACACACAGCTTCCCACAGCAACACTCTCAAAGGGCCTCAGGGACAAGGCAGGTGTGTCTCACGGGGCAGGCTGAAGCTTCATCACTTATATACAATTGTACACTTTTCTATTTGGGGACCTCAAGGTTATCATGTCAATGAGGTGGATAATACAGAAAAACTGATACACAGCTTTGGAATGAATTGTGCTCTGGCAGTGTGCTTTCCTCCCAAACTTTATTTCAGGCTCTGAACACATCCTGATTAATACGGTAAAAGTGTGTTGGGAGCAAGAGGAAGCCTGGTGTTAGGAACCACCTACAGACCACCCACAAAGTATAAAGTTCACACTTGGATAATAAAGAGTTGACTGTACTGGAAACATAAAAGTGGCTTTCCTAGACTCTCAGCAAGGAAGGTGGAAATGCAGTGAACTGCGGTGATTCATGCTTTTGTTTTCTAGGGCTGGAATGTCATGGAGAACAATCAGAGAAAGTGTGTGTGTGTGTGGGGGGGGGGGGTAGGGGGGTGGGGAGTGATGATGCTGAAAAACCTAAATAGAAAACTGCAATAGGGACCAGAGGGAAAGTTAAAGAGGCCACAGGGTCCTCTCCAGCTGAAGAGGAGGCTGAAGGCAGCTTGGTCATCCATCTTTAGGCACTGACTGCACAGCACGAAGGTCCATTCAAATGCTGGCCTGTTACACCATCTGCTCCTTCCCACTCAACAAGAAGGAATGGGCTCAGGAAGGCAGCAGATGATGATTTTTTATGACAGCCATGAAAGGGTAGCAGGCTAAGGGGGCAGAAACTCTTTTATAGCACTTGAAGAATAGGAGATTCAGGTTCCCTCTTGGGGTATTCCTGGATGGAAACAGAGATTTCCATAGGATGGTTCCTGGAGAGCCCTGACTTCCGGATCCCCAGAAACAACAGCTAGGAGGACCTGGTCTGCTAACTGATACACAGACGAGAGCACAAATGTGATTAGAATTCCCTATTCTCCCAAAAAAGGCAGCTTAGGGGAGTTACCTAAAAGCCACATGAAAAGCAAATGATACTAGGCTCAGAGGCAGTTTATGGTCAATCAACTCGCTCTCTCTACATAAAAGAGAGAAAACAAAAACTGGTCTAAAAATAAGAGGCAACCATCACTTTACTGGCATTTCAGACATGAGAGAATTTCCCCATCAATATCCCCATCCAAAGCTATAGGTATTTAGACAGACATGGAGACTCATATCTACACACTGAGAAATTCTTCAGGGGCTCCCTTTTGCCTAAAGGTTTCCTTTAGGAGCTTTTGCCGAGTGGCCTCCATGTATTCCCGTGGTCTCATGTACCTTCTACTAGGTTCCAGAAGAGCTACCTTTATAGTTCTCCATCGTCGCCTTGCCATTTCACGCAGTCATGTTCTTGACTCTGACATTACCCGAGCCCGGAATGCCCTCCCTGCCCCGGCCACTTGGTAAAATTCTACTCATCTCTTGAAGGCCCTTCCCCGTCCCTCCTCTGGGCTACTCCCGTGCTTATTACATACATTTCTTATTACCCTTGTCATATGGATGCAAATTATTACCTTACCTCCTGGATCTGAGTTCCTTGAAGTCAGAGCTAGTTCTTCTATATCTGCGTCCCTTCCATCTCCTAACACAAAGGCCACAGGCTACAGCCTGTGTTCAATAGACTTTGTTGGATTACACTGACTTTCGGGCCTCATACTATACCCGTTTCCTGCCTCCAAAAGGTAGGGAGCCAACAAAAGGGAACAAAAGTTCGTTTTTGAAAAACAAAAAAGGTTTCTATGTTAGACAACCAATGCACTGATTCCTAACCAAATGCAAGACACTCCAGCATGGAATGTGGTAGCATGTGGGCCTCTGCTGGACCCAGTGTATTGGAGCTTACAGAGGACACAGTGTGTGTGTGTGTGTGGGGGGGGGGGTCCTTGCAGTAACACTCTCCTACCAACATCAGAGTCTTACACAGATTTGAACACAATGTTATAGAGAGGACTCCCTGCGTATTAAATGAGAAATTCTTTTTGTTCCATCTTTCACATAGTAAATATTCTAAGTTCCACGATAAATTGACAATGGCCAGAGTGAAAAAAAAAAAATGTATCCACACTCCTTTGCCTTGATTATTCAAAATTCAAGCTATTCTACTACCTACCTTACAAGGGGCAACTTCCACGTCTTTTTCTTATTCACACCCTAATGGTCTCCCCGTACCTATTCAAGTCTTACCCCAATCTTTAATCTATGAATTGCCATGGCGCCTAAGAGTTTGTACCACATGATTTAGTCAGTTATTGCCTTTCATTGCCATAACATCTGACACAGGCTTGGGCACATGGCAGGTATTAATAGAAACAAGCTGATTGGTGGACAGATAAAAAGCCATATTACATGCCCCCCAGCCATAGAGCAGTTTCAGAAAAATTGTCAGGAAAATATTTTTCTTTCTTTACCACAACCCAAAGTTCTAAAAAGATAAATACTCCAATAAGTTTATAAAACTCATGCCAACGACTTTTAAAACTCCCACAACTAGAAACAGCAATTCTCCAATGTATTCCTAACCCCTGATAACTCCTCGCTCATGTGGGGTTTTAACATACCTCTCGGCCAGCCAGAGTTTGGCTCTGGTACAAACAGCAACGTCAGCCAGCTCCTGCTGAAAGTATGCATTCAGTCTGTATTTGGAGTCTGAGAAGGCTTGTAACAAATGGAAAACCTAAACCAAAAAAGAGAAAAAGCAATATCCTGCTGTGAAAATATATTTTTCCTAAATGCTCAGTTCCTCCCTGTTAGGTTTCCTCAAAATATTCCCCTCAAAGAAAACAGACACCTGCAGAACACAGCTCTGGTTTCTTTGCAGAAAACCACGTTGGTGTGGGAAGACACAGCAACTGGTAAGAACCCTATGTCCTCAATCCCGACCTATGCCCTGGGTTCCCTGCACAATTCCAAGCAAAGGGGACTATTCAGGGACCAGTTATTTGATCCAAGAGCTTACTAGCTACAGAAAACCTATACATTGATTTTAGCAAAGAAAGGCAAACGACTTGCTCTATGTTAGTGGTCTCATATAAAAAAATGTACCTTTTTAAAATCAAAGTCTTGCTGAAGAGGGAAAAATCAACGGTCTCACAGTCCAAACTGGCTCATGTGCTGGGTTTATCAGAACAGTCTTGGCCAAAGAAGCAGGCCACAATGATGCCTGCCTTTGCAAGCACAGGGTAGTGATGTTTGTAAACTGTTTAGATTTTATTTTTAGCAGTTCTCCACGGAGATGTCCGGAATGGAGGCACCAAGGCAGACGCATCCTATTCTCACTCTACATGGCATTACATATTAGAATTGAGCAGAGAAAGACAAATCCTGTTGTATCTCTAGGTGGCTTCTATTTAGAATGAAGGCCACAGATCCAGCAGACCCATGACTGTGTGCATGTGCACGCAGCTTACGTAAGCATGTTGTGGATTCACGCTCAGTGATGACATCAACAACACTGTGAGGAGCACAAACCTGCACCTGCAGCAGAGAGAGAGATCCTCTGACCTCAGCCAGTGCCAAGGAGAAGGACGCATGTCACAGAAACCCTTCAGCCCCATTAAGGAAATCAAAAGGGGGGGGGGGAGGTGGGCGGAGCAACACAAGTATGGATAAACACACCGAGAACTTTGAAAGTCTATTTTAATAATTAGTCTGTTTTCTTTCCCTATTGTGTCCTTCACCAGAGCTACAGATGACTTCCTAAGCAACAAGATTCAACTTTTTCTCTCCTGCCAACAAGGAGCGTTAAGTGAAAGTTAAATATGGAAGGGAATAATGAGAAAAAGGAAGAGGCCAAGATAAAAGAGATCCAGAATCATCAGACCCCTAAATGGGAGTGAGCTGGCTGTTTTCCTGGGTCAGACGTCTGCAATTACCCACAACAAACACATGCAGAGCACCTCTGGTTAAAGAATCAAAATACACTGTGATTACTTTACTATATGTAACTACTATTTTTTCTTTCTTTTTGTCGTCTAAACACAAGTAATCGTATAGGAGAAGGCACACAATCCCGATGTGGAGACTTGAAAATGCTTCCTCTAATAATGGATCTGTTATTCAGAGGCAACAGATCAAGTATCACTACTTCACCACACCCCCGCAGGGACACAAACCGCCCGTCGAGAAGTCTGGAGAAATGGGTCTGGCTGGGGCTTCTGTTCTTCTGTGGTGACTGCCAGAAAAAAAAACACCTCCCTCTGCCTGAATCCGCACTATCCTGAAGGAGTTGGCAAACTCACTGGGCCTTGCTTTACTTTTCTCCACAGCTGCACACAACCAACCACCAGGGTTTTTCATGGTGTCACAGGATCGTAATTAATCAGCAGACACCAGCAAAATACATGACTGTGGAATTTACTTGTAAAGAAAGCTGCGAGATTTTCGAATGCCTCTCATTTAGAAGCAATCACCTCAAAAATAACTCCTGATGGATGTTTAAACTTAGTCCTATATTTGCTCACCTTACTTGGCAAAAACAAGGCTGTTTTTGAAACGCTTCATAGCTCTGGTTTATGAAAATCAGCCTCCAGGTCCATCAATTCTGTCACCTTGGGCACAACCCAGACAACAATTGTGATCCTGGTTATTCACCAGGAACAGAGAGCGATCTATTTACATGGGACAACTGCAGAGGGAGGTACACTTAAAAGAACCGCGGTGGAAAGAAGCATGTAGGAGAGACAGGGCCAGAGAAGTGAAAGGGTCACAGAAGTCAAGGGAAAACCGGGCAGGGAAGGAGAGGGAGAGGAGAAGACGGGGAGAGGGGAGAAAAGCTTTGTAAACAAATGTCTGAAACAAGTTACTGTATTTGAGATCATTTTTTTTTCTTTAAGAAAATTAATGACTATATTTGAACACACGGCTACCTTCACATGACATTTAGAGGGTTTGTTTTAATTTGTTCAAGCAAAATGAGGCCATCGTTTGGGGTGAAGTCCAGAGGTGAGGCTGGGCCTCTGGAACTACGGTCCAAGGTCAGGTCCAGGAGCACCAGGCAGCTCCCAGGATCTGAAAAGACGGTGGGGGCAAAGCAATTCCTCCTCCTTCCTCCTTCTCTGAAAGTTCTGGTTCAGGAGAACTTCCAGGCCAGGAGTACAGTCTGGCCCAGGCCTGGGACAATTTGCAGACAGCCTATGATATAGGACTGCACTGAACCCAAAGAGAAAGCGAAGCTGTGTGACCCACTGAATGCACGTGAGCAGTCTAAGAAGTGTAGTGTCACTTCAGGTGGCCCAAACTTGTCACAAATATTTAAACAACAATTACTACTGGGCACTGTCCTAGGAGCCTCTGCACAGAACAAATGAATGCCTGCTCCCCACAGCTTACATCCTAGTCACAGATAAACGGAAAGTCCATAGCTTCCCTGGCTCTGCCTGGTCGCAATTTTATGACCTGCACACAGCATCGCCATCACCTTCCTCTTAGGCTTGGCCTCACCCTCCACCAAGTCCGGTGCAGAGCAGGAACTGAACAAACCTCTGCTGAACTGACGCCGGTAAGTGGTGCCTCTTCCCATATGGACTCTGCCTTTGGGACACATGCCCTTGGGTTTGGTGAGCTGCTGCAAACACGTGTGAGGAGAAGACAGAGCTGAACAACACTGCACCCCTCACTGCAGTAGGGAGAGCAGGGAGGCCAGATCAGGGTGGGGAAATGCAGCCCTGTGGGAGGAGTACAGGCTCTGGAGCCAGGTGGACATGGGTGTCCACCCAGTTACTAGCCGTGGGGCTTTGGGCAACTTACCTAACCTCTGCTTCCTCAGTGAAACACTGTATAATAGTATCTGCAGAAAGACTCAAAGGAATATATACTACTACTTGACACATTAGGCACATGATAAAAATGTTAGTTCTCTCCCTTTTCCTGTTTGCTCCCTCCCTTCCAGCCCCCATTCCAAAAATAGTCAGAGAAGGCTTTGCAAAACAAGTGATATTCCTATTTGGCCTTAAAGCAAATCTTGCCAGAATCTGGGGAAGACCGTGCAAGCAGAGGAAACTCAATTATAAAAAAAAATCTGAAAGGGTATTAAAATATCAGTATCGCCAACAAAAAGAATAAACTTTAACGTGAATTATGGACTTCAGTTAAAAATAATGTGTCGCTAATGGTAACACACATACCACTCCAATGTTAAATATTAATAACAGGAGAAAACTGGAGAGGAAAGGAAGATATGGGAACTCTCTGTACTACCTGCTCAGTTTTTCTGGAAATCTATAATTGTTCTTTCTTTCTTTCTTTCTTTCTTTCTTTCTTTCTTTCTTTCTTTCTTTCTTTCTTTCTTTCTTTTTTCTTTCTTTCTTTCTTTCTTTCTTTCTTTCTTTCTTTCTTTCTTTCTTTCTTTCTTTCTTTCTTTCTTTCTTTAACATTTATTTATTTTTGAGACAGAGAGAGACAGAGCATGACCGGGGGAGGGGCAGAGAGAGAGGGAGACACAGAATCAGAAGCAGGCTCCAGGCTCTGAGCCGTCAGCCCAGAGCCTGACGCGGGGCTTGAACTCACGGACCGCGAGATCGTGACCTGAGCTGAAGTCGGACGCTTAACTGACTGAGCCACCCAGGCGCCCCTATAATTGTTCTTTAAAAAACCTATGAATGGAAGGAAAGCATCAGGACTGCTCAGGGAACAGCAAGTAATTGTGTGTGGCGAGAGCACAGCCAGCGGTGTGTGGGGTGATAGAAGACACAGCTGGAAAGAGGAGTCAGGTCAGAATGAGGAGGATCTTAAATGCACCAGCAAGGGACGCGTCCTCTGTTCTGTAGGTGGCAAAGGCCGCTTTAGAAACAGTGCTCAAATAATTAGATGTGTCATTTGGAAAGGAAAGACCAGGGCAGTGTGGAGGCTGGAACTGGAAGGGGCAGGATGACCAAGATTACTATTAGTCTACGCTAGAGGTGGTGAGGGTCAAAACCAGATACTGAGAGCCAAGGATGGTGGGTGGGCTCAAAGCAGCTGCAGGTGTTTTCTTTGACCTACACAGTAGTTTTAGCCCGTCATTTACGAACTGGGAGATTTCACATCAGAATCATCCTGATTTCCAACTTCTTTTGAAAAATCAGAAGACCTGGGGGTCAACAGTCACCTGCGGAGGTCCAGTTCACTGTCACACCCACGACTGCCTATTATTCGTGGGCCTAAGGTGGAGTGTCAGTGTCATTTATCACTGCTTATGTGCCTTTTTCTTTCTTTCTTTCTTTCTTTCTTTCTTTCTTTCTTTCTTTCTTTCTTTCTTTCTTTCTTTCTTTCTTTCTTTCTCTTTCTTTCTTTCTTTCTTTCTTTCTTTCTTTCTTTCTTTCTTTCTTTCTTTCTTTCTTTTTAACTTTTGGAGAAACAAGAGGAAAATAAAATATTTACTGAGCTCAGACTTCTTTCAAAAGTTTCAAAACAAAGGATTGGACTCGGAGGGCCATGTGTTTATCCTCGTCTCCCTTCATTCACTTATCTGCCTGGTGCTGATAGGACTCTGATTTTGTGAGAGCCCCGGTCTGGATGGTAAAAGGAGTGGAACGGAGAGGAAAGGATACATTTGAGAGACATTTTGGAAGCTGAAGAAGCAGTACTTGGCAACTTGGTGTTAGACATGGAGTTGCAGGTCAGAAAAGAGCCTCTTAACTCAGGCAGCTGGTGATGGAGAGCCATCCTCCACAACGGGGCTCACAAGGGAATAATATCCCGTGGCAGGTCTGGGAATGAGGAAAAGGGATCTCATGAGTTGGGTTAGGAATATCCACTTGATGATTGCTCTAGTCAGGGTAATTTATCTTGGAAAGCACGAATTCTTTTGAGAGTGAAAAGGAGCTCTATTAATGACCACCCTGGGACAAAGGCCAGTGGGTTGCCTCTAGCTTCTGCAGGCTCTTAGAAAAAAAAGACTAGAGTGGAGGAAGAGGTGTCTTTGGCAAAAGAAGCAGGAGGAAGCTGTGCCAACTTAAGATGGTTGTAACCCAGTCAGAAAGACAGAAAGCGCACGCAAACAACCAAGGGCAAACCAGCAGCACCACCCAGGACTATCGCAGGCAGTGGGACTGGCCAGAAGATGCCCTCAGGACGGGAGGCCAGGAAGCAGCTGGCAGCAGGCTAGTGTCCTTGCCCTTGAGATGCAAGCCCCGAGAAACTCCAGGAGAACCAAAGAGGAATCTGGAGAACCTGGAAATAGTTACTCCTTGCCGACCCCCATGCCTACTCTAAACACAGAGAGACTCGGGGGAGCCCCCAAGCATCTGTATGAAGCACTGGGTCCATTTGGGCAGCTTTGAATCTTAAAAGTGACTCCACAGGAGCGAATGTAATACTCTTTGAATAAGTGCCACAGGCCTAAAAAGAGTCATGAGGCAGATCTCTGAAAAAACTTGCACTGCACCAGTAAAGTATGTCTGGTTTATGCTGCTAGACTAAAATAGTGACTTGTGTTAGACAAGATCAAGATGATATATGGCTGTTTGGGAATGCAACGCCGAGATGGGTTTTCCTCTTCACCAAGCATGGCTTCCAGGCAATTTTCCCCCTTATAAAATCAACAGCAGCTGAGCTCCAGAAACAGCAGGATCCAGCAATAACAGGACCAGGTTAGGCAGGCTGTGAAAAAGGACAACTCCAAAAAGAAAAGAGATGTTCATTTCAGAGGTCAGATATAAATGAGCTGAATGTATTGTAATCATTCACCATCCCAGACTTGGAAGATCAGCACCTGTATCCACTTTTGCAACTATATTTTCTTAACCACAAATCCTATTCTTCTTTTGCAGCATGCAGGCTTTGGGAGAACACGTTTGCCCCTATCACATTCAGCCAAGTATAAAATTTCTGTATCTGCCATTTTGCCTTGCCTTCTCTCTGCATTGCCCCAACCCCCACGGCTAAGTCAGAGCCACATTTTTCCAAGCTCAGTGTTTACACAGGATTTTATTTCGGCTGGTAAAACATCTGTATTTTTTCAGGGACTTGAATAAATGATCTATGCCGGGAATGTACAGTATAGGGTGATGTCAGGCCCCCTTTTTCTCTCTCGACTCACTGGGCAGAACAGGCAAACATTGTTGCAGCCTGTAGTTGGGAATGTGAATATTTATCCTGTCGACTTAATTCATACAAACAGAAGGAAAGGCAGGCAGGCAGGAGTATTTTATGGCTTTGAGTCAGACTGAAAGGGGGAGGGTGTGAGAAGGGGGGATGGCTGAGAAAGGAATCTAAACTTTCTAATTCACAGAAACATGCTTAATCACACAAATGTGGAGAAAGAGATACAGCAAAAATTATTTAAAAGGTAGACTGCATTTGTATGTGGGTGTGGGGTGTGTGTGTGGGCGGGTAGGAGATGGGAAAGCAAGAGACAGTTCTCCAACTTATGTATCTTTTCTAATCACTACAATGAGGTTTAGGATTTAATTGTTTTCTGCTTCAGGTCTATTAATCGTATCCATAACCAGACCACAGGCTTCTTAGGAACACCTTTCTTATCTTCTGATTTCCACAGTGCAGGGCACGGTGCTTACTGGGAGTATGGACCCACCCATGGCATCTGTACAGGGCTCAGCGTATTGTCCTTTTTACTGACAGCCCAATCGACGGGAGGCATGACCATGGGACACTTCAGCTACTCAGCCTGGTCACCCCTACAAGAAAGGGCTTGGTGGGCAAGTGCCACCCATAGTTACCCACCAATCCTAGAGGGCAGGACAGGAAGCATTTCAAGTGGTTACTCCTCCAAACCTCAACCTATTTATCAGATGAGGAAAAATCCTTAGGAAGGTCTCGGGAAGTTCCCAAAAGGTGACACTTGGCTGTTGCTGCTGTCAGAAAAAGGGTGCTAATTGTGATGTGTAATTACTTCCTAGTTGACACTGGCTTGGGGAAGAGAATCACAGGAAACAGGCCATGAATATCTTTAAGGACTAATATGTACGCACACACAAAGTCTGTAGGGGTCTGAAAAGTCACTTCGTGTGTCAATTCATTCCCTCCTTTCTGTGAACACTCCCCTTGTTCTAGTTCAGGAACCAAAGATCTTACACCTGGAAGATGAAAACAACTCACTGGTCTCTGCCTCCAAAACTTATTTTACACTTGACTACAGAGAAACTTCTTAAAGCCCTGACTGTATCACTCCCAAGTTCAAAATCTCTCAATGACTTCCAATTGCCTGAAGAATTTGCTGGGCACTGAAGTCTCGACTTACTTTTCTGTTTTTACCTCCTATTTCCTCCACTTCGTCTATCTATTTTGTAGCTGAATGGGACAATTTCCCATTCCTGACAACTTACAAATGCTTTTCTGTCCAGGATGCTCCTTCTATTTCTCCCCCCACCACCCTCTCCAACTCTGCCTACTAAAATTCCATTCATACTGTAAGGCCCAGCTAACATCACCTCCTCCATAAAACCTTCCTCAGCTTTCATCAACCACCACCCCCCTCTCTGACCCAAGACATACTCTTCTCCTACTCAGTACCCAACGGCTTATTTAATTTGATTTAAAAAAAAATTTTTAATCCTGTCATCATAGTTATCAATCCACAATTTCCTTTCCTGGAGTATAGCTCTTTGAAGGCAAGGACTGTGTCCTGTTCTTCATAGTCCTTGGGCCCCAAGGATATGGAGCTTTGTCTGGTGTAGAGAGGGGCTCCATGAATGGAGCATTTAGTGAGTTGGAACTGTAGCATGCCTCCCTTCCAGGGGTGGCAGAAGCACAGCCTATGTTCAGAGCAGCAGCTGGAGTGCTAAAAATGACTTTCTAAACTCTCCCCACACAAATGGGTAGGAGAAATACACAGTATTAATGAGAGAGTGAGTATTCATTTGTCTTAGATCATCTTTGGGCTGGTGCTCCAAATTTTACAATGCAAATAAGAGTCCCCTCACCCAGAAGAAGTCTCAGGGGCCCTGAGCTACTGGGTAAGAGTGAGGTTGAGAAAGTGATGTCAGGGGCACTGGAGTGGCTCAGTCAGTTATACATCTGACTCTTGATCTCAGCTCAGGTCATGATTTCACGATTCGTGAGTTCGAACCCACATCAGCCTCTGTGCTGATAGCACGGAGCCTGCTTGGGATTCTTTCTCTCCCTCTTTTTCTGCCCCTCCCCTGCTTGTGCTTGCTCTCTCTTTGTCTCTCTCTCAAAAAGAAATAAATAAACATTAAAAAAAAAAGAAAGTGATATCAAAGGTATTCAGTCTTAACCTCACTTACAAAAGTTTACATGTAAAGTATTAACAATTTCCACTGATATAATAATATCTGTTCTAACCAAAGAGTTCCTAACTTTGGAACATAAGATACATTTCTGTAAAGGTATGGATAAAATGCTTTAATTATTTGTTTGTTTGTTTGTTGTTTAATGTTTATTTATTTTTAAATTTTTTATTTATTAAAAAAATTGTTTTACTGTTTATTTTTGAGAGAGAGACAGAGAGAGAGACAGAGTACAAGTTGGAAAGGAGCGGAGAGAGAGAGAGATACAGAATCTGAAGCAGGCTCCAGGCTCTGAGCTGTCAGCACGGAGCCCGACGCAGGACTCAAACTCACGAACAGTGAGATCGTGACCTGAGCCGAAGTTGGATGCTCAACCGACTGAGCCACCCAGGTACCCCAATGTTTATTTATTTTTGAGAGAGAAAGAGAGACAGAGCGCGAGTGGGGGAGGGGCAGAGAGAGAGAGGGAGACACAGAATCTGAAGCAGGCTCCAGGCTCTGAGCTGTCAGCACAGAACCCGATGCAGGGCTTGAACCCACGAACTGTGAGATCGTGACCTGAGCCGAAGTCGGATGCTTAACGGACTGAGTCACCCAGGTGCCCTGGATAAAATGTTTTAAATTACAAATTATTTTTCTGTAAAAGATATCCCAGTTTAACTTATTTAGGAGAAGGTTTATTATGCTTGCTGATTTATCTCTTCTATCTATCTGGATCTTCAACTCTTGAGTTTCCTTAACAACAATACTGAGATAAATAAGGATCTCTTTGATGTACCAAAGCTTGTTGATGAAAAATAATAAGGATAATTTGTTCAGTCAAGACAGTTTACTTCAGCAATCCAGGAAGGAGGAAGGAAGAAAGGAGAAAGGAGGAAGGAAGGAGGTGGTGGAATAAATGAAAAAAAATTAGTCATAAATCAATAAATGTTGAAGTTGAGTGACGGGTACATGGAGGTTCATTATATTATCCTAACTACATTTGTGTATATTTAAGTTATAGAAAAAGGCTTTAGGAGAGAAGAAGGTAAAGAGAAAGCAGCTATAGGTCACAGAGATGAAATAAGTATAAAAAGCTTATGATGTAGTAAAGAAGTTATGTATATTAACAAATAAAATGCATAAATTCTAAGACAGAACACTAAGCACTGGAAGGGAGAGAAGGGAGTCCAGAAGATGGTAAAAGTGACATTTAAACAGTAGTGAAGAGGGGTGCCTGGGTGGCTCAATTGTTTGGGCATCCAACTCTTGATTTCGGCTCAGGTCATGATCTCACGGTTTGTGAGTTTGAGCCCCAAGTTGGGCTCTGTGCTGACAGGGGAGGCTGTTTGGGACTCTCTCTCTCTCTCTCTCTGCCCCTCCCCCATTTATGTGTACACGCTTGAGCGCACACGCACTCTCTCAAAATAAATAAATAAACATTAAAAAACCACTATAAACAGTAGTGAAGAGACTAATGTATTCAACAAAGGGTATTAAGACAACCAACTAGGTCTTAGGGAAAGAATACAGTTGGGTCCCTACCCAAAGCCTTGCACTGAAATAAATTCTAGATGGAGAAACTAATCAAATGTAAAAAAAGAAACTACAAAAGTGCTAGAAGAAAACAGGAAAATATTTTATAATCTTCTGGTAAAAAATGGGCTTTCTAAGAACGAACACAAAGCCACAAACTAAAAAAAAAAAAAAATAGATGTATAAATATGTCAATATAACAACCGAAATCTCTGGGACAGCAAAAATTAATAGGAATATTCAAAACCAAAAAAATAAGGGGCAAACCATTTGCTAATTCCTTCAAGGAACAAACCTCTTGCAAACCAGTAACAGAAATGAAAGTCATGGAATGAAATATGGCTGGGAATTACAAGCTTTCTCCATTCATAGCACCCTTACACCTCAATAATTTTTTCATGGTGCCTCCAGGCCAAAAGAAATATCGAACAGTTCCATTTATTAAGTAGTTAGGTCCAAACAACCTAGTAAGTATTTATGCCCTAACAACTGCGAAACTGTTTGAAAAAATAATACACATAAGTTGAAAGAAAAAATATTTTGATTTCATTCTTTAATAACCACAATTACTTACTAATGAGATGTGTGTGCCTGTTGGATACTTCCTAACTTCCCAAGCCTTGGAGTCACTGGACTCCGTCACCCTCATTCCTATTCATCATACCCTTCCCATGGTACTTGTTTTTACCACAGCAACTATCAAATACTCAACTTTGCAAAGATATATGGCATCATCAAAAGGAGTACAACGTGAGCTAAGGTTGATAACTGTATGTTACTTCAAGCTAGTAGCTCCCATAGTATCTCACAGATGGCAAGTATCATTGGGCTTCTCACAAAAATTTAAAATATCCCACAGCACTTTGGCACACTCTTTGGGAACTGCAAATATTTAGCAAGGAATATAAACAAGCAATTCACAGACGAAATACAAATAGCCAATAAACACATGAAGAAATGTTTCATTTCATTAATGTTTAAGGAAGTGCAACTAAAACAATACTCAAAAAAAAAAAAACTGATTTGCACAGAAAATTTTCTGAAGTGGGTAGGACCCACTTAGTAACTGGGTAAGGAAATGGCCACTCTCATTCATCACTGCGGGGAGTATAAATTGGTCACAGACATGTTGGGGGTAGCCAGCAGGGCCATTTTGTTGCACATATGATATATTCCATACAAATGGTAACCCTCGAAGTTGGACAAAGCGGCAACTTGGAAGTCTGGCCGTTGCTATCAAAATGTAAAACATGCTGCTTTCTCAGTCTTGCAATACCCACTTCTAGGAATTTATTTCACAAGAACACTTAGAGGTATGGGCAAAGATAAAGACGCCCAAGGATGATCTTCGGCAGCACTGACTGCAACGGGAAAATTCAGAAACAACCAATACAAGACCAGTTGAAAAAATTATGGAATACTACTACAGGTATCTCATCATATAGAGTCAAGCTATACAAACATTTTTTTAAGTATTTATTTATAGATAGAGACAGCATGGGTGGGGGACGGGCAGAGACAGAGGGAGAGAGAGAGAGAGACAGAGAGAGAGAGAGAGAGAGAGAGAGAGAGAGAGAGAGAGAATCCCGAGCAGGCTCTGTGCTGTCAGTGCAGAGCCCGATGTGGGGCTCGAACCTACGAGTTCATGACCTGAGCCAAAACCAAGAGTTGGATGCTGAACCGACTGAGCCACTCAGATGCCCTACGGGCATTTTTTTTTTTAAGCTATAAATTTATATGGACAGACATGAAATTATCTCCAAGACATACTGGTAAATGAGAAAGCAAGCTGCAAAAAATAGCATGGTCCTGTTTTTACTGATGCCAAATTATTAACGGCGAGGGTGGGATTGTTTACAATCAATGTTGCATGTTTCTGGAATTTAGAATGTTTTACAGTAAGAATGCATTACTTTTTTAAACAATTCATTCTGAAATAATTACAGTTTCATAACAAGTTGCCAAAAGAGTAGAGTTGGTGTACCTTCGCTTAGCTTCCCCCAACTGTGACGTCTCACCTGTCTGTAGTACTGCATCAAAACCAGAATACTGACAGTGGCACATTGCTGTTAACTAGACTACACACCTTACTCAGCTTTTGCCATATTTTACGTGTATTCATGTGTGTGTGTGTGTGTGAGGGGCGGTTTCATCCCATGCACGGATTTGGGTAACTACCACCACCACTAAGACACGGGACTGTCCTAGTACCACAAAGGAAGAATGCATTATTTCTGGAGTCAGAAACAATAAAAGCTAAATAATACTCTTTTTATCATATATCCCCTAACTCCATACTCAATGTGAAAATTCACACGCTACGTCAACTGGGACAGGTGGCTGTGTGCTATTTCTCACCAAGAGATAGAAATCAAAGAAAAGGAACTTTTCAAGGCATGAAAGACAAGACATCAGGACTTTTCCAAGGCTCCTCCTGCTCTTCTCGGACTTTTCAGATCCGTGCCCAGTGTGGGTGGAAGAGCAGCTCAGAGGAAAGAGCCACGGAAGGTAGAGAAGGCTGGCCATGGCGAGGTGCCACCAGGGGTGGGGGAACAGCATTCCTGAGAGATGCAGTCCTATCTCCAATACTGTCTCTCGGGCAAACAAGAGCAAAGGAAATACAAAGTTATTATATCAATTTGCATGTCCCAGATTTAGAGCAGCTGTAAAATTTGCCTTATAAAAAGAACTGACCCACAGAAAACTGGCTTTTAGCATGCTCTCAGGCTGGTAATGCACATTACTCCGAGCTGCCCAGTGAGGGGGTTTGGGGCAAAAGGCCCTGCAAGCCTGGACCCAAGTGACAGCCAGCCTCAGGAGACTGCTGGCTTCCAGCAAGCTGTGGTAACAGAGACTCCTCTTTATGAAAAATGAAGATGGAAAAAAAATCTTTTGAGTCTTTGGGTTGCAGCTTATTTCAAAGGTCATCAAAGTAAACAAAAGGGAAAGACTGTGAATCTTTATAAGTCAAAAAGTGACAACTGTTTATAAAGCAACTGTTTATATTTTCACATGGAGGAAGGAAAAAAATGATTCTTCTAAGCCCCCAGGAATGGAGGTTTGGGTGGCTCCCCCTCCACCTCGTTTGTTTGCTCATTTGCCATTCAACACCTCCCTCAGTGAGTACAGTTGCATCCATTTTATGCAGAATTGTAAACGTCTACTGGATGGCTGGGATTTGTGGAATAAACCAGGCAGTGTCTTGAGAAGCAAAAGCCTCTGTCGCCCTTGTTGATAACCGCCTCCCACCATCATGCTGAGTACTATGTAATGCCCAAAGCCATACAGACAGGCTGCAATAAGGTCTCTCCAAATCTTGAGCCCGGTTTCCAATGAGGGCACCTTTGTTCAGAGAGGGATGATTCTCTGAATCTAATGAGGGCAAAGGGGTCAGTGAAACCAGTCCTTACAAACCTCCTCTAATACCTCAGAGTGAGCAAAAAACCCTTTTTGCTTATGGGTTTTTCTGACAATGAACTGTGGACAATTATCACGGACGAGCCTCTACATGAATTTCCTATTAGACATATTCTAAAATAATGGGACTAGATGGCATTAAAATAATCATCAAAAGGTACTTTTTTACATGGGGAGCTGTGTGATCCCCAGTCCACTATACAGATTTTGTATTATTTCCATTTATCCATTAAGCCTCAGCTAGTCAGCCCCTTTTGTGAAGTTCTCCCTGAGAATTGTGGGTAG
The DNA here is from genome assembly GCF_018350175.1 of Felis catus. Taxonomy (NCBI): domain Eukaryota; kingdom Metazoa; phylum Chordata; class Mammalia; order Carnivora; family Felidae; genus Felis; species Felis catus. Next base: position 63,182,010 of record NC_058370.1, read on the forward strand.
AGCAATTTCTCCATCCTCTCATTCCATAGTATGTATTATCTGAACCACTCATTTGGCACCTAAGATATGTTGCCTTGATTGCTATTTATCTTTTTGTGTAAACCATGTCGTTTTATCTCCTACAGAGCCTTACTGGAATGCAAAAGTTTGTTGATTTGATTTTAAATTTAAGGCAATTACCATGTGGGCTGAGATAAACAGTACTTTCAAGGCAACAGTTAACTCAATAGTGAAAGTAAACACCAAGACTGCTTGCAAATGGGGTGGCTTGCAAAGTAGAATGACCAATGAATGCAAGTCCTCCAGATGGGAATATGTTTGTGGCCTGGGCCTTCAGCCCACTACTCCTAGCCTACCAGCGCGTCTTGTTATCTACATGAATTTATCATCCCCCAAGCTCATCTCCAGGAAACTCATGATCTTTCCTCTCAACCTACTTCAGCTCAACCACTGGTGTCTCAATGAAACCATTCTCCCAGGCACTGGTAAGTTTATTTGTTGAGTAACTGGATGAACAAGACAGCCACTCTCTCTAAGTAACCATCCACAATCCACTCTGGCCTGCCTCTTTTCCCTATATTGCTGGAAGGCTATGAGAATCAAGTTTAGAAGTTGTCATGCGTCTCCCCCCCCCCCCAAACAAGCCTCCTTGGCCAGTTAACAGACTGACTGCAATGGGGCGACAGGACATTCCTCTTGATGTCCTTTCTGCTGAGAAACTTGAGACTTTGGACCAGTGGTCCTAAATGTGGAGTGGTTTTACCCCTGTGGGCCATTTGGCAATGTCTGGAAACATTTTTTGGTTGCCACGACTGGAACGGGGTACCATCAGCACCTCGTGGGTGGAGGTGAGAGATGCTGTGAAACATCCCACAGATCAAAGGGCAGTCCCCCAAGACAAAGGATCATCCAGCCCCATATGTCGGTAGTGCTGAGGTGGAGAAACCCTGGCCTGCTGTAAGAGCACAGGCTTTGCAGTCTAGTTGGTGACTTCGGGAAAATTATTTACACTCTCTGAGCCTCTGTTTCCCATTCTATAAAATGGAGCTGATAATACAACTCATCTCATGAGGCTATCATGAAGTCTAAAAGATAATTAATGTGAAAAGTACTTTGTAATTACGCCTTTAAAAACTAGTCATTCTTATTAATGGTTAGCAGCATGCCCATGTGTGATTTTAATTTTGCGGTGCACTTCAGGCACCGCTAGGTGTGGGCGTAGAAAGGAAGCTCACCTCACCTCTCTCCATCTATCTGGGGTATCCATGTTCTCCCAGTTCAGCATTATTAAGCAGCTTTCTTAACTCCTTTGTGGAACCTGCTTATATTCTTTTTATTTGGCAGTTGTTTTTGCTTGGCCACTGGACTTCTGCCTCGTGCAGTATTATTCCTCAGCAATACTTTTCTTAGCGGTCTCTGATGATTTTCCCAGAAACCGTGCTTTCTGACTAATCATCTTACTACAGCTCGTAATAATGACCAAGTGTATGGCAAGGATGAATTAATGATTATCCCTCAGGGTAATCATTTGAGAAGTATAAGTAGAGTACTTATTACCAAGTTTGCCCTTTTTGTCATAAGCTGCATTTTCCACCTTTGTGATTTATATCTAAGAATAAGCTGTGCCATTCAGTGTCTCAGAAGAATCATTTGGTGACCCTTGAAGATATTAGTTCTATTAGTTATGAGTCTCAAGAGGCTTATCCTTGATACTTTTTCCAACTGAGCACGCTCCATAAATTCACATATCCAGAGGAACAATTCCCAGCTCATTTGTCCTGCCTAGGAGAAGCAAACACTTTAAAATAGGCTAAGTAAGCACATTCTTATTTTCCTATTTCCTGAATGACCCAAATCAGGTAACACTTTAACGAATACTTTAGCTTCTACCCATTTCATTTCTTGGGTAAATCTAGAAAGTCTGCTTTCATTTTATTCAAAGGAAGCGAAGCAAAGCATCTTTCCTGGGGCTTTTTGTCTCACAAAATGGATATCTGGATATTTATAATAGCAAAGCCTTATGGTCTTAAATTGTAGTCTTTTTTTCCTTCCTATTTCAAATTTTTATTTAAATTCTAGTTAATTGACATACAGTGCAATACTGGTTTCAGGAGCAGAATTCAGTGATTCATCACTTACATACAACACCCAGCGCTCATCCCAACAAGTGCCCTCCTTAGTATCCACCACCCATCTAGCCCATCCCCCACCCACCTCCCTCCATAACCCTCAGTTTGTTCTCTATGATTAAGAGTCTTTTATGGTTTGTTTCCCTCTCTTTCTTTCCCTCCCCTTCCCATATGTTCATCTGTTTTGTTTTTTAAATTCCACATATGAGTGATATCATACTGCATTTGTCTTTCTCTAACTTATTTCGCTTAGTATAATACTCTCTAGATCCAACCACATCATTGCAAATGGCAAAAATTCATTCTTTGTGATGGCTGAGTTATATTCCAGTGTGTGTGTGTGTGTGTGTGTGTGTGTGTGTGTGTGTGTGTGTGTCTGTATACACACCACTTCTCTCTTTTTTTTTTTTAACGTTTTTATTTATTTTTGAGACAGAGAGAGACAGAGCATGAATCGGGGAGGGGCAGAGAGAGAGGGAGACACAGAACCGGAAGCAGGCTCCAGGCTCTGAGCCATCAGCCCAGAGCCCGACACGGGGCTCGAACTCACGGACTACGAGATCATGACCTGAGCCGAAGTCGGATGCCCAACTGACTGAGCCACCCAGGCGCCCCTCTCTCTTTTTTTTTTCTTAATGTTTATTTATTTCTGAGACAGAGAGAGACAGAGCATGAATGGGGGAGGGGCAGAGAGAGAGGGAGACACAGAATCTGAAGCAGGTCCCCAGCTCTGAGCTGTCAGCACAGCGTCTGATGTGGGGCTCGAACTCACAAACCACAAGATCATGACCTGAGCTGAAGTCGGTAGCTCAACCAACTGAGCCACCCAGGCACCCCATCACACCACTTCTCCTTTATCCATTCATCAGTCAGTGGGCATTTGGGCTCTCTCCATTGTTTGGCTATTGTTAATAATGTTACATTATAGTTTTATTTGTGTATGCATATGTCTGCATGTATTTAAAATTCTGTAGATTCTTGATTTTTTTTAAAAAAGATAATACAGTGGTTAGTTCCAATCTTCTTGAAATTAATGGTGGCCTCTTAGTAGAGTAAATCATGTCTCCATAATGGGCAGAATCTTAGCTATCATGAAAAAGAAGTTTACTCCGAAATCTTTGAAGTGGCAGAGGAGGAGGAGGATTTCTCGCTTGATCCAGAGGGAAGGCCTTCAACTTTGAGGATTAGCGGTCATTTTATCATTAGAAGAACAAATGGAAAGGCTGAGCTCATGCTAGCATTATGAGGAAGTTGAGCAAGATGTTCACCAACAGGGGAATCTCAGTTTGTACGTTTGTGGACTAAGAGCATTGCTCTTACAGATACAACATACAGTCCCTGAGGATGGGAAAGTGGTCTTTAATCAAGGAGATTAAGTTTCCTGGTATTATTCAAATAGGCTGTTTATGTAATGTGATGAACTTAAAGGCCCAACAGAGGTACTAAAACTGACTTCTCCTAACTCAAATATATTAGTCTAAAGTAAGGTTTTCCAATCTCAGCACTATTGACACTTGGAGACAGGTCATTCTTTGTTGTGGGTCCTGTCCTGTGCATTACAGGATGTTTACCGGTATCTCTGGCCTCTACCCACTACAGGCTGATACCATACTGCCAGTTATGAAAACCAACAGTATCTTCAGACATTGCCAAATGTCCCCTGTGGAGGAAAACAGCCCCCAGTTGAGAACCACTGCACTAGGCATTTTAATCTATGTACTTATACCGTGTATCTTCTCTATTTTTGAGAGGTGGCATTTAGTATAGTCTTTGTCCTTAAGAAGAACCTGACTCTTTCATTCATTCTGCAAATACAATGTTTCTTGAAAACCTGCTTATGTCCCTTCTAGGCAGAGTGACGAGAATGCACCAAGGCCCTGGGGCAGGACCAGGCTGGGGTATTGAGGAAGGTTCATGAGATTAGCATCAAATGAAAGGAGGAAAGCAACATGAGATGAGGTTTAATAAGCAGGGTGGTCAGGTCATTTTGGTGCTTATAAATTATTGTAAGAAGTCTGGGTGTATTTAATGTGTGATGGAAAATGACTAAAGGGTTTTAAACAGGGGATTAAGTTAATCTCATCTGTGTTTTACAAAAGTCCTTCTGCCCTAGATAGAGAGTGGATAGAGGGGGCAAGAATATAAGCAGACAGGCAAATGCAATTGTCCAAGCGAAAGATGAGGGTGGCTTGGACAAGGATAGTGGTGTAGAATGAAGAGTAGAGAAGTAGATGATACTGGGGATTAGGTGCCAAGCCAAAGAAAAGGAAAGAATCAAAACTCGATCCCCAGATTCCATCTTGAAAAACTGAGTGAATAGTGGCTCCATTTACTGAGAATGTGGAGATCAGCAGAGGCTCAGGTCTGTGGCTTGGTCAGGGGGTGGGACAGAATTCACATTTGCTCAGATGAAAAGGCATCATCTTCTGGCCCAGTGAAAGTGCAAGTTAAGGTAATTTCTACTCCCTAGGAGTTTACGAGTTATTTGAGGAGACAACATACAAGTACAATATAGTCACACCCTCTGTGGGAACAGGGTCTAAAGCCAGTGGCTAAGGTGAATGCTGTGTATAGTAAGAATTGCCTTGAATTGTATTCAGCACAGCCAGAGAGACACTGAAGGGACCATACATTTACAAGTCACATCTCACTGTTCACTCCAGGATACATACTCACTGAGAGAAAAGTCAGTATTTAATAGGCAATTTGTGAACAGTCTTTTCTTAGTTTGGCACAGATTTAGCAAGTTAAATGGGTTGCATGGAATTTTATTAAATAAAAAGTAAATCAATTTCACTTTAAAAAGTAAAATACATTGGGGTGCCTGGATGGCGCAGTCGGTTAAGTGTCCGACTTCAGCCAGGTCACGATCTCGCGGTCCGTGAGTTCGAGCCCCGCGTCGGGCTCTGGGCTGATGGCTCAGAGCCTGGAGCCTGTTTCCGATTCTGTGTCTCCCTCTCTCTCTGCCCCTCCCCCGTTCATGCTCTGTCTCTCTCTGTCCCAAAAATAAATAAACGTTGAAAAAAAAAAATTTAAAAAGTAAAATACAAACAAATGAAAACTACTGTCTAGTAAACTATAATACCTAGGGATTCAGTTAATAAAAGATCTAAGTAAGGTGGGGTGAAGGAAAGGCTCATTTTCTGAAGAATGTGAAGTGTTCCAATAAGGAGAAAGCCATAGATAAAGAGATTTGGAATTGGATCCGTATAATTGGTAGTTACCTTCCATGAAGGTAGTTACCTTCAATTTGCATGGTAGTTACCTTCCATGACCATCTGGGTCTTCCTCTTTCTCAGGTTTCCAAAAAATTTCAGTGAAAAACATAGACAATTTAATTGTTTCAAGAGAACCGGGGTGCACAGGTGGGTGGAGAGGGAAGGTACCCATGACATAGTGGAGGAATACCAATAAGAAAGTATAAGTTTATGCACAATAGTTCTTAACCTTAGAGGAAAATGAGACCCAGAAACAAACCAACCATCAAGGTTCCCAATGAAGTTACTATCTAACTAAAACCAGAAATTAAGATTCTGTACATTTCTGTGGGAAAAAAGGTACTGCAGTTCCTCAAAAAATTAAAAATTAAAAATTGACCCAGCAATTCTACTTCTAGGTATATATTTAAAAGAACTGAAAGGAGGGTCTCAAAGAGATATTCCTACACCCATGTTCATAGCAACATTATTCATAACAAAAGGTGGAAGCAATCCAAGTGCTCAATGACTAATAAAGGAATGTGGTACATCCATACAATGGAATACTATTCAGCCATAAAAAGGAAGGGAATTCTGACACAGGCTACAACATGGATGAATACTGAGGACACTATGCAAAGAGAAATAAGCCAGTCACAAAGAAGAAGAAGAAGAAGAAGAAGAAGAAGAAGAAGAAGAAGAAGAAGACGACGACGACGGAGGAGAACAAACAGCATATGATTTCACTTATAGGAGGTATCATGAATAGTGAAATTCATAGAAACAAAGTAGAATGATAGTTGTCAGGGGTTGGGGAAGGGAGAAATAGGGAGTTGTTTAGCTGGTATGAAGTTTCAATTTGCAAGATGAAAAAGTTCTGGAGGTTATTTGCACAACAATGTGAATACACTTAATATTATTGAACTGAAAACTTAAAGATGGTTAGGATGGTAAACTGTATGTGTATTTTATCACAAAAATTTAAGGAACAAACTTTTAAAAGCTTCCTTACATTCAAGTCACCGATCTTCAATAGTGTAACATTGCATTCATATTATTTCTGGGATATGTTTTAAATTCTCTGATTAGAGAGTTCCTCGTCTACTAAAAAGCCTTGGGGGGGGGGGGGTGGTAAACGTACCAACTGGCATTGTGAGCTTGTATTAATTAGATGCTCATAGAACCACATTTTGATTTCTTTTAATCCTTAAAAAAATTAGCATCAGGTGCTAATTAAAAATAGTCAAATCTATCCTTCGAGGCAAGCTATAAGGTTATAATACTAACTGTAGGGAAGGAATAATTCTCAAGGAACACATATGAGCAGACAGTAAAGATCTGTTTTACTGCTTTTCTAGTGTCTGCTACTTTTCCAGTCTCTCTGCTACTATGGAGAAGGAAAATGACAACCATCAGACTAAATTCAGAGACAATATCAATTTTTAATTTTTATTTTTTAATTAATTAATTAAAGTAGGCTCCACGCCCAACATGGGGCTTGAACTCACGACCCTGAGATCAAGAGTTCCATGTTCAGGGCACTTGGGTGGCTTAGTCGGTTAAGCGTCCAACTTCAGCTCAGTTCATGATCTCACATTTCATGAGTTTGGGCCCCATGTAGGGTCCTGCACTGACAGTTCAGAGCTAGGAGCCTGGAGCCTGCTTCAGATTCTGTTCCTCCCTTTCTCTCTCTGCCCCTCCTCCGCTTGTTCTCTCTCTCAATAATAAATAAACATTAAAAAAAAAAAGAAAAAAGAATCCCATGCTCTACCGACTGAGCCAGCCAGGCGCCCCCAAAGTCTAATTTTTAAAAACTTTCTCCACTGCAGACTATTTTTAAAGTATTATGCTTACCAAGGAAAATGTGGTTGAGGCTATTATGCTGATCAGTATAATATGTCATATATAAGTCATCAGGAGGCACAAAAGTTTGTTTTATATTGTTCACATACTTGTGAACCATCAACTCTACTTCCTATTCAATAGTTACTCTGTCTGCTCACAGCTAAAAACCCAATTTTCAGCCCCTTTCATTATCCCCACTGCACACCACTTTTTGTTTAATCTGTTGATAACTTTTTTGCCCCATTCACCTATGCTGAAATCTGTTCACAATTGCACAAACTCACCAATTCAACTTAACATCCAGATTGTCTTCTACTGCTTTTTTCCATCACCCCAACTCTTACCCAACCTAACACCAGAGGTCAAAGAACCTATTGGCTCTAGTTCTTAACTTTCCTCTCTAGGTTCACAGTCTGTGACAAAGACACCTCTTTCAATACCACCAGGTCTCCAGCTGTAAAACTGGAACAATATAACTGACCACCCTCTACTGCTCTGGATGAGGACTGAGGATGTGCACTGCTGACCTCCTTGATCCTCAGGAGATGTGTCATGCACAATTATTTGTGTTATCTCTGCCCTGGTTTCCCATAACCCTTACTTCATGCCCCTTGATCCTGACCAGACAACACTGTGTTACTAAACAGCTCACTCAGTCTCCTGCTTCCTCCATTCCTGCCTTTGGGCAAGTCTTGCCAGCTGCCCTTTAAACTTGGAAGAGTCTCTCTTCGCATCTGCCAAGCTACTATTTCAAATGCTTCCTCCTTACTCATGTCTGTCTGCCTGCTCTCCACATGAATGACCAGGAGGAGCACCCTTCCTAGAGCAGACAGGTTTGGGGTAGAAAGTAAGTGAGGCAATGAAATCCAGAACTTTTTTGCCCATTCAATATTTGAGCTTAGAAATTTCAAGATTTTCTTATTGCTCTTCATGGTCCTTCAACCTCGGTGGCAAACTACGCTGGGACATAATAGCTATTATTGGGGATAAATCTCTGTTATCTTCTGGACCTGACATAAGAATCTGGACCTGTCTCTTAGATGAATTCAGTCTTGTACACTGAAACCTTCCTCCACTCTTAACCCAATGCCTTCCAAACTTCCCTGATCGTAAGAATCACCTGCCTTTCTTGCACATTAGAGGTTTTTTTTTTAATGTTTATTTATTTTTGAGAGAGAGACAGAGTGCAAGCAGGGGAGTAGCAGAGAGAGAGGGAGACACAGAATCCAAAGCAGGCTCCAGGCTCAAAGCTGTGAGCACGGAGCCTGATGCGGGGCTCAAACTCTTGAACCGCGAGATCATGACCTGAGCCAAAGTCGGACAATTAACCGACTGAGCCACCCAGGCGCCTCCCTTGGTTGCACATTAAAATGGCAGATTCTGGGCTCCTATCTCAGACCTAATCACTCAAGATTTTCATGAAAGGAGCCTGGGAATCTGTATTGTAAACACTGTCCCAGTAACTCTTGTGTCTAGTGAGTTTGGGAAACATTTGACAGTCTATCAGGTCTTCCTGTTTTCGTCAGTGTCTTACCAACCAGAGGTCTGAAGACATATCAGCCAGAGGACCTAAGTTATTAAGGGATTAGTTATGAAGATTGTACCTACTCCAGCCATGCCGATAATTTGACTTAAAATTAATACTATGTGATTTTCAGTTTCAGATTTGCTGGTTGTATCTCATCAATCATACTGCAAGATTCTGGGGATAAAGTTATACTGTTTTATATTCACTCAATGCTTAACTAGCACAGCATGCAGCGTTTAATTGGAACTCAATTAAAAGCTTATTGATTGATCAGTAAAGTACCACCCAACTCAAAACAAAACAAAACAAAACAAAACAAAACAAAACAAAACAAAACAAAACAAACCACCTAAACTCTCCATGTCTTAAAGCCTACTTGAGTAGCACTGATTCCTTCCCTCACCATCAGGTTAAATGAGAATGAGAATGCAAACTTAGGGTTTGCCTCTTGGGTTGAAAGAGTAAGGCAATTATTCAGCGATTTGGCCAGATTTCTAGAAACTATTGTTATGCCTTGTCTGACTGCCTAGATTTTTCATAATAGAGTCAACTTCCTTTCATCCCTCAAGGATTACTGCTTTGACCCTGTGTTCTTTCCACCGTCATGCTGGGGAGATCTCAGAGTTAATGATTTGCATCTGATGGTGCATCATAAAAATTTGAGTAGCAAGCCTACTTTCAGGCAAGGACACACAGGAACACTTCTCAGAAACTAACAGAAGTTTCATGCTGATCACTGCAAATGTTCAAGGATGCTTCCTTCAAAACATACTTATTCAAAACATGAAGCCCATGCTAGAGTAAAATCTAAATGAATTATATCACATAGAAAGGAATGTAGGGCCCTTGCTAAAAAGTGAAAGATTACCATTTATATACTATTCAGGAAAATAAAGCTGAGCGAACAATATGAAGCCAATTGATTCAAGAAGTTAATACTAAAAACAAAAATTTCAGTGGAGGTATTATCACAGCTATGTTTAGTATTACACTTTTCAAAAGGATGAATCCATTCTCTGTTAAATAAAAAGCTTCAAATGTAAACAATGAATAGTCTGTATGATGAGATCCATCCCTGAAACTGAGCAGATTTCTAAATCAGTGCATAGACCAGGCTATTTATAAACTCTACTTCCCATCAACCTCAGCACGATGTCAACTAACAATAACAAGTTAATGTTTTCCAGTAATCTTCACTGTGCCATTTAATTGCCAGCACTCAGGCCAAGGTAAACTCAACGGCAACAAAAGAGCTAACATCACAATCAAAGAATAAGATTAATGAATACTGCATTTCTGCTTTGAAGTGAACACTGAAAACCATGCCCATAACATACTCTTTTTCAGCCGTTGGACTTCAATTGTGCCTACTGGTCTATACAGAGATTTGAAGGTAGAATTTAAAAATATTCTCCCTGTTTTTAATTAACTACAAGCTTTAGTCTTTGAGGAACTTTTTAAAACGAAGAACATCCTCTCTATAAAATTATAAAGTGTGTAACTCTCCAAGTTATCACACACAATTCCTAAACCTTGACCACCATTCCTAAAGGTTTTTTTTTTTAACTGAAATACAACTAAAAAGTGCCAAGTCTGAAGTGTGAAGCTTACTGAATTTTTATATCTGCTTAATTATAGTTTTTACTTATAATAACATAACTCAACAAATGATTCATTATATAAGATTATTATAAATTATCACATTTGTTCAAAAAAGTACATTATAACATTCCTTTGCATTGGTGGTTAAATGATAGAATTCCCACCTCCCACGTGGACTTAAATATTAAAAGCGGATACTGACTGTTCATAATACAATCAATAGCAGCACTCACTCTTTGTGGGGATGGGGAGATGAATCTTTAGAAGTAAATAATTTGCCTTTTTATATTAAAAATATACAGTAAAAAATGGTCTTACAAAAATGTAGACAAAAAAGAAAATCCAAAATATGCCATCTTTTGCTACAGAGAAGTATCATTGACTCTGATTTTCCAACTCTTTGATTCCTTTTTTTTGCCTTTGATTCTTTTTTATAACTCAACCCTGAACACATCAACTCTTCAGTAAACAAAATGAATTTAACCTTTACGTTTTTCCAACTAAAACCGTTTTACTGACTGTGGACCAAATCACTTCAGTCTGTTTTTCAAAACCTCCACAATTTTTTTGTCACTTAATTGCTAAAAAGGTCCACTATCATTTCTCTTTTCTGGTGCCCTAAGAAATCACTTGTCCTTTTAGGAGCTATGTTTATATGCTAACTTTCCTCATTGTTTAAATATCTCCCACCCAAGCCAGTGATGGATTATAAAACCCAGGTCCAGGCCTATACAGCTCATCCTGGGTTTCTGATGGTTGAGATAACTCATCCCTAGGTGTTAGGGTTTTGTCATCACTCACCCAAACACACTCTCACATCTTTTAACTGCCTGTTGTCACCTCTTCATGATAGAAACTTCTTTCTTGGTAGGCTACAACAGTGATGTGTTCAGCTAAACAAAAGTACACATATCAGTGGCAAATATCTAAGAAACAGAAACACTCACAGGATACAAAATAATTGGGAAAAGACCAGTCTGAATGCACAAGAAACTTTTTTAAACAAAAACAGTTAAAAAAAAATTTTTTTTTAACATTTGTTCATTTTTGAGAGACAGAGAGAGACAGGGTGTGAGTGGGGCAAGGGCAGAAAGAGAGGGAGACACAGAATCCAGAGCAGGCTCCAGGCTCTGAACTATCAGCATAGACCCTGATGCAGGGCCTGAACCCATGAACCGCGAGATTGTGACCTGAGCCAAAGTTGAATGCTTAACCAACTGAGCCACCCAGGCGCCCCAAACAAAAACAGTTTTTAAAGACCTGCTGGTCTATTATTCAAATATGGTCAGTAATGCGAACTACACTAAAATAAACAAATGGCTGTCAAATAGTGTATCTGTTAAGCTGAACCTGAATAACTTCAGAAGATTAATTTGTAATGACCATTCATGGAGAAAAGTAAATTTGTGTGCAGTCTTAATGTCAGAATCACAAAAACAAAACTAAAACAGTAAAATCCAAATTAATGAGATTTCCTCTTTAATTGAGAAAAATCTTACTTTTTTAAATGAATACAGTGAGAGTGAATGTGGCTGTTAAACTAGAGTTCCAAGGTCAGGAGTTTCTAATCTCTCTGAGAACTTTGCATTGTAGGTGTAAAGGTCCTCAATCTTCAACCGAATCAATACAGCTGACAGAGGGGAGCTTCCTTGATCTACTGCACAGCATTTCTATGTTCCATGTCACATGCATGCATATGTACATACATACATAAATGGGCCATTCAAACTATATCTCAAAGTCATAGAAAGCTCAGCCTCCAAAGGGACAAAAGTAAAGCATTAGTCTAGTAAGTATTTAAAAGCTTTAGATTATCCCAGAAACACTTACTTCTAACACTACCAGTAGGAAAACATAGATGAAAAGAAGAAACACTACCATACCTTTTGGATTACTGAAAAACAATATTAATCTAGCTCATTTATTCAATAGCCTTTACTGAGGGTTTAATGTCAAATGCTATGGAAGTGTATGACATAATCATGACATGTTCCCATGGTTATTTAAGGTACACTATACAATGTATAGTTTAAATCACAAATGGTGACTCAAACATTAAAACACAAAGCCCAACATTTTCAGTATCCCTATGAAAACTGGGCTTTACAGTACTAACAGAGCCTCCAATATAACTTTCATATATACGAGGGTCTGTTTCTCCATTTTGGCCTCTGATATTTCTTTCTAATGATGAGTTAGTATCATACTTTTTATTATGGAGAATGATTATAAATATTAATGTATCTTTATATTCTGTTTTAGGATTTGATGTGGCCAGTTCTATAATCCATGAGCTTCTTTAAAAAATTTTTTTTTCTAGACACTAAAGGCCTCAATAAAATGTTAGCAAATCAAATCCAATAATTAACAAAAAGGATAATACATCAAGAAGAAATGGGTTTATCTCAGCATGGCAAGGTTGGTTCAACATTTAAAAATCAATGTAATTTGCCATATTAACCCATTTAAAAAAAATCTAATTCTCTCAGTAGAGGCAGTAAAAGCATTTACAAAATTCACCATCTGTTCCTGATAAAGATTCTCAGTAAAGCAGAAATAGAAGGAAATTCCTTAACTTGATAAAGCACCATCTAGGAAAAACCTAGAGCTAATATCCTATGCAATGATGATAGGATGCATGCATTCCCCCTTTGCCTGGGAAAAAGTAAGAATGTCTACGCACACGACTTCTACTCAACATTATACTGGAGGTCCTATCCAGTTTAATAAGGGGAAAGAATGTATATATATGGCATGCCAACTGAAAGAAAGAAATAAAATTGTCTTCTTCATAGATAACATGATTCATCTATCTATGCAGTAAAACCCTAAAGAATCTATTTTTAAAAGATATAAAACTAGTAAGTTCAGCAAGATCTCAGAATATGAGGTGAATATATGAAAATTAACTATGTTCTCTAGAGATTAGCAATGAACATTTAGAATTTGACATTTTAAAAAGTTATCATTCTTGATAGTGTCAAACACATGAAATATCTTGGGATAAATCTAACAAAATATGGGTAAGATGCATCATCCAAATATTGTGTATTTATAAAAATTTCTATTAGGGGCCAGAGAGTAAATATACTAGGCTTTCTGGGTTATATGATCTCTGTTGTAACTACTCAACTCTGGCATTATACTGTAAAGGCGACCATAGAAAATATGTAACAAATGGGCATGGCTTTATTTGTAAAATAGGAGGCAGGATGGATTTCTCCTTGTTTGCTACTGATTAAAGGTCCCAGGCTTAGTGAAGTTACTTGTGAAGGGGTAGTCTTTTGTGAAGTGGAGACAAAAATAATTTCTCTTAGTGGAACAGATGACCCCAGAGATTTATGATCTGCTGGACATTAAACTGTCTTATATCTAATTCAGCAATCTTATTCTAACATTCTGTTAAATTGCCTCAGATACTCTTTGAACTGATCAGCTATCTGTCTGGTCCCTCATTAATTAACAAATTAGATAATATATTTTACACGTTTATTTTATATTTGCCTGAATGTAATGATTTTACCTTCATGAAAATTTACTTTCACAATGTCAATTCTCCCCTAAATTGCTCTAAAGATTCAATGTAATCCCAATCAAAAAAACATTTTGTCTATTCTCTTACTATTTCATCTTTCATATAAATTTAATTGTGAAAATTTTATTATAAATGCATTAAACCCATGTTAAAATTTGGAGAAAATGGACATCTCTGTGATATTCAGTCCTATCAAATACACATAACATCCTCAGAGAAAACTCAAGAGAATCAACAGAAAACATATTACAAAGGGTGTTTACAAACGATACTACAATTTTAGTATATGTGCTGCCGAAGCGAGCACTACAAATGATATTCCAAATGAGAGTTAGGTGACTGAGTACAGCACAGTGCAGAATTTACGACTATTGGCTCTAAAAAACCCTGGATATGCCACTTTCTAGCAGTGTAACCCTGAGCACAGTGTGACTCTTAACTTCTCTAAGCTTCAGTTTCCTCACTGTAAAACAGTATTCACTTTCTAGGACTGTTAGGAGAGCTTAACACGTAAATATGTATTAAGTGCATAGAATAGTGTTTGACACAGATGAAGTATAAGTGATGATGAACACTATTATTACAAAGTACATATGTGGAAATCAATCCCTTTCAAAAGTAAAAACAGCACAATTCAGAAGACAAAACATGGAAAAGTACTGATAGTAATAGTAAATATAAAAATAGAACATATCATCTACATGAAAAAAGCTTTAAGATATGATGCTATTGAGGAACATAAGACAAATGAATGGAAAGGTATACCATATTGTGAAATAGGACAGCAGCATAATAAAGGTGTATGTATATTCCATAATGTAATACACAAGTCTAATGTGGTCCCAATAAAAAAGAAAAATATCAACATAATGAAGGATGAGGAGCTAGATGAGCTGATTTAAAGTTCATAGGGTACTGAAAAAGTAGTGAACGAGAATTAGTCTCCAACAAATTGTAAGACATTACAGAGCTACTATGGGCAACTGGTGCAGAAGGGGACAAACTGTTCAATGGAACAGACTAAAAATCTAGCAAATAAAAGCGGCTGCATACTGAAATTCAGCATATGACAAAGATAGCCTTTCTGTCAGGGGAGATAAGATATGCTTTTCAACGAATAAATTTGGGACAAAAAAACAAACAAACCACAAACAAAAAAACCCATACAATAGCTATTTTTTTTTATTTTCCTCAATGATATTAAGTATTTTTGCATAACAGTATTTTTAAAATTATCGTAATTATAAGTGATACTTACCATTTATTAAGAAACGATATCATGAAGGCCACTACACTGGGAATTTGTACATATAACATCTCGACTCTATATATGGACCTTGCAAATTATGTGTTATCATTATTTTAACAAATGGTTAAGCTGCAGTTTAGAATTGAAGTGATTTGGGACGCCTGGGTGGCTCAGACGGTTAAGCGTCCGACTTCAGCTCAGGTCATGATCTCACGGTTCATGAGTTCAAGCCCTGCATCCTACTCTGTGCTGACAGCCTGAAACCTGCTTTGGATTCTGTGTCTCCCTTTCTCTCTGCCCCTCCCCGACTTGTGCTGTCTCTGTCTCAAAATAAATAAACATTAAAAAAAAAAATCACAAACTTAAAAAATAATAATAATAATAATTGAAGTGATTTGCCCTAGGCCAAATATCTAGAAAATGGGGAGAGAGTATGTCAAGTCCAGGTGTGCCTCAGTCCAAAACCTCCTTCTATATACCATTCTCTCTTCACAAAATAATCCAGTCTGTCAATGAGACTCTCAAGAAAGGGGCAATAAAAACAGCCTGAGATTACAGTTGTACATACCAACTAGGAATGAGGTAACTATAAGAAAACAAAGTATCTTCTCTTTGTGCTTTTTAGTTAAAAAAAAAAATTTTTTTTATTTGAGAGAGAGAGAGCGCGCACACAAGGCAGAGGAGAGGGACAGAAGAAGAGAGAGAATCTTAGGCAGACTCCATGCTCAGTGAGAAGCCTGATGAGGGGCTCAATCCCACGATCCCAGGATCGTGACCTGAGCCAAAATCAAGAGTCGGATGCTCACCCGACTGAGCCACCCAGGCGCTCCACTTTTTAGTTTTAAAATGGGGGCGCCTGGGTGGCACAGTCGGTTGGGCGTCCGACTTCAGCCAGGTCACGATCTCGCGGTACGTGAGTTCGAGCCCCGCGTCAGGCTCTGGGCTGATGGCTCAGAGCCTGGAGCCTGTTTCTGATTCTGTGTCTCCCTCTCTCTCTGCCCCTCCCCCGTTCATGCTCTGTCTCTCTCTGTCCCAAAAATAAACGTTAAAAAAAAAATTTAAAATGGTAAACACACTGGCGGCCATGTCTTATTTATACTCTATCATGGTTGCCTGGCATTTCAGTCACTGGATGACATCCAAGGTGAATCCACGGTACAGCTCATTCTTTCCGATAAAGAAGATAAAGTGAAGCTAGAGTGGGCGTCAACATATTCTACACTGAGGAAATTCTGTAACTGTTTTCATTTTCTATGTACAAGGTCCCAATGTGGGAAACTGGAAATCTGTATGCCAAAAGAACATAACGCTGGCTATTTTGACTTCCCTCTGCTGGGCAGTAAACCTCTTGAACTTCTATTTTTGGGAATTGAGGTATCCCTTTAATCCTGTTACAGAACTGCTGACGGCAGTAGGACACCAAAGGAAAATCGGCACAGGGCCTGAGCCAGGAAGGTCTCCAAGAACAGGGATAAAACAAAGCATAAGCAAGCAAAAGCATTTTGCAAGAGTTTTGTGAAATCGGTGTCAGTGTTCACAACCCAACACAAGAAACACCACCCAACTGCAAGCCATTTCAGACTAAAAAGAGCCCCTGACGCTGGACCAACGTTGTGAAACTCCCAGAGCCAATATTTACAGCATGGTTAAAGTTGTACTTGCAGAAAACAGAACAGCCCTTCTCTAGGTCTGTCCCCTGCGTGCTACAATATAACCAGCAGTGTTCTCTCCTGCTTTTCTTGGTATGTGTAAAGACACAGTTCAGAGAGCACAGGCCTTCTTCCGTATAGACTATCAGGGACGCAGACACGGCTGCCTACACTCCTGAAGTAGGCCCCCCACCCCCTTTCTAAAAGACCCTCCTGATGATGAGTTGTTTTCTACATGCAGCTGAGACAGTTGAGCCCACTTCCTTTTTTTTTTTTTTTTAATGAAAACAGCCTCATCTTCAAAATTGGTCTCCAGTTAACTCAATTCATTTTCAAAGTTTTCTATGATTCTAAAGCTGAAAAAGACACAGAACTAATCATGTCCCTTTCCCAAAATAAAGCTGATGTTAGGGGTTTACTAGGATGCCCCCAGTCAATGACAAAGATCCATATTCTAAACATTCAGTCTCAGTTACTGAAGGCCACATGTTACATGAATGAGGCCTAATTCTATCCCACTTAGAATCAGAATAATCAACACCTGCTTGGCGTCAACAGCGAGGACTCCGACCGAGGCCCAAATACCACACTCGAATCAAGTCCGACGTCAATAATTATTGACATCCGGAGAAGCCCTTTCAGAGGCTCTGGCGATCCGGGTGCATGCAGCTTGCTTACCTCTTCCCATCACTACACTCTATGGGAAAGCTGTCCTTCCAAGTGAGGGGACTAGAGAGTGGGGTGTACTACAGTGAGTTATAGATGTGACAAAATTCCTCTACATCCCTCACCCAATTCCCTCACCTTCACCGTCTTACATTACCATGGTACATTTGTCACAACTAAGGGAGTAATTGGTATCTTACTGTTAACTAAACTCCACACACTTCACTCATATTTCACTCGTTTTCAGTTAATGTCCTCCTTCTGTTCCGGGATCCCATCCAGGCTACCACATTACATTTAGTTATCGCATCTCCTTAGATACTTCTGGTCTGTAGCAGCTTCTCAGACTTTTTCCCTGTTTTTGATGATCTTAACAGTTTTGACGAGTTCTGATCAGATGTTCTGTAAAAAGTCCCTCAATTTGGGTTTGTTTTTCGATGTGTTTTGGATTAGACTAGGCTTCCAGGTTTTGGGGAGCAAGACCACAGAGGTGACATGCCATTCTCATCCCATCGTCACAAGGGTACATGGTCGTACGTGCAACCATCGCGACCAATCATTGTTGGTGTTAGCCTTGATTACACAGATTAAAGGTAGTGTTTGCCAGCTTTCTCCACTGTGGGGTTATTTTCCTTGCCTTCCTCTTTCCATAGTCTGTGGAAGCAAGTCCCCACATGCAGCCCACACTCACGAATGAGGGAAGGGAAGCTGAGCCTTACCTCCTAGAGGAGGAGCTGGGGGGAGAGTAGCTACATAAATTAATTGGAATTCTTCTGCATGGGAGATTTGTCTCTTCTCCCACACTTATTTATTTGTATCAATTATGGATACTTATTTTACACTTTGGGATACAGGCCCACTACAAAATCCTGCAAAATGCTTATTTGAACTGGTACTTCTTAAACTTTAATGAGCATGTGAGTTTAAGCGGGCACCTCCTGAAAATGCAGACTCTGATTCAGTAGGTCTGGGGTGGCCCTGGATTCTGTGTTTACAGCAAGATCCAGGCAATGCCAATGCTGCTGGTCTGGCACTCCACTCGAATGACAAGGCTCTCTAGCCTGGGCTTGACTTCCTCGGGGAATGAGTGCTCACTACACTCCACAGCAACCTATTCCACCTTTGAAAGTTCAGCCAGGGATGAAAAATAAAATGAAAGTGTTTTCAGTCTTCGAATCTATACCAAAATAACGAAAACTATTAATGTGAATACAAACTCTGAGATGGACTCTTTGGTATCCTTTTTGGTTTTGTTTTAAACTAAACTGTAGATGTTTTTAGGCCTCCACCACCACCACACACACACACACACACACACACACACACACACACACACAGATCATCTCTACCTTCTTTACAGGAATTTAAAAATGACTACACTCCTTGTGACTGATGAGGTGATACCTGAGATTTAACTTCTGACATGGACAGACAGCTGGGGACTGTGCATCTCTACACACTCTGTGCTCTCCTTCAGGAGGGAAAAAGAGTAAACATTAGAGAAATGACAAAGGAAAAGCTATGACAAAGGAAGATTAACAAAGTAAATCATACATTCATATCAAACAGATGACGTGAGTCTTAAGGACACATTTGCAAAACAATATGGCCCTAATGAGGCCATGGAGTCTGGAGGAGGAGTGAGATACCCGAGCCAGAGCCTCACCACTGCTTACAGAGGAGACAGTGAAGGGCACTCGTACTGATTTTCTTCAAAAATCTATCTACCTCCTGTCCTGGCACAAAAACAGACACTCAGATCAATGGAACAGAATGGAGAACCCAGAAATGGACCCACCAACGTATGGCCAACTAATCTTTGACAAAGCAGGAAAGAATATCCAATGGAATAAAGACAGTCTCTTCAGCAAGTGGTGCTGGGAGAACTGGACAGCGACATGCAGAAGAGTGAACCTGGACCACTTTCTTACACCATACACAAAAACACACTCAAAATGGATGAAAGACCTACATGTAAAACAGGAAGCCATCAAAACCCTTGAGGAGAAAGCAGGCAAAAACCTCTTTGATCTTGGCCACAGCAACTTCTTACTCAACATGTCTTTACAGGCAAGGGAAACAAAAGCAAAAATGAACTATTGGGATCTCATCAAAATAAAAAGCTTCTGCACAACAAAGGAAACAATCAACAGGGGCGCCTTGGTGGCTCAGTTGGTTGGGCTTCTGACTTCAGCTCAGGTCACAATCTCGCGGTCCGTGAGTTCGAGCCCTGCGTCGGGCTCTGGGCTGATGGCTCAGAGCCTGGAGCCTGCTTCCGATTCTGTGTCTCCCTCTCTCTCTGCCCCTCCCCCATTCATGCTCTGTCTCTCTCTGTCTCAAAAATAAATAAACGTTAAAAAAAAAAAAAAAAAAAAAGAAACAATCAACAAAACTAAAAGGCCACTGACGGAATGGGAGAAGACATTTGCAAAAGACATATCAGATAAAGGGTTAGTATCCAGAATCTATAAAGAACTTATCAAACTTAACACCCAAAAACCAAATAATCCAATGAAGAAATGGGCAAAAGACATGAATAGACACTTCTCCAAAGAAGACATCCAGATGGCCAACTGACACATGAAAAACTGCTCAACATCATTCATCATCAGGGAAATACAAATCAAAACCACAATGAGACACCACCTCACACCTGTCACAGTGGCTAACATTAAGAACTCAGGCAACAACAGGTGCTGGCAAGGATGTGGAGAAAGAGGATCTCTTTTGCACTGCTGGTGGGAATGCAAACTGGTGTAGCCACTCTGGAAAACAGTATGGAGGTTCCTCAAAAAATTAAAAATAGAACTACCGTATGACCCAGCAATCGCACTACTAGGTATTTATCCAAGGGATACGAGTATGCTGTTTTGAAGGGGCACATGTACCCCAGTGTTTATAGCAGCACTATCAACAATAGCCAAAGTATGGAAAGAGCCCAAATGTCCATTGATGCACGAAAGGATAAAGAAGATGTGGTGTATGTATATATATATATATATATATATATATATATATATATATATATACACACAATGGAGTATTGCTTGGCAGCCAAAAAAAAAAAAAAAATGAAATCTTGCCATTTGCAACTACATGGATGGAACTAGAAGGTATCATGCTAAGTGGAATTAGAGAAAGACAAATACCATATGACTTCACTCATATGAGGACTTTAAGACATAGAACAGATGAACACAAGGGAAGGGAAGCAAAAATAATGTAAAAACAGGGAGGGGGGACAAAACATAAGAGACTCTTAAATATGGAGAACAAA
This sequence comes from Felis catus, assembly GCF_018350175.1. NCBI lineage: Eukaryota > Metazoa > Chordata > Mammalia > Carnivora > Felidae > Felis > Felis catus. Next base: position 63,202,687 of record NC_058370.1, read on the forward strand.
CAGAGGGCTAGTAAGGGTTGTGGGAGGGGGAATGGGCTAAATGGGTAAGGGGCACTAAGGAGTCTACTCCTGAAATCATTGTTGCACTATATGCTAACTAACTTGGATGTAAATTAAAAAACAAAATAAAATTTAAAAAAAGAAAAGAAAAGAAACTCACCTCCTGAAGGTGCCTGGGTGGCTCAGTTGGTTGAGCATCTGACTCAATTTTGGCTCATGATCTCACGGTTGAGCCCCATGTTGGACTCTGCACTGACAACACGAAGCCTGCTTGGTGTTCTCTCTCCCTCTCTCTCTGCCCCTCCCCTGCTCATGCTCGCATGCTCTCTCTCTCAAAGTAAATAAATAAACTTAAAAAAAAAAAAAAAGAAATCTACCACCTGGTACCTTTTGATTTGGTGGCCCTGGATTATATGACATCTATAATACACCATCAGAGCTTCCTTTGAAGAACATGGGACTTGAATTTCTAGCACCTTAATTCTGAACGCACATACCCACACACATAGGAGCATATGCTCCATCATAAATTTTAAAACAAATTACTGCCTTGTATCTCTGGTCTCTAAATACACATTTGAAAATCAAACTCGATGACTAAGTTTTCTCCCAAACAGATTGATCAAGGAAAACTGCTTTTCAGTAGGAAAAGAATAGTTTGCTAACTGGACTAGTAAGTGTCTCACATACTTGAAAAAATCAATTGGAAAACAGAAACCCGAAACTACATTTCAGAAACAATGTGTTAGATATAAAAATTACTATGTATCCTATAATAGAAGAAAGGAAAGGCATAAAGTCTATTTGCTATAAACTGACTTAAACTTACAAGTAAAACCTGTCTTACCATCTACATGAAATAAAGACACTTTTAAAAGGCTCAAGTAGTGCATAAGGAAAAAAATATCAAACAGCACATTTAAGATGTTAATTATACTGATTTCTTTGAAGATTAACAAAGGTGATAGAATTTTCTGGCACTTACAAACTCTTCAAAGTCACAATTAAGAAAACACACTAAATCCATTTGATATAAAAAATAACCAAACAACTTTAGATCTTTTTTTGGAAATATAATTCTCAGAAAGTTAATGAAAGATATCCCCCTTACCAGAAAGTTTACTTTATGAAGATTAAAAAGGCATCTCAAATAGGAGACTGACCAAGAGCCTAGAGAAAATAGAGGATTACCTATTCAGTTATGAACATGGGTCCAATATTAAAATCTGATACCTGTATATACATAACAACTGCTCCAGAGTGCTATTAATTCAAGTATATAACACACATTCCTTTCATTAATAAGGAAAAAAAAGTGGAAGATGAAGCAGGAAGATAAGTCTACCTCATTTAGCAAAAAAAAAAAAAAAAAAAAAAAAAAAGAAAGAAAGAAAAGAAAAGAAAAGAAAAGAAAAGAAAAGAAAAGAAAAAGAAAAAAGGAAAAAAGAACACATAGGAGATTTAGACTTGCTAGGAATCCCCAGCAGCATACTCCACTCAAGAAAGATCCCAAAACCCACCCGTGCACAGAGAGATCCCAAAACTCACCTGCACACAGAGGTCATGACCAAGGAGGCTTTAAAATAGTTTCAGAAGACCCACCTCCCCCTCCCCTTCTTGCCCTAAAAATCATTCTTCCCTGCTCTCTCCTGGAGATTTGAACTGGGATTTGAACCCAGATAGTCTTAACTCCAGAGCCTTCTCTTTCATCCACCATTACCTTAAGCAGAACTATTAATTGGGAAAAGACAAATGAAATACAAGAACAAAGATTAAACCTAATAATCTAAGAGCAAAGGTTCAAGTGTGGAACATGGAGGAGGGGGCCCAGGGTAGCCAGGAAGTCAGAATGGTCAGCACTGTGCTAAGAACTGGATGCATCCATGATTTTGTTGAAGAAATGCATTATACTATCTGAGGGTCCGGTGGAGCACAGGAATAAACAGAGCAAAGAAAGAAGAAAGGCATGAACAACTATATGGCAACAAATTGGACAAGCTAGAAGAAATGGATAAATCCCTAGAAACATGCCTAGAAACCCACCAACACTGAATCAGGAAGAAATAGAAAATCTGAACAAATAATGAGTAAGGAGATTGAATCAATAACCAAAAACCTCCCGACAAAGAAAAGCCCAGGACAGAAAGATTCACTGGTGAATTCCACCAAACATTTAAAAAAGAATTAATGAGGGGCGCCTGGGTGGCTCAGTCGGTTAAGCGTCCGACTTCAGCTCAGGTCACGATCTCACGGTCTGTGAGTTCGAGCCCCGCGTCGGGCTCTGGGCTGATGGCTCAGAGCCTGGAGCCTGCTTCCGATTCTGTGTCTCCCTCTCTCTCTGCCCCTCCCCCATTCATGCTCTGTCTCTCTCTGTCTCAAAAATAAATAAACGTTAAAAAAAAAATTAAAAAAAAAAAAGAATTAATGACAATCCTTCCCAAACTCTTTCTAAAAACTGCAGAGGAGGAAACATCCTCAAACTCATTTTACAAGGCCAGCATTATGCTGATACCAAAGCCAGGTAAGGACATTACAAGAAAACTACAAACCAACATCCCTGATATAGATGTCAAACTACTCAACAAAATTTAGTAAGCCAAATTCCACAGCACATTAAAAAGATTACACTATAATCAAGTAGGATTCATCCCTGAGAGGCAAGGATGGCTCAACATAGGCAAATCATCAATATGATACATCATCTTAATAGAATGAAAGATAAAAATCATAGGATCATCTTGATAGACACAGAAAAAACATCTGACAAAATTCAATGTCCATTCATGATAAAAACTCTCAACAAATTGGGTAGAGAATGAATGTATCGCAATATAATAAGGCCATATATGACAAGTCACAGCTAACATCATACTTAAAGTAAAAGGTTGAAAGTTTTTCCTCTAAGATTAGAAATAAGACAAGAGTGCCAACTCACTACTCTTATTTAACATAGTAATAGAAGTACTAGTCAGAGCAATCAGCAAGAAAAAGAAATAAAAGGCATCTGAGTTGGGAAAGAAGTAAAAGTGTCTGTTTGCAGAAGACATTATCTTACATAGAGATAATCCTAAAGACTTTGCCAACACATTGTTAGAACTTAAATGAATTCAGTAAAGTTTCAAGATACAAAATCAACATACAAAAATTGGTTGCATTTCTATCCGCTAACAATGAACTACCTGAAAAAGAAATAAAGAAAACAATCCTATTTGCGAAAGCATCAAAAACAATAGAATACTTAAGAATAAGCTTAACCAAGGAGATTGAAGGTCTGTACACTGAAGACTGTAAGGCAGATGAAAGAAACTGAAGATGACACACAGATAGGGAAGGATATCCTGTGTTCATAGATTGGAAGATGTATTTTTGTTAAAAGTCATTAATTAATTAATCAGTTAATATTGTTAAAGGTCCAAAGCTATCTACAGATTCAACACAATCCCTCAAGATTCTAATGGTAGTTTTTTGCAGAAATTGAAAAAATAATCCTAAAATTTGTATAGAGCCAAAAAACCCCCAAATAGCCAAAGCAATTCTGAGAAAGAGCAAAGCTGTAGGTATCACACTTCCTGACTTCAAACTGTATTACAAAACTGTAGTAATCAAAACAGTATGGTACTGACATAAAAACAGACACAAAGACCAAGAGAACAGACTCAAGAGCACAGAAATAAACCCATGCATATGGGTCGACTATTATTTGAGAAGGAAGCCAAGAGTACAATGGAGAAAAGATATTCTATTCAATAAATGATGTTGTGAAAACTGAATATTCACATGCAAAGGAATGAAAATGGACCCCTATCTTACCCCACTCACAAAAAACGTATTAATGGCTTAACCATAAGACCTGAAACCACAAAACTTGTAGCAGAAAACACAGGGAAAAAAGCTCTTTGACACTGATCTTGGCAATGTTTTATGGATATGACACCGAAAGCGCAAACAACCAGAGCAAAAAAAAACCAGTGTGCCTACATCAAATCAAAAAGCTCTGCAGAGTGAAAGAAGCAATCAACAAAATGGAAAGGGAGAAAATATTTGCAAACCACATATCTGAGTAGGGGTTAATATCCAAAATATATAAGGAACTTGTACAATTCAAAAGCAAAAAACCCAAATAATCCAACTGAACAATAAACAAAGGACCTCAGTGAACATTTTCTCCAAAAAAGGCATTCAAGGGGTGCCTAGGTGGCTCAGTCGGTTAAGTGTCCGACTTTGGCTCAGGTCATGATCTCGTGGTTCGTGGGTTCGAGCCCCGCATCGGGCTCTGTGCTGAATGCTTGCTCCGAGTCTGGAGGCTGCTTTGGATTCTGTGTCTCCTTCTCTCTCTGCCCCTCCCTGGCTCATGCTCTGTCTCACTCTGTCTCTCAAAAATAAATAAATGTAATAAAAAAAATTTTTTAAAGACATTCAAATGGCCAATAGGTACATGAAAAGGTGATCAGCATCACTATCATCAAGGAAATGCAAATCAAAACAACGAGATATCTTCATACCTGTTAGAATGGCTAGTATCAAAAAGACAAGAGTTAACACAATGCTGATGAGGAAAACCCTTGTGCACTGTTGGTGGGGATGTAAACTGGTACAGCCACTACGGAAAACACTACGGAGGTTCTTCAGAAAATTAAAAATCGAGGAGCACCAGTCAGTAGAGTGTGCGTACTACTCTTGATCTCAGGGTTGTGAGTGTGAGCCCCACTCCAGGTATAAAGCTTACTTTAAAAAATACGAGGGGCGCCTGGGTGACGCAGTCGGTTGAGCGTCCGACTTCAGCCAGGTCACGATCTCGCGGTCCGTGAGTTCGAGCCCCGCGTCAGGCTCTGGGCTGATGGCTCAGAGCCTGGAGCCTGTTTCCGATTCTGTGTCTCCCTCTCTCTCTGCCCCTCCCCCGTTCATGCTCTGTCTCTCTCTGTCCCAAAAATAAATAAACGTTGAAAAAAAAATACGATAAAAAAAAATTAAAAATAGGGATACCTGGGTGGCTCAGTCAGTTAAGTGTCCCACTTCAGCTCAGGTCACGATCTGACAGTCATGGGTTCAAGCTCTACATTGGGCTCCATGCTGACAGCTCAGAGCCTAGAGCCTGCTTCAGATTCTCTCTCTCCTTCTTTCTGTCTGTTTCTCCCCTGCTTGTGCTTTTTCTCTCTCAAAATAAATAAATTTTAAAAAATTAAAAATAGAACTATCATATGATCTAGAAATTTCACTTCTGGGAATACATCTGAAGGAAATCACTATCTCAAAGACATATCTGCACCCTCATGTTCACTGCAGCATTATTTACATTAGCCAGGACATGGAAACAACTTAAGTGTCCATTTTTTTAAAGTTTATTTATTTATTTTTGAGAAGGGGGTAGAGGCAGTGAAAGAGGGAGGAAGAGAGAAGATCTCGAGCAGGCTCCACACTGACAGCATGGAGGTTGACGTCGGGCTCTAACTCAGGAAATGTGAGATCATGGTCTGAGCCAAAATCAAGAGTTAGACACTGAACCGACTGAACCACCTACGTGCCCCTCTAAGCATCTACTGATGGATGAACGGATAAAGAAAATGTGCCGTACATACACACACACTCACATACACACTTACACACGCATGAATATTATTCAGCCACAAAAAAGAAGGAAACCCTGCCATTTGCAACAACATGGATGGACCTTGAGGGCATTAAGCTAAGTAAGATGACTCAAACAGGGCAAGCAAATACTGTATTATCTCACTAGATATGTGGAGTCTAAAAAAAACTCAAACTCTTAGAAATAGCAGAGTAGTGGTTGTGGGGTGGAGGGTAATAGATAAAGGTGGTCAAAAGGTACAAACTTCCAGTTATAATATGAATATGGTCTGGGGACGTAATGTAAGAGCATGGTGACTATAGTTAACAATATTGTATTTACTGTATATTCGAAAATTGTTAAGAGAGTACATCTTAAAAGTTCTCACCACAAAAACAAAATTGTAATTATGAGGTGATGGATGTGCTAAACTAACCTTAATGTGGAAATTATTTTGCAATCTATACATATATCAAATTATTACATTGTACACAAACTTATACAATGTTATATATTAACTGTATGCAAATAAGGCTGAAAAAAACCCCACATGTATATAAGAAATGGACATTTTCTTCTTGCCAATTGAGACAGGAAAAACTCTGTGGATGACTTTGGTGGACTTCATCATCCAACGGTAGTTTTGCAAAGTCACAAGACATTTGGAAAAGGGATGTCAATGAATGTATATTTCAAAAGAAATAGGAACTCAACAGTGGTCAACTTGAATGGACTTCTTACTAAAATGGGGAAAAGCATGCCACTGTCCGTATGTTTGTTCTAAGGACTTTCATGAGCCTGGATCTGTATTCGTACTAACTCTTTATATTTTGATGTCAAAATCTGTAATTAACCTAACAGGGTGACTGATAAATTAACTATGCATAAGTTTGAAGAAAAAAAAAAAATTACCAAACATTCACAGGTGCAAACCGTTACCCCAATTATCAACCATTCATATCTCTGGATGTGAAGAGAAGGCACAGAAAGTTCTTGTTATTGACAGCAACAAGAGAAATTCAATTAAGATTTAATTTGCTTATTTTTTCAACCATTGCCTTTAATTAAAAACAGAAAGTAAGACTCCACTTGAATATCTGTAGTTAAATCCTTTTAAACAAAGAAGCACACACAAGAATTATTTGATAATTTTGAAAAGAGGTGTTAAGGATATGCTTTGAAAACTTATTTTTTATATATTGTCACATTTTTGAGAGTCAAGGTACAAATTTACTATTGGCTTTGTAGACGTTGACATATCTGAGACACATACAATTTTTAAGAGCTTTGTGAAAATACAGTTAATATAATTATTGTCTTCACTATGTACTTCTAGCACCTTCATCTAGATTTATCCTCCAGTTTCCTTTTTGAGGTCTGAATCTGGTGGTCTGGAGAAAGCTTTGTGTTTAACTCAAAATTAAAATTTTGATGTCCTAGGTTAAGTTTTCAACAGAACCTCTGTTCCTAGAGAAGATCATTCCACACACCCTGTTGCCTCCAGCCCAAGACAGGCTCAATGAAAGAGACAGCAATGGTACCCAGTAATAAAAATACACTAACATTTCAAAAAACAGAAGTGAGGAAATTCTAATTATGTGTTATTTTCCAAAGCTCCCTTAGGTAAATGGAACCTAGAATTTTATCATGCTCCCTGAGTCTGGGGAAGGCAGAAATGTTTCAACTATACGTTATGCAAGGGGATCAGGGGCAGGTTGGGACAGGGACACAAAGCCAACTATAAAAAGCTAGGATTTTGAAAGTGTGTTGGCTTTCACGTCCACAGCATTTTTCCAGCAGAGAGAGAGACCGGGAGGAGAAAGGTGCTCCCTTTGAGATTTCCAGCCTGTTTTGGGTTGCTCCTCCCCTTCTCTTATTCCTGTGTCCAGCTCATTGTCGTCTGTTGGGCCAACAATCTGTTCATGGGTCAGGAATGGTTTCTTCTTTGACCATCGGTATTTAAAAGAGCAGCAGCACACCTTGTCCACACAGGATGATGGAGAAAATCTACAGGTACTGTGCAACAAAGGCTCTCAACCTTGGGCAATTTTGCTTCCACTCATGGAACAGGTGGAAATGTCTGCAGACATTTTTGCTGTCACAGCTGGGAGGGTGGGTACTACAGGCATCTGTCGGGAAGATGCTACCAAACATATTACAACACACAGCACAGTCCCCCACAACAAAGAATTACCAGGCCCAGAATGTCAGCAGTGCCAACGTTGAGAAATCCTGCCATGGAAGGACAGGGTTAGAGAGAAGGGAGGTACATAGTACGGGGAAACAGAAGAATGTCATGAACGACAATATGGCTTAAAATAGAAAGAGTTTTATTACTTATTTATACTTTCCTTTAGGCCCATGAGCTGATTTTACTTCAGGCCTCGGGAGTGGCTGCCAAATTGTCTGGCTATACTCAACCATAGTCCTTTGAACAGCCAACTTAGTCCTCAGTAACAGAAATATGCTGGGTGCTCTAAATAAATCCCAGGGCAATGGAACAAGTACGTATGCTCTGCAAGCTCAAAAATGCTTCCACAATAAAAACGGTAAGGTATTACTGTTTGACTGACATAGCTGAGAGCAAACAACAAATAATGCTATTTTCATGGGATGGAGACCGACCCGATAAATCGCACCACATAACAGGACGATATACCATCAGATATTTTATAGAAATTCTGGGAAATGACAGGAGCCTGCTAGCGTGCCCGCAATGATGTTTTGTTGCTTTGTAGTTTTTAAAGTACGTTCAGAATTATCTTTAGTCACAAAAAGTCCCAAACAATAAGGCTGGGAGAGGATGGAAAGTTTGTCTTCCAAGATGAAAAATGAACTTGGAGAAGTGCTAGATTAATCTATCTAGGAGGATCCCATAACCCCCTTTCACTTTATGAACTTCAAATTTCCCCCTCTGAATGATGAAAGCCTCCTTTGTCTGGGACAATGTGACGGTGTTCCTTTCCTGACTCATCAGGTTTGTGATGGGGTCTGAGGGAGGGGCTGTAATTCAAAACAGAACAGGTGCAAGGAGTAACGGCCCGCTAGGCAGGAACTCGACCCTCAAAAATCAGAACTACTCTTAGTCTTATAATCTTTAATATGATCTACAGGAAGGTAGAGAACACTGACCGACCAAAGGAACCTCTTTGTGAAGCATGCTAACACATTAAGTCAAAACTGCCGAAAATCGACTTACTTCTCTCTTACACACACACCTATCGACAGGAATCCTCATGTTGTGAATAGCATTACTTCAATGCACAACGTCCGTTTTTCTACAACACGGCTTTTCTTAGTGCAAAATCTTTCACTCACCACCAGTACCAGTGGTCTCGGCACTCTTGGATCGTAAACCCCTCTCGGGGGTGGCTGTGACAGTGGTGGTGGCAGCAGCACAAGTCGGAACAGAACTGACTAACACTTACTGGGCACCTAACTCTGCCAGAGATGATGCCGAGCACCACTCCTGTACGAATTCGTTTAATCCCCACGACCAACCTATGAGGCTGTGGTACCTTCCCGTTTACCGAGGAAGACGGACGGGGAGGCGCAGATTTCAACTCACCCAGAATAACACGGCTGGGACGCAGCAGAGAAAGGATGTGCACGGACACAAGCTGGCTCCAGAGTCCGAGCTCCTACTTATGTGGAGTCACCTCTTCGAGCACATGTTCCCAGCTTTTATATACTTATTTAGAAATTATATGCCAGTCTGTTGATATGTACATTATTACACGTCTGCTCTAAAATAGTAGTCAAAGGGATAAGGGAGAAAAATAACATGCCAACCTATTCTTCCACACCTCACTTTGAAGGCCATGGCTCACACGCTGTGAATGCCCGGGCCTGGTGTTTGTCGTCTCTCTGACGCTGCTGACCTGTGCCCACCTTACCATCACACAGCCCACCTCCCCAGTGCACTCTGGGACCCGAGAGGCTAACCCACTGTCACAAACACCTTCTGCATGCCCCACTCCGTGCCTCGGCTCACATCAAGTCCCTGTCAACAACAGGAAATTGTTGAAAGGTTTATCCTAAGACGCGGTGTCCTCACAAAGCCTTCTCTGAGCTCTTCTCTCAGATGCGTGTCCTCAGCCACCTGCCTGGCACACGCCGCAGCCATGTATTTCTGTGTAATTGTGTGCGGTATCGATGGCTTGTTTTCCAAGGCAGCTCATAAACCTCTTGAGAACAGAGAACATGTTACATATTAACTTTTCTTTGTACCTTCCATGGCACCTGGCATAGTACTATGCACTTAATTACCACTCAGTAAGCATGTGCTAAATAAAAGAGTAAGTAAACATTCTCTCTATTTACTCCACGTCTCTAGGGCCTAAGGACAGAGAGTCAAAGGGAAGATCATCCTGGGAAACAGGAGATTATGGGAGATACTTTCCTCTTTACCTATGCTCACGAGAATGGAGACAGACTGCCTTGCTTGTACAGGGAAATGCCTTCACACAGTCCCCAGTAATCTGCACGTATAGCACGGGGATTTTACACAGCATTCCAGTTTCTAAAATAATAGTGTCCTTCCACACCTTGTTTATCTACTGCTTGCTGCCTACTCTGTTAGCACTTTTTATAGTTAAAGGTAATCTTGAACATACAGACATGTGTAACAAACCCAATTTCAGGAGAAAAGGGGTTTACCCTTTATTAAAAAAAAAAAAGGTTTCCTCTTGTCTATTAATGGGATTTGCTCAAATGCTACCTTCTCAACAACTATTCTGACACCTCCTTTGATGCTGTCATCTGGCCTCTCTTACCAGCTCCTGATTCCCTTTATCCCACTTTGCTTGTTCTTTTTGTCCACAAAAGTATTATCTTCCAATAAATGATACAATTTATTTATTATAATAAATTATATGATACTATCATTTGCTCTGGTTTGTCTCCCTGCCTCTAGACTGCAAGGTCGGTGAGACCAGCGGTATTTGCGAGCAAGGATCTGTCTCCTTGGTTCTCTGATGTATTCCAAGTATCTAGAACAGGGTTTGGCATGTAGTTGGTACTCAACCAACAGAAGGCACAAATCAGTAGACGATGTCAACTTCCATTTCACTCCACACCTTGAAGGCCTCAGAGAGAGTCACTCTAGCCTGAGAATGTTCTTTCCCTCATCCTGAGAAGTGGTACAGTATGGCAGTTAACCACAGAAGCTTGAAAGCTCTGAATCCTGGCTCTGCTTTTTCTAATTGATCCCTGCATATCTTTAGTCAAATCTCATAACCCCTCTCATCCTCAGTCTTCTCATTAGTACAATGGGAGTAATATCCATCACTCAGAAGAGCCTCCAAAGGCACTCGACATCCACACACCCCAGTATATAAGATTCAGTAACTGGCGTGTGTATATAATATATATATTCTTTACACTATTACTTCCCTCACTCTATCCCAAATGGTAACACATCTTCTGATAAATCTATAAATTCCACAGACTATGAGTTCAGAGCACTACAAAATAGCAGTAGCACTTTGGCTGGTGACAATGACCGTGTACCATCATCAACGCTCCAGACCTGGCAGCGAAGGGCTGTCTCCTACACCCAGAGAAAGCTCCCTAAGTAACACATACCAAATAAAAGCCTTTCGATATTTATAAGGAAAGGATTAATTCATCTTCCAAAGTAGCATTTTAATTAAAAATGACTTTTCTGGGCTTATATCCAGAAAGGAATATATTGCCAAAAGGTAAGATTTAACAAGGTTTAGTTTAGTTTTGTTTTTTAAATTAAAGTGCTTCCCAATCCTTTTCACGTCAAGGCACACACACAGAAAATAATCTTTCTTTGGCACTCTGGGACAAACAGATGCGACTGCTCCCAGCTGCAGGTGACGGCCTAGAGCCCCCAGCCCTGCCAGGCCCTACTCAGACTTGCTGGAAGCTGAAGGAATCAGTCAATACTTGAAGCATGTACAAGCACAGCATTGGAGAAGCTCGGCCTTAGCCCTTCTTGGACTGGAGACCTTCCTAGCAACTTAGATTTTTCTCCTTTCGGACAAACACCAGTCCTCAGAGAGAATGAATCTGGCCACCAGTGACCAAAGTGAGCACTTTCTTTATGACTCATTCCAGGAAAAAAGCACACTGACCAGCAATCCATTTATAACTTACAACATCAGCATAATTTCATGCTTTTGTTTTTACTTTCCATTCTGAAATTTTATTTTCCGTGCATAAAGTAAACAATGGAGACAGGCCAACCTTAAGTCACCAAATGGAATCTATCAAGTAATGTTCTATTTCTAGGCAGCTTGAGGACTCTGCGTTATGTTTCACAATTTTGTACTTTTAAGAAACACAAAAAAGATACCATTTTTCAAGCATAAGGTGCTATCTTCTGGTCGCATTTTGAAAAGATGGAGTGGATCATTCTTTTAAATTTGATTGTAAGTTTTAGTACAACACTTAGTAAAAAATACACTTTTTTCTAAAACATTCATTTCCTTATATTTAGAAAACACTGACAGAATTCATACTTAAGACTACCTCTATCACTGGTTTTCTTTTTGTTTCCACTACTTCTCTCTATGGCACAGAGTCAAGGATGGTTGGTATTATCCCTGTTTCCTGAACAGTGATTCCTTCAGAGAAGTGGCTGGCTGAATTGACCTACCTTTATTTCTTTCCAGGTTTTCTGCTTTTCTTTTTCACAAAGGTAATGCCAAGATCCACCTCTATTTTTGTTCTCCTGCTGTCCTGCCCATCCCTGCACAGCTGTTCTCACACCCATAAAGATCCCAACTCTAGGCCTGAAACAGAGTGTTCTAGATTCAAGCAGAATGTTATCTTAGTCTCAGTCTCCCTCATGCCTGATGCCATATCTGGCAGCTTTCTCTCTTGCCTCATCTTCATTTCTGTTATTCATATGCTCCCTGGTGCGAGGGTTTGGCTGGCTCGCTTGGCTTCTAACCCACAGCTCCCTCCCTGGGAGGTTAGAAAGGCAAACTCATGTCTTCACCTGTACCTAGAACTGGGTATGCAAACCACTGAGTGTGTTGAATTGAATTCAATCTCGACCTCTTTTTCATGTTCCCTGCAGCTCCTAGGCTTAGAACCCACAATTTCTGTGGGTGTCCATGTCTGAGTGTTTTGTCTCACACTCTTAAGGATGACAGAAGGTATGGCAACTTCATGCTTGCCTATAACCGAGGTACCAATGGAGGATTCTGTACTTTTAGACTATTTAATGTATTTAAGACTATTAAATGAGACACCAAAGAGAAATCATGAGAAAAAGATGAGTGGAGGGAGGGAAGGTGCAAAACTGCTATGATTTCACTCTCAAGTGTAATCTAAAAAACGAACAAAACCACAATGGATAAACAAACAAAAAGCAGCATCAGACTTGTAAATATAGAGAGCAAACTGGTGGTGGCCAAGAGGAGGAGGGTAGGGGATGGGTATAATGGATGAAGGGGAGTGGGAGATACAGGCTTCCAGTTATGGAATGATTAAGTCACAGGAATAAAAGGCAAAGCATAAGGAATATAGTCAATGATATTGTAACAGTGATGTAATGGGACAGATGGTAGCTACATTTGTGGTGACCACAGCATCATGTATAGAGTTGTTGAATCACTACGTTGAAAACCTGAGAATAATGTAACATTGTGTGTCAACTATACGAAAAAAAAATGTCTTACTAGTTGGTTGTAGCCTCTCAGGGTGTCAGTGACTTCCTCTGTCCCTCTGTCTTTTTTTTTTTTTTTTTTGAGAGAGAGAGAGAGAGAGAGAGAGAGAGAGAGAGAGAGAGACTCCACACTCAGCGCTCAGTGCAAAGCCCAACTCAGGGCTCTATCTCATAACCCTGGGATCATGATTGGAGCCGAAATCAAGAGTCAGACACTTAACTAACTGAGCCATCCAGGTGTCTTCTAATACCTCCTCTGTCTTTCTAATACCAATGGACTTACTTTGTTTCTAGCATCAAATCAGATTTCAGGACTCAGGGACAAGGGATTAAAGACAAAAGCAAAGCTGGATTCTTTGCTTGGTTTCCCTAAGACATAAAAAGTTGTTATTCACATCAATTATCAGGAGGTACCATTTTCTAAACACCTTGCAGGATTGCTGAGAGTATTAATGAAATCACATATTCATTTTATGCAGCATACAGGTGGTGCTCAAAACGTTCATTTTACTTCTCTTATGGCAAACTCACCAAATGTGTGGGCTTAAGCTGTCTGAAGTCCATCTCCGGTTAATATTTCATGTCAACCCAAGAGTGCAATACTGCCGCTCAGCTCCACAGCCAGAAAAGTGGCTCAGGATTCCCAAAGTGCAAACATCAAAGCTCCCAATTTGGGTAGGGGGAGGGGATGGAGGAGTAAGAGAATTAAACACGGTGTTCAACAGATTCTGCTGGTAAAGACTGAGAAAATTTAATCCCAGCAAAGGGGTGTTTAGAACTATGGAGATTGTCTGGATTAACTGAAGAAAAAAGAATACCTTTGCCTAGAACGTTCATTCAGAGAAATGCAAAAGTGGTTCTTCTGCTTCAACAGAGGCTGAATTACCTCAACTGTCTTTTCACCTTACTCATATAAGAGAGCTTAGGTAAAGAAAGAGTAGGGACCACCGCTTGTGTGTTTATGTCATGAGAAAAAGAACCAAAATAGAAAATGAAAAAATCCCGGGGCACCTGGGTGGCTCAGTTGGTTAAGCGCCCAACTCTTGATTTTGACTCAGGTCATGATCTCACAGTTTGTGGGATCGAGCTCCGAGTTGGGCTCTGTGCTGTCTCAGAGCCTGTTTGGGATTCTCTCTCTCCCTCTCTCTCTCTGCCCCTCCCCAGCTCGCACGTACATATGAGCATGCTCTCTCTCAAAATAAATAAGCTTAAAAAAGAAAAAGAAAATGAAAATAACTCAAAATTCAAACTTCTATTTCAAATGGTATAGATTTCCTTACGAGACACCAAAATGTGACTTAAGTGCCCCCAAATCAGAATACATCCTACCTCATAATCATTGGCCAAAACTCTTCTTCAACACAAGAGAACTTTTTTAATGCCAATATGATTTCTCGGGAGTGATAAGTAACCTAGTAATAATGTTAAGGCCCCAACGTGAAGAATTTTGGCAAGAAAAACAGACGGTTAATTCTACTTAAAAGACAGGGTAGCCCTGCCAGCCAGTGCTGTTCCCAAATGAGGTAATGTCCATGGCTCTTATCTAGCCTTTACGGAGATTTAATGTCATTTACCATTGGCTCTTATGAACCAGCTGCATAATCTCACCTTTTCTCATGTGTGTTACTTCCATCCATGTCAACACTGCGATTAGGAACCTCTGGTTTTTAAAATGATTAAGAAACGATCTTCATATGTTTTCTTTTTATGCATGTCCTATAATTTGAGTCTTTCTTCCATCGCCTCGGAAAATTCAGAGATCAGCATGTTTCTCGTTTTCAAGGTATTCTATAGAAATACTCTGAGGTTTGATATTTTTATGTAAACATTTTTCAAAGAAGCCAAAATGTATAATTCAAGAAAATGTTCTGTGGAAGAATTTGTTTTCTGATTACAAAATGATTTCCTCCCTCTGAAAAAAAATAACAATTTCATATTTACTTAGCTGGCTCTGAAAGTCCCATGGAGATTCTCATGCCTTTCAATCCCTAACACCTCTTTTCCCAGCCTTTTACTGATTTCAAAGGTAACTCCATGTGGAGAAGGAATCCATAAACTGTAGAAAGGAAAGAGAAAAATAACCCTTTCCGTCTTAACCCCTTGCGTTTTCCCCATAAAGAACAACAGAGTGAAACACAGCTATTACAACACAGATGAGACACCCAAGTGGATATGACAGAAAGATTTTCACATGCCTTTGAATTCCTTTTTTCAACCAGGGTATACACCAATCTGGGTAAAGACAGGAATCTGTTTGACAAACATGAACATGATACCCAACACCCATACTATTTTGTTTTGTTTTCAACAAAACATCTCCCTTTACCTCCCAATACTCAGGAACAAAAGCAACAGCCACAACCAACCTGGAGTCACAAGGCTTTTACTTTTCCACGGTGTTTCACCCTTCAGGTCACAGAAAAAGTAAATTGGAGATATCAAAGGCAGCCCAGAGACAGAGCAGAAGACCATGCTCTGTTGCTGGGCAGACTGGTGAGACACAAGCCAGACCTGTTAGTGTTGTGTGTGGGAAACGAGGTTGGGAGGCCCATTTGTACAAGTGGCGAGCCAGCCAAAGAAGCAATCCCAACCTCTTCTGACAAGATTGAGCCAAGAATGGATCTGCAATAAAGAAGATCTGATGGCTGATCCCCACTACCCGCCTCCTGCTTGACAATCTGACCCCCGCCTCTAACTCAGATGCAGAATCGAGGCATCTTTGAAAAGCATGTCCTTCGTTACTCAATAATTGCCAGCTCCTTCCCTTCAGAGTAGTGTCCAACAGAGAATCGAGACATCTAACTTGTGTGGGCCTCAGGGTCCCACGTTTAAAACCAAGATAATACTCTCCATCCCTCTCGTCATCACTGAGATATAGTGAGGACCAAGGGAGATGAGTGCTTGAGAGATTGCACTGAAGAGACCACCAAAGACCCCCAATATACACCACATAGACCAGAGGATCTGCTCTGGTCGCTTGGGGGGCACAGTCTTTTCAGGAGGTCTGTAAGATCAAACTATCTTCAATGCCACTAAGACATTCTTTTCCCCTTTATTCTCCTTCTCACACAGACAGCACATGGTGGGGTTTGCCAGGGGCTACAAGGTGTGTGATGATGTCAGCATTCTAATAATGACTAATGGAATGTGTGCTTGTGAGTTCTTGTGTTTTAAGATTTCCTGTTTCAGTTTCTAATTAAATATTGATAGACAAAAGTGTTTTTGGAATCCACAATAGCTTTTCAGAGGGTAAAGAGGTCCTGAGACCAGTTTGTGACCTGCCAACCTAGAACTTCATCCCACCCAAGCCTGCAGTTCCCAGATGGGCTGACTTGTCACCCATCCTGAGCCCTGCTATATGCCGTTCTCTCTGCGTGGGGGGCTCTCCCTCCACCTTTTGCTTGGCTTTTTCTGCCTTTACTTCGAGGTCACTTCTTCTGGGAAGCTTTCCTTTGACTCCCTCAAAACCAGTCAGGTGGCCCTGCTAGGTGCTTCTCTAGCACTTAGCACACTACATGATGATTGCTCGTTCTCAGAGGCCTGTTTTTGTCCTGGATTCCTTCAGTGCAAGAACCGACTTAGTCACTGTTCTGATGGACACAGTGGTACGTAGGAGGTATTTAATACATTTAACAAATACTTACTGAATATATGTAACAACCAAGAAAGGAAGGCATGAAGACAGGCCTATCTTGCATTCATTCTCACCTAGAGGGAATTAGTTACTAAAAATCTTAGTTTTTATTATAGTACAGGCTCATTAAAACTATAACAATAGTAACTCTATATCATATTATGTACCAGGTACTATTCTAAGCACTTTATATGCTTTAATTCATTTAATCTTCACAAAATCCCTAGCAGGTATATATCACTGTTGTCCTTGCTTCAAAAATGAAGACACGACACTGTATGTTCACTATATTGTAATTAAAATAAAAAACTTAATAATAATAGTAATAACATAAAAAACAATTGCAGATGTGCAGGCAGTGAGTAGTGAGACCGACCCTGAGACAGTCTGGCTCCAGAGTCCCAGGCCATTAACCATTCTATACGGTGCCTCTCGTGTCGGCAGCAGAGACCTCAACCTTATGGCACATCCTGGGATCTCAAGGCCACTCCTCAACTCTGCTCACAAACCACAAACATGACTTGATACTTGAATCTCACCCCCAATCCCGCCCCAACATGAGTGACCCTAGCAGCCACATGAACAGACGTGTCGAGTACCACCCGTTCCCAAGTTTATCGTTAGGGTTTAAAAAAGACAGTTCCGGTAAGAAGTTTCTTTCTCATTCATTTGTTGTGCTTTGGTCCTTTGTGGGGGAAATGTTAAGTTAAAAGCAGTAAGTGTATTTGTATATTTATTAAAAATAAAAAGTCTCTTTTGTAGCACTGAGAAAACAGGAGAGTAGGGCTTGGCATTTCTATGTGTGATGCCACAGCACAAACTCTCCCTGATGTGTCTAATTCTCCTTCCTCTCTTTCAAGGAATGCTCACAACTTCACCTTGAACAGGGAGTGGCCCAGAATAGTCGGTAGGCACTTGATGGAAAAGACAGAACTTTATCTGGTTCAGAGAGCTATGTACAAATGGGAAAGAAAGCATGAAGTAAAAAATACGGGATTTAATGCAAAAGACGATCTGACTGAATCACAGTGTGATGCTGTACTCATGTTTGTAATGAAAAAAGCACACCTAGGAAATACCAGTCCTTTTCAGCAATAGAAAAGAGTTCTACGGATAAAGTTAAAAGCTTGTGTATCAAATCTTCACCTGCAAACAGTAGGTGAGAAACCAAAGTTTATCCTGTGCGGTTTGACACAAGGTAACTTTATTTACCTGGAGAAGCGTCCCATGAATATGGTTTTGCCGGAAACACTGATCGGTGGAGTTGGGGAGTTTGGCCAACAGAGCTCGGATGGTATTGGGGATTTCATCCACCATAACAAACGGAACCAAGGCACGAGCTGCCATCTCACGGGAGCGGTAGACAGGGGAGTGACCGCATCTGGGGAGACATAAAAACACAAGACCATTCAATACTCCTTTCCACATCCATGCCTTTGTACTTACTAATGTTCTTTTTTGTTTGTTTTGAATTTTTTTTGGATATATGTCATTCTGTACATGCTGATGTTCTATCTAGCTCCAGCTGGGACATCCAAGCTGAGGGGGAGTGGGGTAGGGGATGGGAGTTCCTCCTTATTCCAAATGTTGGTTTTGTTTTTTTTTTAATACTTCCCTTATTCCAATGATGGTGTGTATGTGTTAGTGTTGGTTCTACAGGTGATTTTCTGTTTCATATAAATATCATTAATATCTATGATTCGATCACAGAAATAAATGCGGACAGGCTTTGGGAATGATTCAATAAATAGTAGCAAAAAATAGCTTCCTCCTCAACAATCAAACAACTATTCACTGAGCACTCAAAATGAACAAATAGTAGGTGCCATGAGAAATAAAAGTCATTGTGGTCTTTGGGGTGCCTATACTCTGGATGGCAAGAGGGGCAGTACATTTGAAAAGATGCCCCAAAAGCACAAGACAGTCCTGGAAGAACGATATGCAAGTGATCTTCATATTATGGCTACATGAGGATAAGACTGTAGATTCTGGTATTGAGAAGGATTGAAAGAAAGCAAGCATGGTTCCCAGAAGGCCGAAACCAGGAAATTGTTTCAACCAGAAACAGTGGTATAAAGCAAGGAGAAAATGCTCAAGGTATAGGTAGATGTATCTGACTGAAGTAGAGGCTCAGAAATAACAGTGGAACTTCAGGCTGAGAAGTGGGTCTGGCCAGACCGGGGAGTGCCACAAACGGCAGACTACAAGATCTTGAACTATTGTCAAGAGAACAAGAGCTGGACCCTCAAGTCACTGAATCCTTGACTCTGGGCTGACTCACACCCAAAGAGCTTGAAGAAAAGCCAGTTCTTAAAGTGAAAGTCACAGACAAGTGGGATTTTGAGATTCTACAAAGGTCATTGGAAAGGCAGGTCATCTAAGAGCCTCTTGACTTTGTAAACACTCAGAACCTGAGAGTCCACGACCATTTTGTTGAAATGGTGCACTTGAAAGCCTTCACAGAGATAGTATTGTTTGAGAGGAAAGCCCAATATGGTAAGTCTCGGCTCAAGTAAGTTCTTAACTAGAGAACTCTCAAGACTCCATGATTTTTTACCCAATTTAGAAAGTAACTCAACTTATAGAAATATCTTAGACGTCAAGACAAGGATGGGGAAGATCAGAAGATGGTAGACTCTGTGGAAGAAAGAGAGGTCTCTCGTTCTGTTTTCGAAATTAATTACTATTCCAAGAAGGTATTACTGCTAAGATCTGGGTCATTAGGGCCATGTGGCCACGTAGACTTAGCATGCAGACGCACAAAGTCCTACCACTGTAACGTTTCTAATACCCCAGAGGTAACACTGACATTTACCTTAACATGACAATAAAAGAACAGATTAATTAATGTACAAATGGAATGGTCCAAAGAGAATTTCATCATGGGGAGTGGGGTAGGAAGAGTGGAGAAAGAGGCACAGGGGAAGTCAAACCTTGGGTCATTTTTTCCCCCTACAAGTGTACATCTGTGAGACAGGTCAATCAGCACACACTTTATGGATGGAGAACTCACCTTACATCATACTGTGGGAAGACACTGGGAGCTAACATTACAGCAGGTAGCTAGAGACGTCCCAACGGTTTTTGACGAGGTTCTGCCAAATCACGCATTTTTATTTTTCCTTTAAAATGATTAAATGTTTAATCTTTAATGGGCAAACGCAATAAAATGTTTGCTTTGGCCCATGATGGGGGTGGGGGGGGAGTGAGAAAACTTCACTTGACAGAGAAAAGAAAATACTCTGAAAACGCTTTGAGATTTAATTAGCAAATGACCTCACTCAAGCCGGGTCATTTGTAGGAAGCTTCCTCATCTGTCTGTTCCCCACCCTTCCAACACACACACTTTGGGTTAGAGTGTGTTTTATGTTGCCGAACTAGGCTCTTGTATATAAATGTTTCTTTTCAAACACAAATAACTCTGACATGGTTACAGATGTTTAGTTTCTAATTAGCAGTAACTGAACACTAAGAACGCCCCTCCTTTTGCTCCTGACCTTTAGCAAATGATGGTTTCCCAAAGGAATCTGGCATCCATACAGGAGAAGGAATGGAAAGTGGGAAAAATGTCAGAATTTTCTGCGTTCAGATACCCTGTGCTAGGGTACTTTCCAAATGCACACAATCAGGTTAAAGAGCAAAATAAAATCTCCCCCCCCCCCACCAAAAAGTAATGCAATTATAGAAAAAGAAAAGCCTATTTTAAAAGTAATATTTAATTATCATTCATTATAAAACAATGATTAAATGTAATTTCAAACTCCTCCACTGCACGTTGTTAAAATGGATGGATAGATTATAGTCAATACACACACACACACACACACACACACACACGCACGCACGCACACACCCATTAAGCAAAAAAACATTTCCAGGTTACTGTTTTGTCAGTTCCTGGGGGGCAGGGAGGGGTCTGATGAGGGGGTCTGATGAGGTATATGTGACCTGGAGTGTGAGAGGATACAAACACAGTCTTTTTAGCCCTAAGCAGAATATATTTGCACCTAAAATCTATCTCTCCCTTGGCTAGAGTCTCCTAGTTTGATTCAGTAAATGTGCCAAAATCAAGTAGAGATGCTCTGTGGGGACACAGAGTCTAGCAGCTATAAAGGATGGAAAATCAGAGCACCTGGATTTCCATTTTGCTTTGTATACTGTGTTTTATGGCCTGGACAAATCACAGTAACCTCTGGGTCTCAGTTGAGCTGACAGTGGTAGCAATAATCTATACCAGTGTTCTCATGTGATGTCTATGAGAACATTCCAAGAGGCAAGGCGCTTTGGAGATACAAAGTTTCCATAGTGAAATGGGCCTGTGTCCAGTACAGGATCTGCATGTTCTAAGAACTGCAGGCCTCTAAATGGCCTCAATGAGAGAAAGAAGACTGTGGTGTGAAGGCTGTACCATTTATAAGAAGATAAAACAACAAACTGATGATATGAAGGCAATGAGATTGGGGGGGGGGGCGCTCCATCAAAAGTGATGAGGAGAGGGGGGTGCCTGGGTGACTCAGTCGATTAAGTATCTGACTTCAGCTTAGGTCATGATCTTGCAGTTCGTGGGTTCAAGCCCCACATCAGGCTCTGTGCTCCAGCTAAGAGCCTGGAGCCTGCTTTGGATTCTGTGTCTCCCCCTCTCTCTGTCCCTCCTCTTCTCTCTCTCTCTCTCAAAAATAAATAAAACATTTTTTAAAAATGGTAAGGAGGAATCTCAAGCCCTTCTGAAAATAAGTAGGTCTGCTTCTGTCTCTCTAAGCCTCAATTTCTTCAGGAAAATACACCAAATGGATCTGGGATCTGAAAGGTCATGTCCCCTTTTACTACTATTTGAAAACCATGTCCTCAGTAGCCCTAGATGTGTTCTAGGCCTGAGCACTAGATCCTTGCACAGGGTGTGCGGGACATGCAGACACCCGAACCTCTAGAACTTTCACTCCAATAAACCCTTCCCATGTTAATTTTAATCTATTTACTGAGTGCCTACTGTGCTCTCCGCACTGTGTAACATGAAAAATGACACATCTGTCACCATAACACTTGCATCCCACAATTACAGAGCCCTTGGCAATTTATAAAATATATGAACACCCCTATTTCTTTACTATGCAACATTCCTGCAGGACACGAGGGCATTACAAACCTAAATGAACAGACGAAACATAAAACGAAGCTCAGAAAGCCTAAGTGGACCCTCCGGGATATGTCAGCAGCAGCACCCAAGCCAGAACCACCATGCACGGCTCCAAGATGGAATCTGTGGGTTATTCTGAGCAGTAGCTCACACCTGGAAATCGAGGGAGCATAAAAATATCTCCCAGCTAATAAAAACGCAGCCTTTACTAGTATGTAGGAAATCTTTAAATGTGTGTGTTGAGTTTCTTGTTTTTGTTTTTAGTATTTGTAGGATCCCCAAAACATTCCAGAATCTAATACAAACTGTGGGCTCTCTCCAAAGAGAAATAGATCTATGAACATACACATGCAATTTCCCATATAATTTCAGGAGGTTCATGACACACACCCAAAACCCTTGGGGCAGTGTCTCCCAGACCCAGGGCAAGAATCTCCAGTTGCTCCTTTGCACGCAGTGTGACTGTCAGGTATGTGCTCCGCTTCCCAGACAGCGAGACAGAGAACAGGACTCTGCTCACAGAATACCACCAGTCTAGAGGGGAGTGAGGCAGATAACCCCATAATCCCAAATCAGTAGTACCCACGGAGACCCACACAGCTAGGAGCGGCATAGAGAAGCCAAGTGGCAGAAGGAGTTGGAATGGCTTTCTGGAGGAGATAAAGGACCTTCAAGTGAGAATTATACACACCTCTGGACTTCAGGCACCACGGAGAACCCTGGAGAGTTTAGAATATTCTGAGCAGGCAACTGTTCTTCTGAGATCTTCCCTACACTTCACCATTTCCTAGAATGGTGGCTGACCTTTATCCACATGTTTCCCTCTATATTTACCCTCAGATTCTATTCCAGTTTCCTTGGAAGGTTTCACAGGTAAGTGGCTGGCCATTCCCCAAACTTTCTCTGCTCACCAGTACCTCCTAGATGAGCATGGAGACATCTGAGTGCCCCACACAAGCCCACACCAGGTAGGTACCAGAGAAGCAGACAGAAAAGCGACTGCCCATGCCCCGGGAGCCCACACTGCAGTGGGAAAGACAGGCCGATCAGCCTGTACTTGTCAGGGCCACGAGAAGTAAACACAGGCTGTTGTAGAAGGGCTGAGGGGAGACACACAGAGAGGAGGGTGGGTGGTCTGGGGGATATGGTCCAGCTGTGATGAAGCTGGGGCAGGCGGAAAGAGCATTTGGGTTGGGCCTGTGTCTTTCCCTGCATGAGCCCAAACTGCCCCTCAGTGCATCCAGACAGAAGGAAGGGATCTGAGGTTTATTAAATAACTACTGCGTGTGGGGACTGGCTACGTACTTTAGACACACTATTTCATCGACTCTACTAAATCTTCATTGCAAGGTCATCATCATCATCATCATTGCTATTTTCAGATGAGGAAAGATTTCTCAACATATTTCAGATCATAAAACTAGCAAGTGTCAGATCCTGCATTCCAATTAGGGTCTGTCCACTTGCAAAATCTAGTTTTCTAAGACTTGACATGCAGCCACCTCAAAATCCTCAGTCTTGGAAAAGCTTTGGACAAGTTCAACCTAGACCCACTGAATGTGACTGGCTTTTGAAGGCATCCGGCCTCTAATTGGTAGAACATGAAGCAGAACAATAAAATGATGCTGATAACCACTAACACTTACTAAGCATTGACAGAGGGCCAGACTTTGTGTTAAAATCTTTGCACGTATTTCCTCATCTAATCCGCACAACAAGGCAGAATGGCTGAGAGAACATTTTTAGGCAATGTGAGGGAGGTATTTTTGAAAGGACTTCATAAGGCCCAGTGACCTTGTGTGAGTCCCTCATTTCACAAGAATCAGAAAGTCTTGAGAAAAGTCTCAGAGTGACTTCACGATCCAGCTAATACCCCCTTCCACTCTCCCTCACTGATAATATTAATGCTCCCCCCAGGTCCTCTACGTTCCCAGGCCCAGCTCCAGTCCTATCCTTACTTTGCAGAGGTCAAGCTGTACCTTGTACAAAACAGAAGCCCCAAACTCCTGCTGCTGCTGCTGCTGCTGCTGCTGCTGAAGATGGTCATCCACTTTCTCTAGATGCCCCTACTTGACCAAGGGGTTGGCGTCCTAGGAGCTGGGCCGAGTTTAAAGAAGCTATGTGTGACTTCCTCCCAAGTCTTTCACTAGATTTACTCAAGAATGCCCTGCCATGATTGTCTGTTTCTCATACAGTAGCAGCACCGTCTGCTGTTGGGGAATGGTCATCTATTGATAAAAGTTGAGATAACTCTACCTAGCGAGGTATTTCTGCAGGCTGGGTGAGAAGGCATAGGCTGAGACCTCAGGCTATACTACTTTAAAAAGAAGAATCTTGCTATAAAGTGGAACCTTGAACAACAGGGGTCTGAACTGCACGGGTCCACTTATATGCAGGTTCTTTTCAATAAATACATTGGAGAAAATGTTTTGGAGATTCGTGACAATGTGAAAAACTCACAGATGAACTACGTAGCCTAGAAATACTGAAAAAACTAAGAAAAAGTTGGGCATTATTGTAAGATGACAGTATATAATACACACAACATACAAAATACGTGTCAATCAACTGTTATGCTATCAATATAAGGCTTCCAGTCAACAGTAGGCTACCAGTTAAGTTTTGGGGGAGTCAAAAGTTATATGCAGATTTTCAACTGCGTGGGGTGGGAGGGTGAGGGCCCCTAATTCTCAAGTTGTTCAGGGGTCAACTGTGTATGTTCTGTCAAACCAACTATCGTCTACTATCCTTGGTACCTCTGCACAATGCAACTCGTCCTCACTGGAATGAATGTCATTTCACCCTCTTCTGAACTCGGCTCAGGTTTCACTTCTTTTGCAAAAATCTTACTGCACCTCCTCTGATCAGAATCCATCCCTTCCTTTCTCATACTCTGTCCTTGCAACTGCACACTTAGATCCATCGGAGCTGGGGGCACATCTCATCTGCCTTCCCCACAGCAGCCTCATGCACCATGCTAGAGCCTACCAAAACGACCTGGAGAGCAGAAGCGGGGTCTTCATAGTTCTGAATAACACAGCACATAGGACAGGAGCTAAGAACATGTTGTGAAATCCAGCAGAACTAAGTTTAAATCCAAGTCCTGCCACTTAACTAGCGTGCGACCTTGGACAGGTCAATTTTTAGCTTCTATAAAATAGGCAAGAGAAATGACCTCATAGGGCTGTTGGGAAATTTAAGTGAGATAAAGCACATAAGATGCAATGCCTATAAGTTAGTGGTCAGTAAGTGGTAGCTATTATTGAAGCTAATAGCTGGAATACCTTTCAAACTTAAAAGCTTTATCCACAAGTACAAACTCTCTAGTGTTCTCTATCTCAACCACTGCCTGAGGACACAGAGCCTTGCTTGTACCAAACGGGCTTCAAGTGCTCACAAAGGCTACCCTTCTGCCAACCCGCCAAAGGAGCTGGAAAAGACAGATGGAAGGTTGAGTTTCTTTGGGGCAAGTGCCCTGTGGGGCCCACAGAATTTATTCTCAGGTCTAGGGCCCAAATTCTATTCCATGCTGATGCTGTTTCACCAAAGATTTCTTTTTCCTTTTCATTGTGTATAGTTCCTGATTTCAAATCTTGCCTTCAGGAAATACGTACGTGTGTGTGGGTATGTGTGCATGCACAAAAGAGAGAAACCACTGAAAAAAATGTCCGTACCAGTGAATTTGAAAAAGCAGGCATTTCAGAATGTCCTGTGACTATTATGTTTTTGTTGTAAACGTGGCATTGCTATAGCCCTTCTCCCACATTTTCAGGTGAGTTCATGCCCATCAAGGTCGCCAGATTCTCTACTTGTCCTTTCTACACCAATTTTCAGTTCATCAAAGGACCTACCACCACCTGAACAACTTGTTCCTTTTCTTGAACTCAAACCGCTAGCATTTAGAAGCTGCATTGACTGTAATCTTGCCCTCTGCACAGCTCATGGATTTCTTTATTCAAATATATTTCTTGGAAGCATAATGGGTTCAGCACTTTTGAAGTTTGATTTTTAAAAGTCCTTGGTTTGGATAGCCAGAGGGAATTAAGAGCAGTAGACAGAAGCTAAGCTAGAAATTGTACGTTTCCAGCTTTCGTGGACAAAAAAAATATATATGTATCTCCGGGTAGAATGCTTAGTTTAAATGTTTATCCATTGGACAGCTCAAAACATAATTGCTCTTTGCAAATTAACTGCAATCAACACAGTAAAACCTTTTAAAAAAAAGTGTTTTTGGGGCGCCTGGGTGGCTCAGTCGAGTAAGCGTCCGACTTCAGCTCAGGTCACGTTCTCGCGATCTCGCGGTCCGTGAGTTCGAGCCCCGCGTCGGGCTCTGGGCTGATGGCTCAGAGCCTGGAGCCTGCTTCCGATTCTGTGTCTCCCTCTCTCTCTGCTCCTCCCCCGTTCATGCTCTGTCTCTCTCTCTCTGTCTCAAAAATAAATAAACGTTAAAAAAGTGTTTTTATCAAGAAACGCTGACAATAATAAGCCACAATAGAGCATCTGAAAACTTCAGTATGTAACCACTTGGTACAGTATAACCACAGAGCTAGGCCATAGAAGACACATTCTTTTAAGGTTACCTCCACTCTGCCTCTAAGTTATCAAGGCTTTAAGCAGGCTGACTAGTCACAGGCTATTAAAAACGGTGAAAATGGCAGCTGGTCAAGAGCTGGGAATGAGCCTCCATCACTTTGACACCCCTCCACTTGCTCCTGCAAGAACTGGGCACAGCACTAGGCCACACATGTGGCAAAACGCAGGGTCACAGATGCAAGGACAATGGCTACTTGCATTCATGCCATGCCTTTTAGTGTTAGGAAATAAAGCAAGGGAATTTTCCAACAGGGAGGGAGGAAGGTATCTAGTGTGGTACTTAGTTCAAAAAGCTCTTTGAACAATGCTCTTTAATTATTTAAAATCACAAACGTGGGGCGCCTGGGTGGCGCAGTCGGTTAAGCGTCCGACTTCAGCCAGGTCACGATCTCGCGGTCCGTGAGTTCGAGCTCCGCATCAGGCTCTGGGCTGATGGCTCAGAGCCTGGAGCCTGTTTCCGATTCTGTGTCTCCCTCTCTCTGCCCCTCCCCTGTTCATGCTCTGTCTCTCTCTGCCCCCAAAATAAATAAACGTTGAAAAAAAAAATAAAATAAAATCACAAACGTGTCTTAAATACATGAAAGGGTACACGATTTCTGAGTGCTAATCCCTGGTTACTTGCTGATATCAAAATACAGAGATGAAGTATGAAAATTGTATTTCATCTGAAATTTCACTTCATTCTTTCGTTATTTTTTTGCCTAGATAACAATAAATACAATTTGAAATGGAATTTTTCAGATTCTAAACAAATGGTCTAGACAGTTGGAAAGAAGGGGTTTTTTCCTCTGGAACACTGAAATGTGGTGTCCTTTAACAATGATTCTTTCCTGACTCTGGGAAAAGCGTGAGAAAGACTTTACAGCAACAGAAATACACAAACATGTGGGAAGCCCTAGAAATTAAAAGGGAATCATTAATTTCACTCTTTACCCAAAACAAAATGGAGTATTACAAAGTGAAAAAAAAAAAAAAAAAGACAGCTATCTAACACACCCAGTTTAAACTCTCCAAAACAATGAAAATAATCACAAGACTTAGTCTGAAATTTTGGCATAATCTTCCCAAGCCCAGTCCACGTGTGGATCTTCTCTCTGACTCTGAATCCATAAGCTGCGTACTGGTCTACTGGTGTCTGCATGGACAGCTGGAAAACTGTTCTGGAGCTACCCTCAGGACTCCCAGGCTGGGATAAGTGGCGTGCAGGGCAGGAGCTGGGGGGCGGCAGCTTGTGCAGAGTAAGTGAGAAGAGCTGCACATTCCTCTCAATAGCAAAAGCCCTCACACTGTTTCTACTCTGGCTCCACAAAAGACAGAGATGAGCACATTCAGGCAGCCGCTGATTCTCTAAAGGGGTTGAACGTAATACCTGGCCCCAGCATGTCTTCTTTTCCTGCAGGTAGTGAGTGGCTCAGAGAAAAAGTCCTGACCATGCCGGGTCTCCTTGGGATGATGGTCCCTGCTCAAAAGCCAAGTTCTCAAAGCAGTTTCATACAGTTGAAATTCACTCCATTAAACTTCACAGCATATTTACCATGAGTGGTTTTCAGTTCACAAACACGGGACTGGGTGGTCAATTCAACAGACCACACAAAGGTATAGACAGAATTTGCCTTCTTTTTAACCTAATATATATATTTAGGGGGAGGGTTTGGAAAGGAATGTTTTTGGTCTGGTTGAAAAAGTTGTGTTTGTTTTTAGCTTTCAAATGTTTCAGAACCTATGATAGCTCTCTATTGCCACTTTAAATACAAATTTCTCATTTTGGCATTCAAAGCGTCCTAAATCTAGCTCAAGACTGGCTAAGCAAATCACAGGTGCTGAGTAAATCTTTCTTGCACTGACAGAACCTGACTTTTCAGTTGACTGTATCTGAAAAGATATTAAAATCTCATAAAATCTAAACATCCTGTGAGTAAAGTGAGTGCTCAACAGACACTGGCGGTAATTTTTAAGTAAATACTTTTAAATGTGAACAATTTTATTAACTTCCCTTCTGACAAGAATTTGTTAGATTTCTGAAAAATCCCAATACCCACGGCTAAAACCCAAGAAAGGAAAGAAAGAAGGCAAAGTAGGGTCATCTACTGTGTGTCTGCTAGATGTCAGGAAATGTGCTAGGTACTTTTGAATATTTTATCACATTTTTTTAGTGCTCATACAAACCCTTTAAAATAAGTACATAATACTATATAAACATATGTAGCTTTTTGTTCTAGGTGGTCTAGTGGGAACATGTACAGAATGATGAGCTACCAAATAAAATGTAACCACAATCAAAAAAACTGCAGTGTGCCAATTTCTTTCAGTTATGGTAATGGATGTACAATCCTTTGTAAAGCAATTTATTGCACTTAATGCCAATGGTTAGAACTCGTATTTGCAAACCCTATATATAATGAATTGGTGGCCTAAAAGTGTTTCCTATGGCTCTAACTAGTGTTTTGCAAAACAAAACCTAAAGCTTTTTAATATATTATCTTTAAGGAAGGCAAATGAATCACCAGAACATGACAACTGACCCAAAGTCATCCACCAAATTACAGGCTTTGTAGCGCAGAAGTTTATCAGCCAGAAATGTATGAGGAACCCCATATCAGACTGGGACAGGTTCCCCAAAGGTTGTGGCAGTATCCTCTGGTGACCTCGATCAATATTGGTCACCTCAGGTCAAACCATTTACAGTCATTTCAGGTACAGCATTTATTTAGAGACAAATTCAAAATATCCAAGAATAAAAATCATTAGCATTTTTAATGACAAGAAGAGACACATACGGGTCAGTATATTGGCTCTTCATTGGCTTGGGGAAAAATTACACACATAATCATCAGATTTAAGGGACTATTTTGCTGGAGGGAAACCTGCTGTGAAGTAGAAACTCTCCCATGGTCTTGGTGTCTCTTAAGTGAGGCTACTTTGAAAACATTCTCAGATTAAAATATTAGCGTCTAGCAACGTGGCCACAGGCAAGTTACATAATGTCTTTTCACATCCTCATCTGTAAAAGATTAGAATAAGTGATCTCTAAGGTCCCCCTCAATAACCAAATCCTATAATTCAATGGACATTTGGACATCCCAGACAGATAGCTATCTTTTTTATTTTAAAAGATCTTTATGATCTCTCCTGGCTTATTCCATGGCTTAATCTCATAATAATATTGATGCCAATAATAAAAGTTTTAAGTCCAACACTACCCACACTCAATCTTTCTACACTGGGAGCCAATTTTCTCTAGTTTGAGTCTCTCTGGAGTTGGAGAACAAATGACCAGTGTTTTCGACACACAGGAAAACCCTTCATTAGCTATATTAGAATCCTGTCATTAAATCACCCCTTGCTCTTCCCTTCCGCGGGCTAAAACCACCCAACTCCTTTAATCAAGTAGAACCTCTCCTCTAGAATCTAGTTAATTATTTTGCCTCTGCAAAGAGTTAAATGAATCTTCCCAATACTATCAGTTAAAACAATGATTTGTGCTACTGCTGGATGAGAGAAATTTGAGCAATTTCTCTGAATTTGATTACTCTCCAGAGATTGTAATTTGTTTTTGCTCAAACCAATTAATGCCCCTGAATGATTCTTCTATGTTTTGTAGCAACACTTCAAGCTAAAATCCGAAAGAATGAATTAAAAAACAAAAAACAAAACGTAAAGTACATGGAAAGTTTTGAAAAATTCCAAGAAATTACAGATTTTTGGCCTGAAAAAAGAGCACAAAAGAGCGAGGAATATTGAGTGTTAGCAATAGACCCACCCCATGGAAGATTCTTTCCTCAAATCAAGACTGCAATTAGGTAAATTGAGTCATATATCAGCCAACCTACAGCATCCAAACAGACCATTGTCAGCCCTATTTTTAAATACCTTCAGGGAAAGTTTTACATCCTCCTTTGGTTGCCCCAATGCTCGTGTTAGTGTCACAGTTAAAAGTACTTAAGTATAATTATACTTTTTCCTGCTGCAACTTAATTTCATTTTGCTGGCTCTATATGCCAGGGAAATAAATGAATCTATGTCTAAAAGCATAACTTTCTGACTTGTGTCTAGAAGATATTCTGAATAATAAGAAAACAAACAACCAAATTAAAAAAAACAATGGGTCAAACTCTGAACTGACACGTCAACAGAGAAGATAGATGGATGGCAAATAAACACATGTACAGATATTCAATACCCTTAGTCATTAGGGAAGTTCAAATTAAAACCACATAGAGATACTACAGGACACTCACGAGAAAGACTAAAATTAAAGACTGAGCATATCAAGAGCTGGCTAGGATATGGAACAACTGGAACTCTCATCCTTTCCTGGTACAACCACTTTGGAAAACATCTGACATAAAAAGTTAAACAGACGCCATCCATACAACCCACTCACTCCACCCCTAGGTGTTTATGCTAGAGAAAGGAAAACATATGTCAATACAAAGACTTGCATATGAATACTCCTAGCACCTTTATTTGTAATAGTCAAAACTATACATAGCACAAATGTCCAGCAATAGGTGAGTCTATAAAAAAAATTGTGATACATGGGATACTATTCAGTGATAATAGGAAACAGATACACATAGTAACATGGATAACTCTCATCGCTTAGTCAGGGTTCTAAGTTCAGGGTTTCTGGGGTTAAAAATATGCTGTAAATATGCTGAGTGACAAAGGCAGACAAAATAGAATGCATAATGTAGGATTCCATTTATGTGAATGGAAATTAGGAATGCAAATTAGTCTGTGGTGACAGAACGAGGACCAACAGCTGTTGCCAGGTGATGGGAGCCGGGAGGCTGGAGATTACAAAGGGGCACAGGAAACTTTTGTGGGTGATGGATATGTTCCCTATCTTGACAGGCATGATGGTTTTATGGGTATATAAACTTATCAAATAGTATACTTTAAACATGTGCACCCTATTTTATAACCAATTATACCTCCGTAATGCTGGTTTTAAAGAATAACCTTTCACGCACTTTAGAAGTCACCAAACTATACACATCCCGTCTGGTTTTCCCTTCTCTGCCTCCAATCCCACCTGCACATCATCCCAAGTCTTCCTTTCCTTAGATCAAACAAGCCCAGCTATTTCCTTTGAACGTTTATGACCAGAATTAACTTTTCCTTGTGCTCTCTTAAATCAATGAACACCGAAATCGTAATGGTTAATCGTATAAGAATAAAAGAATAAGAATAAAAGAACAAAAGAATAAAAGAATAAAAGAACAAAAGCTATTTTTTTCTAGGACAATGCCTCCAAATCTTCCACATGCTGTTCTAGGACATGCTCAGTGAGAATAAGTGACTTTGCCCAAGTTAAAAAAGGGGGGTGATTGAACAAGCTGGGATTCAGAGTCAAGTTTGTCTGTCTCTACTGCCCATGCGAGTTGAGAAAACCAGTGCGCCTCAGCTATAAGACGTTTTTATCACACTAGGATTAAACAGCCGTAACACATGTTAAAAGAAATTCAATTTCATTACACTTACGTACACTTGACAACTCAAACCATTCAACCAAGCACTGCCAGATTTGTTGGGCCAGCTTTAATAAACACATCTGCATTTAGCAGCGGGATTTTCCATGTGGTTATTAAGGTTAAACAGATTTTCCCCCATCTTGAGTAGATTAATCCTGCTTCCTAATATCTTTTATTTTTGCTTATTTTAATATTTTGCTTATTCCATAGTGAAAAGGCAAATTTCAACTTATCCCAGTTTGAATCATGCCAAATTCTAAGAAGACAGAAGCCAAGGTAGTACACTGTTATTTAATATAGTCTAAATGAATACACAATGGAGACTGCTGTGCAAAGTTTAAAGATGAAACAAAACTGATCACACACACACACACACACACACACACACACACACACACCTTACCACTAATTAAAAATATACTAGTGTTACAAGTATACAATTTCAGTGGTGGTATTATCTTTGTTCAGAAGCAAGGTACAGTGCTATATGACTAAAGCTCTCCAGCATTTAATTAGGTTACTAATTATAAGGAGAATCACATTACCTTTAAGTCCTCCCCTGGATTGTGACTAAGGCTTAATACATTAATTTCACGGTGATTGTATTTTAAGATGGGGAACATGTCAATGAAGAATTCTGGCCACATCCTCCAAAAGGACATGTGACTGAAGGTTTGGGCTGTCACACAGCTTGATACATTTAACTAGGGAAAAAAATCACGAATTCCCACTTTCCCACTGCTAATTTTAGTGGCCAAGAGATATCTTACATTGCATTTTAAGCAAAAGTAGCATTCAAGGGAATCTTCACAGAAGGTATACACGTGAATATAAAAAGAAAGAAGAAAATTTGTAAGCAATATTTATTTATTTCCATTGGAATTCAATTAATAAATTTAGCCTCAATTCAGTATCATCTTACTCCCCAGGTTCCCTCCTGGCCCATCAAAAAAAAAAAAAAAGTGCAAATTATATGAGTCATTCTTCAATCATGCCAAGGATATAACCTTCAACCTAAGATTAAAAATAAAGTGCTACGTGTGATATTCAATACTGTTCAACTTCTGGGTGCTAAGATCTAATAAATACAACATTTCAAAGGAAATTAAACAATCTGGATCACTTCCATTCATCTTCGTGATTTCATCAGTAGATCTCTATGGCTTTGGTGACATTTGCTAGTATTTGGACGCTGGGTAAATTGGTGGAATTTGCCATCATTTAGTTTATAATCTGTATCACCACTTTGTACAAGGCACAGAAAAGTTCTCTACTCCCCTATATACTTCAAAGCATTTCATTTATTGTTCAAATGATTACTCTGACAAAACCATTAGTCAAGAAGAAAGTAAAGAAATCTTGTTTTTTAAAGGGGAGATTTTTAAAGATGCATCTTTCACACCAGAGTGCTTTAACCACCCATGCTATTTCTGGCAAAATCTTTATTTCCTAAAAGAATACTTTTTAAAAAAATTCCAGTTTTTTTTTTACCTATAAGAAAAGGTCAGGGCTTATTTTTACTGGTTTCACTCAAAGTGAGCTTATATATTTTAAATTTACTTTAACTTCTTCCTAGGCTCCTATATTTTCTTGCCTTTTCTAAGGAAAACACTAAATTTGAGAAAAGTATTGCTGAAACCATGATGAATGTCTCATGACCGCCTTCAAATGATGGTAGGAATAAGCGCATAAGCACACACATACACAGGGGAAAAAAGCATCTTTTAGTCAGGGTGCTGGGTTCAGGGCTTCCAGGGTTAACAAGAGAAAAAGCTTTGGGATCTGAACAGGGCTATATTCATATTTCTTTCTTTTTTTCTACCCTGAAATTCATACTGCAGCTATGTCACCAGGGAACATGTTTGCAAGGCTTGAGAAGTTTCTTGGCTTAGCAAAAAGCAAGCAAACAAACAAACAAAAGGCAACAGTGTAGTCCGCAAAAAGAACCCCCATCACCAGTGAAGCCGAAAGAGCTGGCTGAGTCACAGGTCAAGGGCCTTATAGCAAAAATGGGTTGGACTGAGGATACAACCTAACAGGAAAGCATAAGGTCAGATGTGAGTTTAATTTGGTGAAGAAACATGTGCCTGACCACTTAATGGCTGCCAGATACCACAGAGGAGGTTCACTTAACTCACACCACTTCTGGTCATGGAGCATTTCAGTGCCATTCTTTGAGAATCAGAGCAATACATGCTACTATTCTAGCCATCAGGAGACCTTATTCCCTGCTTTTGTTACATTTGTAGAAGGAAAGTGGCTATAGTGGTTTGGAAGCAATCATTTTCAAGATAGGGCTCTGGCTCTCCCAATCCCCAAATTTCCCAAGTACGCCCATATGATGGTGGCGAAACAGTCTCTTCAGCATGTGAAGGTTCTCTGTGATTCTCTGTGCTCAGAGTCTCACCGCTTTTAAAAGAGTGAATAATGCCTCATATCCAACAACAATTCCATTCAAAATAAAGCGGACCGTGCAGCCCAAGCCTTTGGTATTTCCAACCGTGACCAAAGTACTGGAGCTATTTATTCATTTGTTCATCTATTTTTTATTGTGGTAAAATACAGATAACATAAAATTGACACATTCTTAAGTGGACGGTTCAGTGGCACTGAGTACATTTTCCAAGCAGTTTCAGAGAATTTTAGACTCTGGCCTCCATGTCTAGATACACATTCCCTGGTTGATACTCAGGGCTTCACAGTGAATAAATGTCATTCTATTTCCAGGTAACTTCTCAGCTAAGTATTCACAGTCAGAGTTCACTCAACACACTAGGGTTTGCATGCTTGAGGTGAAGAATGAACCACCGAACCCAAGCATTTGTCCATTTTCTTCCACATGGAAGATAGAAACGCTGGTAGTCTCTTCCTTGCCAATAAACCTTTTGGAAAATAAGGAACCCACTATTCTGACCTTTGGGATTTTTATCAACATCAGACTGCAGTTCAGAACACAGACAGGAAACTGTCCAAGGAAAACATGCCCCCAAATGAACAGGACATAAACAGAGCTGTAACTAGGTAATTAATGGTAGGGACTTGACTCCCCTCACTTCACTTCTCTGATAACAATCTGGCATTTTATCAGCAGGGTCTTTTATCTGGAAGGATTCACTGTGTTCTGCTGTCTGGAACTATTCTGGGAGGGGACAAAGACAAGCTTTCATCTTGGAAAGGAAATGGAACCACATCTAGAAGGCATAAGGAAGAGTCAGAGCTGTTAAAAAACCTTCAAGTCTCTCCCTGCCAGAAGGAAGAGGTAAGTAGAAAACAGGAAGCCCCCTTTCACTGAAGGCAAGAGAGCAAATTCTGGTGGGGAAGAAGTCACTGCAGTCCTCACCCATATCACACATGTGAACGTGGCAACTTGCTTTCTGCCGTTGTTCCAAGTTCTGCATCCTCTCCCCACCACCGACCTTATCCCTTCCCCAAACACTTCCCCAAACACCCAACCGATGTCTTCTATTTCTCTTCCCGTCCAAACCCAAGAAACTTAAACTAAACCATACGGTGGTATAACTGACTAATAATAACTTAAAAGTACTATGTCTCACAGTGGGATTTCCATTTTAGAAGGGATCGAAACCATGTACTTAAATAATGAAAAGTCTATCTGTGAAACTCAAAATGGAGGAGGCATCTGAGAAAACTGGGTGGGTAGAAGGCACCACTTAAGGCTTCTGAAATCGTTTCAGATAGTTTTCAACTACCTTAGGGGTAAAGCTGGCCCGGGTGAATGGCTATGGCCATTAGGCTACTGGCCCTCTGAGTGGCTTCATTCCTAACAGGAAAAGGGACCATTAGGGAGGTGAAATTAATTAGTAGTAGAAAGCATTCCCTTATCCTCCCTCCACACACGGCCATTCCACTCAGCCCTCATAAAAACATGTCACGGATTGGTCGTGGAAGGACTTGGGAAAAACAGGGCTTTGAACGCCCCATCCTACTTAGAACCCGGGAATATTTACCCAGGGTTGAGCCAGGGTGGCCGGCCCGTTCCAAAACCCACACAGCCTGGGGCTTATGCACCAGAGCACAGCTTCTGTCAGGCTGTGTAGCAATCCTGTGGAGGCCCCTTGGTCCTACTCAGGGCTCTCATGACAGATGGTTCATAGCAGTACAGACAAGGGGACGGCACTAGGAAGCCTCTCTGCTGGCCAGTTTTCAACAGGGCCTTCTAGCAGGACACGGCATTCTAACACTGGTACTTTCAGGACGTGTTCAACCATGCAGCAGAATGCAAATCCCGCTCCGGTCTTTTCAAGTTTTCCCTAAATCCGGTTTTTATTCTGGCTCTGAACTAAATTCTTAAATCGTGCAGGGGGGAAAAAAATGGGCACAAAGTGACTGAATTATATTAATTATATGGCATGGAGGCTCAGCTAGAAAACAAGAGTTACATTTCTTAAGTTTCTCTTCACTAGACTTACGCAGGTTATAATGAGTATTAAATGAATTTCACTTTTCATTTCATCCAAGCTGAAAAGAAGCTGAGCCTTAAACTCTGTCTTTAGAGAAAAAAAGAGATTCTTCTGGCAAAAAAATAAATAAAATAAAGTAAAATAAAATAAAATAAAAGTAATAATAATTAAACAGTTAAGCAAAAGAAAAAAAAAAAAAAAAAAAAAACCAAACCCACACTACTTACCCATCACATCACCCAAAAGGACCGCCTTAAGAGACTCATTTGTTTAGTGTTTGAAAATATTTTCTACCCACTGCTTGTCTGTGTGACACAACCTTCAGTAACAATTCAGCTTTTTCTTGGCTACCTGGATATATTTCCATAGTTTCTACCCAGATGGGCTTCTCCTAAATGACTGCAATAATCAAAAACAAGATGCTTATTTATTCAGCAGCACCCCTCATACAAATATGTATTTTTGTTAATGCTCTGGACATTGTAGAAACCAAACAGAAAAATCTCATTCGTGTGGGCCTGCCTAATTTTGATTTTTTTTTTTTTTTTGCTTATTTAGACTGAGAATGAGCTGCAGTTTCCCTTTGCGACTGAAAGTTTTCATTCAAAGTTAGGGAACATGTGGCTATCTCTTGGGGACCGGTGGCCAGGATATGAACATGCCAGGCCAGGAGTTCTCCGATACAAACGAAAACACAACCCTGAGGGCACATCTCGCTCCTGGTGTGCCTTCCAGCAGGTTTCGGCTAGTAATTTTTGGTTAGTGAACGAGCAAGGTAGGACTGTGCACGTGAAAAATGCAAACCTGAGAAAGAAGCGGGGTGGATTTCAACCCACAGTCAGAGGCCTTGTGGCGTGGGTTGTCAGCTACTACGGTAACCCGGTGCCGTTGTCCGGCCACTGGAGCAAGCTACCCGAAGTTACTCTATGCAGTTTGGAGTAACGGAACTTTCACGTCATAATAGTCAGTGATTTGAACACTTCACGATTCAGACTTGCCATTTTTCCACATTAAGTGTGGGGTTACCACACAAAG
Organism: Felis catus; assembly: GCF_018350175.1. Taxonomy (NCBI): domain Eukaryota; kingdom Metazoa; phylum Chordata; class Mammalia; order Carnivora; family Felidae; genus Felis; species Felis catus. The sequence goes on from NC_058370.1 coordinate 63,240,192, forward strand.
AAACGTTGACAATTTTTCAAACTTTCAACATATGCTGGCTGATAGCGTTGAGATTCTGTTTTCTTTCCAAGAGAATCAAAAGAGGATGATCGACTAAGCTGCTGTGTGTGAAGGTACTCTGTAAATATCAAAGTTTTACCTAAATGTTTGTAGCTGTAAATTTTTTTCTTTTTCTTTCAGTAACTCGGGAGGTTTTCAAAGTTATGTGAAGTTTCGACTGTGGAAACTTACGATGGTAAAGACAGATGAAAAATATATTCTCTAACAGTTTAAGAGTTATAAATAAAGAGGAACCCACAAATAATCTCATTAAGACTTTATGCTTCTTGGGCCTCAAGACACATTTTTCTCTTTGCTAAGACACGCACAACTGTGCAATGACCCATGATTTCCTATTCTAAGGAAAACTTCTTTTGTAAGAAACTCTCAGTATTTCTCAAGAATCTCAGAACTTCAGTTGAGCCAGTCTTATTTAGCAACCTGTCACAACCACTTGGGCTTAACTGCGAGCTTTTCTTCCTTTTCTACTGATTTCAGATTAGGAAATGAGACCACTGCCAAAGCAATGCCCAAGATGGGATGGAGGGAGAGCTCAAGAAAGCAAAGTGAGTCCAAATATTTGTCATTCGAAACTGTAGGTTAATTTGGGCATGTGGAGAACTAACTTGCCATGTAGCATCAGAAGCAGGCATATTGTGGTGTTAAGCATTAGTGTAGCTAAGGGAGTGGCAAAGAGCCTGGGTTCTGGAGCCAGACTGCCTGGGTCACATCCTGGCCTTTTCACTTCCTAGCAGTATATGACCTAGGGCACATTTCTAAAACTTCCTACAACCCAGCTTGTCCTCTCTGGAGGATGGGGATAATAACATTACAGACCTCTCACAGTGTTGTCATGATGATTAAGTGAGTATGTGTCAAGTTCTAAAACAGTGTCTGGCCCATAGCTAAATACTATCATTTATCACTAATTTGATGGAACAAATCAGGGCAAAGAAGACAGGGACCAAGAAGCAGCATACCAGAAAGGATAGTCCATTAGACCAAAATCTTATCTGTCTGATGCTCCACTGTATTTCTATCGTGCCCAACACACAATTGATGTTTGCAGTAAACACCTATTGAGTAAATGAATAAATGAATCAGTTCTTATAGACTGACTCCTCAACGATGTTTTTACTGTGGACATATGATGCTTACACTTTTGGTGCCTTGGCTTTTCTATCTCCAAAGAAAGGTACCGACACCTGCTACCTTGCTATCTCAAACTGACGGTCGTCAATAAGAGAAAAAAGGCAAATCATTTCAAACTTACTGGAGGGATATATAAGTCAGTGACTTTTTTTTCAATGTTTTTATTTGAGAGAGAGAGAGAGAGAGACAGAGAGACAGAGAGAGACAGAGCCTGAGTGGGGGAGGGGCAGAGAGAGAGAGGGAGACACAGAACCTGAAACAGGCTCCAGGCTCTGAGCTGTCAGCACAGAGCTCGACGCGGGACTTGAACTTGGGAATGGCGAGATCATGACTTGAGCTGAAGTCGGATGCTTAACTGACTGAGCCACCCAGACGCCCCCCCAAAGTCAGTGACTTTTTAAAGCAATGTTCCTTTGTTAGTGAGTACATATGAACACAATGACATCGGGAGGACCCTTGTGATACCCTGAGTCCTGATTTCCTCTGACTACAGCTGGCCTGATGGAATGTGATGTTAGACGTTGTGCTAGGCCCTAACAGATGGCTGTTTCAAGCCTCAGGGTGCAGAGGAATTACCTGGAGACTTGTTTTGAAATTGTGACTTTTAGGTATCTATGGGACATGCAGAAGTTGTCCAGTAGAATGCTGAATCTATGATTCTGTACGAGTTCTAGATCTAGGACACCGCTCACTGTATGTGAGGAGCAACCCCAGACAGTGCAAGCAAAGTGAAAATGAAGAGAGTAGAGGGCAGGGCAAAGAGGCACACCAATACTTAGGAGGAAGCAGAAAGAAGGGGTCCTGCCAGAGGAGAAAGATATAATGGCCAAAGAAGGCCACAGAGGAAAGAGCGTCACGAAGAAGGGGATGTGCAGTAGTGTCAAACTCCAGAGAAAGGGAAAGAGGGATGAGCACTGAAAAGCATCCAGAGGCTTCTATGACTAGGTCACTCCCACTGCACCCTTATAGGGGCAGCTGCAGTGAAGTGGCGGAAGAGGCATCCAGGGTGCAGTAGTTTAAGGAATGACTTAAGGCGGGGAGGGTGGGAACGGAGCCCGTGAACACAGAAAACCTTTTCCAAGCATCTGGCTATAAAATACGGGTGAGAACTATGGGGGCAGGTGGGGCGGGCGCCTCCATGGAGAGTCTAGGCCTAATGGCCTCTAGTTTCTCTTGCAAATGGGAGGTGACAAAAGTAGGGGCACTGGGTTTAGGCAACAACACAAAGTAGGCCCTCAGCAAATATATTTATGGGACAGATGAACTGATGACAAGAGTACTCACAAAATAAAGTGAAAGACAAGAATAAATGGTGAAGAATAAATCTGTAGCTGGTGTGGAGGGGAGGCGAGAAGCACAGTCAAGAGTCTCAGGGCTCAAGGCAAGTGAAGAAAATAAGATACGAAGGAAAAAGTAGAAGGATATGGGGGTGAATGCATCCTGGGTAGTTGATGTGACTAATGCAGCTTGTTTTAAGTAGATTATAAATAGACTGGGAAGGGTCAAGGCCCAGAGGAGAGGGAGGAAAAAAACTGTGCCAGTCAGGGAAAGATATCCCAAACATGCTGGGTCATTTTAAGCCTACTATAATTCATCTTTGCCTTCCTACTCTATTCCCTAATTTGTATTTGCTGCCTAAAGGGAAAGACCTACATTTTTTATCTTAAAACACTCCCTACCATGTAGGATAAGATGACCGCACATCAGTCAGCATTTGGGACTTGCTGTTGTCAAATCCTTCAGTTCAGCATTAAGAATGCCCACTGAGCACCTTGGCTACAAGTCTTGAGAAAATAATTAAGACTAAGGAAATAAAAGCTCCTTAGGGAAAGACATTAATAAAATATTTTGAAATTTAAATGTTACTATATTTGTAAGAGTTTTCCTCCTACTAGTTATTATTTCCATATGCCTTAAATGTATACCTCGGAGCAAATGCTGTCCTTTATTAAAATTAGCCAAGATTCTCTACCATCGGTGTCCCTTGTTAAACAGCAAACCATTTATTTTCTGAATTTCCTGGGTCATCCTTGATTCAAGTGGAAGCAAGGCTCCTTACAATGACTTCCAAGTTATGAATCATAAAACTCTCTACCACAATCTTTCTCTTGTTAGATCCAACAGTCTACATGGTAGACAGCATGGCTTTTCTCTCGTTTTGCATGAGCTGCTAATCACCATGGGAGATTTCTGAAAGCCCTCAAGAAAGAAAACTGAATTCCCTTCTTTTCCTGCCTTGCTACTTGGGAGAGCCTCCTGAACTTCTCCAAGAACACTGGCACTCTTCCCCTTATTTACTGGCCCTTGGCCCTTAGTGTATCTGTCACATAATTCAGTGGTTAAAATTCACTATGTCAGGTGCAGAAGCATGGGTTTTATCTCACTAGCTAGGCCATAAGTTCTTCAAGGATGAATGCTTTCTTCCTTTACTTTGCATCTTACCAGAGACCTAACGCTAGCTAGGTATGCAATGGATATTTAACAACTACTTTGTTAATCTATTAACTGATTGGATTCTAACTTTTAGAGTGAATGGCAGCAATAGGCCATGGATTATCATCATTATCAAATATTTCACCTAAGAATGAAGCTGTTTGCAGATCAAATCACTTGTTCTAACATGACCTGAATTGGCCTGTTGAAGTAGCAGATAACACCGAAGAAAAGCTGGTCTCTACAAGTTTTGTTTTTTCAGCTTGCTTTGTCAATGCATTCCGTAAGAGGTGAATTCCTCATTCCTTTTGCTCAAAAACATATTTAGAAAATGGTCTTAAAGAGATCTGGCACCAGAGATGAAGTTGGCCAGGCCCCTCTCTAGGAACTAAGAGATAAAAATCAGTGACGGATGACAGAGTATCCTTTTATGCCAGTACTCTTTGCAAAAAAAAGCTACACAATACAGGAAACATGATTTGATTTCACATGCTGAAGCTCAGCTACCCCTGGGTAGAATTCAGAAGTTCAGAAGGCCATGAGCACAGTACTCCACATGAAGCACTAGGTAGACAGGGCGAAGGTAAAAAGGAGATGGAGCAGGTAGCTGCATGAAGTGTGAATTAACCAGCATTAGGAAACAACCTTCCAGTCTCTGCTTTTAGGTCCTCCCCTGTATAAGGCCTAAAACTCCAAAACCAACGGTCATTGCTTTATTTAAAAATGTATGCCTCTATAATACAACAAGTAGTCCCAAGGAAGTTAAAGACTCGGGTCTTTAACATATCTGTATGAAAGGAAGAAGTGAGCACAGGTTTGGCTTAGAGGCAGAGGGGAAAATGGAAAAGCCAGAACCCCCCCCCCCCCAAGGGGAACTGAACATCTGCACCTTGACATCTTGCCCAAAGCTGGAACTGGTATCAGGGTCACATTAGTAAAACCAGAGGTCAGAGTTTCCACACACTGATAGGATGGCAGTTCCCTTCCTTTCATGCCTCCATTGCTGGCAGATCAAGATGGTATAGGGACATTTCTGACCTTTAAGCCCAATCTCTAAGGCTCGTGGAATTTAGCAGTAACCACGGGAGGGGCGGAGTTCTGCTGGACCTCCAGGCTGGCCAGGTGGGAACAAGCTCTCCATTAACAGCACCAGCAAAGACCTATTCTCAGTTGTCTCTTCTTGTAATGGGCTAGGCTTGAGGACGCTTGTGTTCTCTCTATAGGCATCTCTGTTCAAAGAAGATCCTTCAGGAAGTTTGGGCAACAAAGAGTTATCTATTTTAATCACTTTTCAGAAAAGCATCTCTGACTCTTCTCAAAGACTCAGATGTTCCTTGTACTTGTCAGAAAACAAATGTGGTTTAGGCCAACATCTGGAATGGAGAAAAATATAGCAACCACAAAAAAGATAATTAAATTAATAAGGAATGCTTTTCAGACATAACATCCCATAGGCCAAAAAAATGTTTTCAGAACTATCCAGAACAAAGTTATAGAAGTTACTTAGAAGCTAAATTTAAGTGAATTAACTGCTGGAGGGCACCCTGTAGGAGTAGACCACTGTGACCTTGTGGGCCATGACAAGAATGGCACCCCAACAACCTGAGTTGTTCAGCTGATCTGAAATAAAACATCTCAAAAAGATGCCCTGCTGGTCATCTCAGATGTACTACAGAAAGCCCAACAAGGGATCAGTTCTTCTTGAATGCTTTCAATGACCAGCAGCTCAGCATTATGGAAATCTGTTCACTCTCTTGCTAACTTTCACAAAATTCTTCTTTATGTTAAAATCTGAAATCTATCTCTTACTTTCCCATTGGGAGCACAAGAAAGAAATTATGTGCCTTCTGCCATATGGCCGCCTCTCAAGTGTGTAAAGACCATTACCATGTTGCCTTTAAGTCTTTTCCAGTCTAACTATTTCCAGATGTTAAGCTTCCTCCTCATCTTGGTCACCTCCTCTGGATAAATATTAGTTTATCAGTGACCCTCCTAAAATGGGAAGCCCAGAGCACAACAACACAATAGGCACAAGGATGTAGGTTTAATCTGACCAGAAGAATTCAGGGGGACTACAGTTTCCACTATCTGGAAGCAGCAACTGCTTCCTCAGGGCTCACCAGGAAAGCCTACTCCCCAAGATGTTTTCGTAAAAACTGCTAGGGAGCCAGACAGCTCTCATGCTGTAGGTACACAACATTGGCTTTTCTTTAGAAAATCAGAATATGATACCTATCTCTACTAAATGTCATCTTGATCATCTCAGCCTATCGATCCAGTCTTTCAAGACTCTTTTGAATCTTGTTTTTAAATTATGAACAATGTCAGACATATCAAATACAAAATAAGTATACAGAATACTATGACAATCAACCACTTGCCCAGAACCTACCTTAAGAACACACCACAAATAAAATTGAGGCTCCTAGTATACACTTCCTCAAGTTTATCCCCTTCTTCCCCAGCCACATAGAAGTAATGGCCACTAGCCTGAGTTTGCGTTACGCCCATGCTTAAAGACTATTTTGAACTTTGATTCTATCACCACTTATATTTATGTTATATACAAACCTGATAAGCATGTGACCTAGTCTGTGTTCGTTTAAGTAAGTAATTCAAATGTTGAATAAAGCAGCATTGCCTTCATCTATCGGACTGGCAATCCCATCAAAACAGTGAGCTGACTTATTCTTAGGGAATCCTTACTTGACCTCAGCAAACAAAGTGTAAAGCTCTTGCAAGTAATACATTGAATGACTCAGTCTAAAACAATCAATATCAATACAACTGTTTGGTCACTGATAAAGTATGCCTTTCCCCTTGTCTTTTAAAAATCCTTCTGCAAGCTCCCAGCAGAATATTCCCATCCCACATTTCACCCAAATTACTGACATGGATCTAGGTTCATAAGTACCTGAGGCTATAAGTTACCTGGGTCCAGGAATTTGCCATCAACAGGACGACAGTGCACTCTTTTTTAATCTGCTCCCCTGCATCTAGCTACAGGGCCTTCCTTCCAGTTTACTGGTTGGGACAAGCCAAAGCAGAAGTTTAAAAAGTCGGCCCTCTTCCTATCACCATCAACCCCTTCCTCTGTATAGAATTTTTCTTAAAAAGCAAACCAAAGGGACTTTTATCTGCTATTTTGTAAGTAGTATTATCCCCATTATATAGATTGACAGCCTGAAGCACACAAGGGCCTTCTTATTCATGCCATAATAATCGGGAAGGCATTTTTATAGATAGTTCTATGACTTTCAGCAAAAACAAAACAAAACAGCCAAAAACAAAAAAAACACAACATCACCCTCCTTCTTCCATTCTTACCAATCCAGTCTCCTCTTGTTTAGTGCTAAACCCTGCAGCAGGTGGGTCTCCAGAGCAGTTTGCCAGACAGCAGTCAGGGAAAAGGGCTTCAGAGGCCAGGAAGGCCTCAGGTCACAGGCCCATGAGGCAGGAGAGGACCTACACAATATCTAATACTTTAATCTGATACATAAGGAAACAGAGGGTCAGAGAGGTGAAGCAAAATAAAAGTAAATGTCAGAGCTCCTACAGACTCCTCAAAGGCCAGGTAAAACACAAGACCCAGCAGACCTTCCTTTCTACAAAACCATTAACCAGTGAGATATGAAATGTGGCTCCAATACTGGAGGACTAGGAGTCCCTACGTATTTCACAGATACACAGATCTGCTAAGACACAAAATGTCCCAATTTACAATTACTCTCATTTCTAGGTTAATAATTCAGTCTCTGTGCCCAAACCTGGGCAAGGCAGAGAGAGGTACCAAGGAACAAAAACAAACCAAAAAACCCAGAGTGGCTTCTACATGGAAAGAGGTTAAGATTTACTTGGAGAGAATAAGCACTGAGCATACAAATTATGTGATGATACAATAATGATGAATACTAGGATAAGAGGTTTAAGGAACAAATGCTATTCCACTGCCATTCAGAGAGAGAGATGAGCCAGGCTTGAAGTGAACAAAAAGGGAGGAGGGCAGGTCTTCCTTTCCAGCAGTGTTTTAGCAGCCCTCTGCCTGTTTATCTCTCCGTAAGGCAAAGTCAGCCCTCTACTTATCTACAAGGATCCTGGGAAGACAGAGCAGATAGAAATGGGCCTCCAGCCTTGAAAGGGAGTTCCCAGTATTACAATCACAAATGAAGGTAGAGGCCATCTATTGTCTACTGCAAAAACCCCAACTCTACACCAAGGAAAACAAGTTTCTTCAACTCCATAACATGGGCAAGGAGTAACATGGTAATCCTTGAATTATGTAACTTTCGAAGACCAGAAAACAAGGGTCAATATTATTTCTCAATATCACAGGCTTAAAAGGCCTAACTCTTAGAATTTGTACCTCCTACCACCCTTCTTCCCTTTTTAAGACTGGTACAATCCAAAGGTCTCATGAAATATTTTTTAAATGTATAAAACATGTATTTTCCAATTTTTTTACTGTTGGCTGGGTTTTTAAATATCTCAACTACACAAGTCAGCACAGGTCCCTATAGGTGATTTCCACTGCCATGTATTTAAGATTGTATTGTTATTTGCACCTCAATATTTTTCAGAGAAAAGAACGGCATATTTCCCTGAAAAGTTATCTAAGGTGAAATGATTGGAGGAAAGACATATTGAAAGTCCTTCACAATGAAAATAAGCCCCAAATGGGGGGGGGGGGGGTTGCAGATCCTTTTGAAAGCACCCAGAAGAATGAATAAAAGGCAGTGGAGGGGTATCTCTCATGGGTATTAATCCAATGCTGAGATGTGTTGTCAGCAATAGAAGGGGCTCTCTGTCTCAGTGGACACCCTCACACACACAGGTACACACGGGTCCAGAGAGGGGAGAGATCCTTGTCCAAGTGTTGCAGCTGGTCAGTCAGTGGCAGAACTCAGACAGAACCAGGTCTCTAAAATCCAGGGCCTTTGCTCTGTTCAGGACTCCACACTGTGGTCTAGGTTTGGGGCATACTCAGTTTCCTATAGCTTTTCAATTCAAACTTGAAACTCCTTTGTGAAAGGGAATTCAAAGGTACACATACAGAGATATTCTGGTCTGTAGAAAGCCCTAGACAAGCAGGACATATTCGGGGAGCCAGTCAGGGTCCCCTTTAAAGTATAAGTCACTCTGCTCTGTGGTATTTGAACTAAAGGGTGAATGGTCTTAAATGGAAGGCATCATATTTGCAAGGTAGAGGGCTGTGAATCTGCACCCAGCACAGCAGCAGACACATAAAATATCCTGGGTTAAAAAAAAAAAAAACAAACTTGTAAACAAAACATTGTGATGAGCATTATCATTTCTCTTCCAAGATGATGCAACAAGCATAACTGCAACAGGCATCACTTTGGAAAACCCAAATCAGAACTTCTAAGGTTTAAGTCAACAAAGCAGATCAGCAGATACAAGCTTATACTCCCAAATGTGGGAAAAGGGACAAAAATACGAACAATACCCACAGACATCTTACAGAGAGGAAGGAAATGGCAGGTATGTATACATAAGTCAAAGGGAAATAAGCTGTCACTGGGGCTTTTAATCTTCTTATTGTGCAACTCACTTTAGCATGGTCAGAGCAACCTTTGTGGCACTCCTACTAGCTGAAGAATTTCTATTTCACTAAACGCAGACTATCCAAGAGCCTGATTAGACTCTTCCAAGTACGTAAATTAACACCGGCAATGTTATAAAAATAAAGCACTGCCTATCCACTCATGCATACATCCATCTTTTCAGCTATTATCCCAAGTCAAAATAAGCCACTCTTTACCATCACTAGAACTGCAAATATTGCCTAAAATAATAGGCAATCTTTCACTTCCTTCATGAATAATTTTCTCAGAAGTAATTTAAATCAAATGAGTACACTTTTATCAAATTCAGTATTTTTTATTTATTAAAAAATTTTTTTTAGCATTTATTCATTTTTGAGAGACAGAGTATGAGCAGTAGAGGGGCAGAGAGAGAGGGAGACACAGAATCCAAAGCAGGCTCCAGGCTCTGAGCTGTCAGCACAGAGCCCAATGGGGGTCCAAACTCACGAACCGTGAGATCATGACCCGAGCTGAAGTTGGACACTTAACCAGCTGAGCCACCCAGGCACCCCTAAGTTCACTATTTGCTAAAAATCTGTTTTTGGCTCATCTGCCCAGAGTGATTGTGAACATTTTAGGGTAGCATGGGGTTGCCCCTGTACTAGGTTGATGAAACCCCAAACTGGAGTTTTGACTGAACTCCAAGTCTAGGATCCTTCCACTTTATCACAAAAGATGGTCAAGAAAGTTAAGCCAGCTTCTCCATACCTGGTCACAGACCAACCCTGCTACCTACGGCAATGATCTTGCAGATGTGAGCCTGAGAGAAAGGCTGCATCTGATCAAGCCATCCTCACCAGTGCTAGTGGGGACATGACTTCTACATTCTAAAAACAGCCTACACTCAGATCCACCAACTCCGGATCTTCCTCCCTCCTAACTGCTCCTCCTCCCTCCTAATTGCCCAATCACTTACTCAGTGTAGCCACTACTCTTGGCTACACAAAAGGGAGCTGGTTATTTTGGTGTAATAGAAAGAGTACACCCGACACTCTTGACAACCCTATGTTCTTGGGTTCATATCTAGCTCTGTACCTGACTTGCTCTCTGAACCTCAATTTCCTCAACAGGAAAGTGGGGGTGATAACACCTCCTCTCAGAGTCATTGTAAGCAAAACGCCCAGTTCGGTGCCTGGCAAATAGTCAAGGTTCAACAGACGTTGGTGTACTTCCTGCTAACCTCTCTTGCTCAGAATACTCTTTTGCTTGTTTTCTGCATTCCTGGGTCAAAATCTACTTCTCATAAACCTTCTGAATAGCCTAATCAAGTACCAAGTATGAGCCGACTACTGTCTAATTTATTAAAATTGTGTGTGCAGGGGTAGGGGAGGGGTTCTGATAATGTTTAATGTTTAATATCCCAAATTTAATCTTGGTACTCAAAGCGTGATCTATAGACTAACAGCATCAGCATTACCTGGAAGTCTGTTTGAAAGGTAGACCCTCGGGACCCACTCCAGACCTAGTGAACCAGAATTTATGAGATTCCTAAGTGATAGGTTACCTCTTAAAGTTTGAGAAAACTGCTCTATACCACAAATGGACATTCATTCAATAAATCAGAGCCTATTGATTCTCTAAGGAATCAATTGTGGCACTCATGCTATTTGGTGGCACTGGATGAATCTTTATTTGGGTAGAAAGCAACCGTTGACCAAAGCATTTTCCCTGGAAGGGCAGTAAAATGGATACTTTGTGCCTTTTGAGTTTAAAAAAATGATACATTAGGGCTCCTGGGTGGTTCAGTCAGTCAAGCGTCTGACTCTTAATTTCGGCTCAGGTCATGATCTATCGGTTAGTGAGTTCGAGCCCCATGTTGGGTTCTCTGCTGAGAGCACGGAGCCTGCTTAGGATTCTCTCTCTTCCTCTGCTCTCCCCACCCTCTCTCTCAAAATAAACATAACAGAAATAAAAATAAATTAAAAACGATACACTGAGGACACTGGCTTTACGGCAATATTTAAATTATATTAATGTGATCTTTGTTATATAATAAGTGCTTGGAATATAATAAGATGAGCATTCTGATTATACTAATAAATATACTGAAATATACTGATTATACTAACAAATAGCAGGAAGGATACTTTCAAAGTAGTAATTTCTGGTTTCTAGGATGCAACACATAACACTGGTTAGTGATGAGCTTCCATAAATTGAACGTCCTCAACACAGGATGACAAAGTTCTAAGGCACGTCTTTGTTTCTAATGGACGCTGTGATTCTGACCATGTGCCTTTCTCCCCCGCCCCATCAACCTGCTGAAACATTTTTCAGTTCTTTCCAGTTATGTGTGAAAGTACAATTTCTAAATGCTCCTGAAAGTAAAAAATTTACGACCCAAATTCCTAAAATGAATCACCAAAATGCTGGATCCAAGAGACTGGTAACTTTGTGTATCAGGAAACAAAAACCAATCTGAGTGAGTCATCTCTGTGATCAGAGATAACAACACAGCCACAGCCAGAGCTTGGCGCAAACAAATGGCTACAGCAATCGTATGCCAGCATCTCGTGTTTAATGGTTTCTCACATTAGAACGCATCAGTCAGCTCTGTGAAACCAGGAAGTGGAACCCAGGATGCCACATAAATAACAAACACATTCTCCTGAGTTTGGTGTATCTTACCATTCAGCTCTAAGTCTATTTCCATTTTGGTAGATAAATAAAAATGAAAGTGCTATTTTATCAAGAGGCAAACAGAAAGGTAAAAGCTAAGTAATATGACTGTGCTTCTGAAATGTTTCAAAAGAAAATTTCAATACTTTTTTGGAAGCCTATTTCTTGATGCCTTTGATTGAAAATGAAAAAGGTGATAAGAAGTTGGCAATGCCTCAAAAACTCTAACAGAGAAAGGGGTAATAGGCTCTAGAAGTAGGAAAGCCTGCTGTCATCTGATTCCATGTATAATCCATATGCATGGCTCTTTGTCAGGTGCCCCAAGCTTGAAAGAGAAGTTGAGCAGGAAATGAATTTGTGCCACGCAGCACTGCCCTCTAGATGCTACCCCTCGCACCCACTAGCAAACCCCTTTGGAGTGAAGAGACAAATGTTCTCTTCAACACCTTGAACAGGGGATATAACACCGGGACCGAGCCTGCCCCATGCTGGCCAGGCTCAACACAGGGCTTACTGCAGATACCCAGGCTATGGTTTTTAAAAGCAGGTATCTCCGATCACATCCGTTAGCAAGCAGAGTGCCAAGGAAACATTACTTAAACAGTGGATATGGACTTCCGCACCCAAGACAGAGGCACCTTCCTCTGAAACGTTGGAGACCACCTGGGGGCAATGGCAATAACCCTCAGGCCCCTGCTTTGACAAGACCACCCCCCAACAAAGTAAAAAAAAAAAAAAATCTGTAGTTTCTGAAATAAGAACAAGTTATAATACCCCATAAGGCCCCCATACCCACCCCATTATTTCCAGGAAACACATGCTACCTCATAATGAAGGGAATGAAAGGTGCCATGCTGAGAGTGGAATAGGTGCCGTCCATCGGGGAAGGGTAGAGTCTCCCCAACACCAGCAGTAAGAGAAACATGCTTGGATGACGGTTTAGTTCTCCTGCATCACTGAAAAAAATTATTGTACATAAAATATTTAAAATTTAAGAGGTGCAGTACTTTCTTCAAACATTTTTCTCATTAAATAATTCTGAATATCAAGTGAGACTCCCTATGATCAGAAGATAGCTTTCCTTCTCTTCCCTCCGTTTACCTCATGTTTTCCTAATGTGCAAATAAGGAAGAGCTACCGGCAAAGCCATGGTTTGGGCTTTTGCACACGACTCTTCTCAAAGCTAACTGTTAATTTGCGTCTGTGTTTTGATTTGAGCTGTTCATACAGTAGAGAGGTGGCTGTTCCAGAATATGCAATGTGAAACGTTCAACAGCCAAATGTACTTATGAAAGCTTGAACAGTCCCTTACTGGGGCCAGAAAAGCCTGTCTGTACAAATTACTCATGTGAGGAAATGTATCATAAACAGAAGTAAAATTCATTGATGTTACTTTGCTTTCCCATTACGGATAATTAGTATGAATTCATATCAAGTGCAAACACTGCTAGAAGAATAAAAAAGCCCATGTTCTAAGATGTCCATTCTAACAATTCCACCATCAGTACAGAATGTGATTGAAAGCACAATGGTAAACTTTGCTATCTGCCCTGATCGGACTGGAAGCCCTCTGAATGGCTTCATTTTATGTTTCCAGGGTCACTGACCACCTTTGCTCAGGTGGGCTGGTACCATTTCTGATCACAGGTGACCAGATTAGTCAGCTATTTGCTTAAGGTCACAATGGTCAACTGTAGCAGGCCAGTAAGAAAAAAATGGCAGGTGTTTGTGACAGCAAACTCAGTACGTAAACACACAGATTTTTATTTTTTTTAACTTTTTTTTTTTAATTTTTAAGTTTATTTATTTATTTTGAGAGAGAGAGAAAGAGAGAGAGAAACAGAGAGCACGAGCAGGGGAGGGGCAGAGAGAGAGGGAGACAGAATCTGAAGCAGGCTCCAGGCTCTGAGCTGTCAGCACAGAGCCCGATGTGGGGCTTGAACCCACCAACCATGAGATCATGACCCAAGCCAAAGTCAGACACTTAACTGAGCCACCCAGGCACCCCACCCCCCTTTTTGATAGTACCATCCTGCCCGGTGTGAAGGGGCATCTCACTGAGGTTTTGGTTTGCATTTCCCAGATAACCAGTGATGCTGAGCATCTTTCCATGTGTTTATTGGCCATTTGTAAACACATAGATTTTTAAATATCATGGGAAGAAAATGATTTCTAGAAGAAATCACCATGTGCTTCTAAGAAGCTGGTTCCTGAAAAAATAGTATTACATTTGATAAGACAATATAAAACAGGATTTTAAAAATATAAAATATAGTATAAAAACAGGATTTTATACAACTTTTCAGGTACAGGAGTACTGCAGAGAATCTGGCAACATAATGTAATAAAGAAGTAGTTTTAAAAAACCCAGCTATGTTACAAGGAAGGAGGGGATTAAATACTGTTGCCTGGAGGGAAAAAGTCTCGATGAATGAAGTAATTCACTCCCTCGATCTTACTGTGTCCCACCCTATTCTCTTACCTGTCCACAGTATTAGCTACAGCTTCCAGCTGCTGGAGAAGAAAAGGATAGAGTTCTGGGAAACGAGAAAAAAATTCGCTTCCTGTCATTCTGTAGAGGGAAGAAAAAAAAAATTACTATCATTTATTTCCTCTGATTTAATGATAAAGCTTCTTTATTCTATTTAAAGAAAGATAACCAAGATCATGCACGTGGATATTTAATGAAACAAAAGTTAAGAACAAAACCTTACCTTAAGAATTTAACAATCAAACAAAACATTTAATTTTGATTTTGGAAGTGCTCTTAACACATGGACCTTTCTCTCAAAATTTAAGATTATGTATATTCACAAATATTTGATATTAAATTCTGTTGGGGAAGAAATAGGTAATTTGTGCAAATGCTGTTTCCACAACTGACGTGGACTATGAATAGAGTCAACACCTGGTTGGCTGAGGTTGACTTGGCTTCCATAATAAGGACAGATCTAGAACAGGTTTCTCCAAGCTGGCACCGGTGACATTTTGGACCAGACAATTTTTTGTTGTGGGGTACTGTCATGTGACGGTAGCATGTTTAGCAGCCTCCATGGCTTCTACCCACCAAATACCAGTAATACAATACCACCTCACCCCCGCCCAGTTATGACAATCAGAAATGTCTCTGGACAATGTGAAATGTATCCTGAGGGGCAAAATGGTCCCCAGTTGAAAACCACTGGTCCGGAGTATGGGTATCAGAAGCACAGACTTGGCGTGTATGGTTCTGGATACCCAATCCCAGCTGACTCCTGTGAGGATTACCTTTCCATCTTTATACTCTTGAATTCTGACAAGATCATTCAATCGGGTTTCACAAATGCTTATACTCATGTAACCCACACTCCTATGAAGACTCATAAAATTTCCATCATCTCAGAAAGTTAGCTTGTGCCCTCTCCCAGTCAACTCTCAATACCCAAAACAACCAATGATTTGATTTCTATTACAATTTGGTTTTGTCTATTCTAGAATTTTGTATAAATGTAGTAATACACAACCTAAGTTTTTTGCGTCTGAGGCCTTTTTCAGTCAGCATAAAGTTTATCCATGGTATTTGATGCAACAATAGTATGATTCTTTTTTTGTTGAGTAGTATTCCGTTGTATGAATATACAGGTTTGTTTACCAATTCTCCTCTCAACAGAAATGGGCTATTTCCATTTGTAGGCTATTATGAATAAAGCTGCTAGGAACATTCTTATACAAGGCTTTTGTCAACATCTGTTTTCATTTCCCTTGAATAAATATCTGAAAATAAAATTTCAGCATATCTAACATTCTAGGAAACTGACAGTTTTCCAAAATAATTATAGCATTTATATTCCCATCAACAATAAACAAGAGTTCTAATGACCCTACATCCTTTCCAACTTTTGCTGTTGTCTTTCTTTTTTTTCACATTAGCCATCCTAGCCGGTATATAGTAGAATATCCCTGAGACTTTGACTTACATTTCCTTGATGACTAATGATGATACTGAACACTCTTTATGTGCTTTGGCTATTGATATGGTCTTTTGTCAAGTATCCAAGATTTTTGTCTATTTTTATATTAGGATGCTTGTTTCTTTTGCCATACAAGTGCATTACATGTACTTTTTCTTAGTTTGTGGCTTGCCAATTTATTTTAATAATGTCTTTTGATGAGTAGAAGTTTTCAGACCAATAACTGAATCAATTTTTTTCTTTTATGATTCATGCTTTCTATGGCTTAAGGAATCTTTGCCCATCCCAATATCACAAAGATATTCCGTTTTCCTCTAAACGTTTTATACTTTTAGCTTTTATCTTGAGGTCCATGATCCATCTTAAATTAATTTTTGTGTATGGTGTGAGGTACAGGCAGGTTCTCTTTTTCTCTTTTTCAGATTTATTTTTTTTTATAGTTGACATACAATGTTACACTAGTTTCAGGTGCAAAATTCTTTTTTCTTTTCTTTTTTTTAATTTTTTTTTCAACATTTATTTATTTTTGGGACAGAGAGAGACAGAGCATGAACGGGGGAGGGGCAGAGAGAGAGGGAGACACAGAATCGGAAACAGGCTCCAGGCTCTGAGCCATCAGCCCAGAGCCTGACGCGGGGCTCGAACTCACGGACCGCGAGATCGTGACCTGACTGAAGTCGGACGCTCAACCGACTGCGCCACCCAGGCGCCCCAACAAAATTCTTTTTCTTCTACATTGGTGTATCATAATTTTAATAGGGAGATGCCGTAAGAAAAGATACAGGCCTTAAATAGGAGAGATGCACCAAGTTCATGAACAAGAAGACTCAATATTTTTTTTTAAAAAAAGATTCAATATTATAAGGAGGAAATTCTCACCAAATTCAATGTAATTCCAATAAAAATAATAATTGTGCATGTGTATGTGTGTAACTGGACAAGCAGGTTTTAAAATGTATATAGATGCATCAAGGGCCGGTGGTTGCAAAGATAATCTTGAAGAGCAAGGAGGGAGGACTCACCTAACCAAGTAGTGAGAAATATTATAAAACTTTAGTAATCAGGACACTGTGGTGACAAGTAGGCCCAAAATCAGAATCAAGAGCACGGGAGCAGACACGCATATGCACGAGAACTTGACTTTTGAAAGGGCTGGTGCCACAGATGGTGGTACTGTAAAGATCACCAGGGCTCTGACAACCAAGTATCCACACAGACAAGATGAAAACTGGATCCCAACCTCCCACTACATACAGAATTAAATCCTTGAGAATTCAAAACTTAAAAGGCAAAACTGCCAAACCCATTAAGAAAACTGTAGAGAATAGAATTTATTAAACAAGACCCAAAAGCATCAACTAGTAGGAAAAATTTCTATATTCAACTGCATCAGTTAATAGTTTTTAAAATTTTTACACCAAAAAAAGAAAACAAAGCACAAATAAAAACACAAAATAACTCATGTACAAAGCACTTTTGACAGAGGAGTAGTATCAAACATTATGGAATAAAAGAGACTAAGAGACTTAACTGACTTTTGAGGCCAAAAAAAGACTAAACACAACTTGTGGCCTTTGGATCCTGATTCTAGCAAACTAATTATAAAAAGACATTTCTCTTTTTTTTCTTTTAATTTTTTTTAATGTTTATTTACTTTTGAGAGAGAGAGAGAGAGAGAGAGAGAGAGACAGAACGTGAGTTGGGGTAAGGGTATCGAGAGAGGGAGACAGAATCTGAAGCAGACTCTAGGCTTAGAGCTGGCAGCACAGAGCCTGATGCATGGCTCGAACTCATGGACTGTGAGACCATGACCTGAGCTGAAGTCGGCTGCTTAACCAACTGAGCCACCCAGGCACCCCATAAAAAGACATTGCTAAGACAATTAGCAAAAGTTGAAGATCAAGGAATTATTAACTTTGTCAGATGTGATAATAGTATGGTGGTATTTCTTTTTAAACTCTTATCAAATCAGTCATGCATCCTGAAGTATTTACAGGAAAAAAAAATGACACAATGTCTGTGACCTCCTTCTCAGGACAAGAAATGGACAAATTAAGATTGGCACAATGTTGGGGGTGCCTGGGTGGCTCAGTCGGTTGAGCGGCCGACTTCGGCTCAGGTCATGATCTCGTGGTCTGTGAGTTCGAGCCCCACGTCAGGCTCTGTGCTGACAGCTCAGAGCCTGGAGCCTGTTTCAGATTCTGTGTCTCCCTCTCTCTGACCCTCCCCCGTTCATGCTCTGTCTCTCCCTGTCTCAAAAATAAATAAAATGTTAAAAAAAATTAAAAAAAAAAAAAAAAGATTGGCACAATGTTGATAAGCGTTGAAGTTAAGTGCTGGATGTGCAGGGGTTAAACTATTCTCTTCTTTTTAAATATTTTAAAAATTCCCATAATAAAAAGATTTTAAAATGATGGAAGTAAACATTTTATTTGCCAAGCCACAAATGGAGAGAAAATGTGTAATGCATGTAACCGAGAGTTATATAGTTAGTATTAGAGTATGTGAAGAACTCCAGTGAAACCAGTAAGTTAAAAGACAAACAACTCAATATAAAAATGGTAAAACCTGTTAAAACATAATTCAGAGAAAATAAACATTAGTGGCCAATAAACATAAGATGCTCAATCATACTGAGCAATTGGCAAAGACTGAAAAATCCAATATCAAGTATTGGAACTCTTAGACACTGTCGATGGAAACAAAAATTACTACAACAATTTTAAGAATAATCTGGCATTTTCTTGGAAGCCATGGATGTGTTTAGCCAGTGATTCACAAATGCTATTTCTAGGTAAATGGCCTAATAAACTCTTGGACATGGGCACCAGAAGGCTCGTACAGCATATGCATAGCAGCCATATGTCTATCAATAGCAGAGTGATTAACTGTACACTCACACAATGGGTTACTGTAGAGCAGTAAATCTCAATGAACTACAGATGTATCAACAGATGTATCTCAGGAACATAATGTTAAGTGAAAAGAGCAAGTTAAAGAAGAATACAAGCAATATAATCCTTCTATGCAGTTTACAAGAAAGCACTCAATAATACATTGCTTAGAGAAATAAATTTAAGTGATAAAAAAAATGAAAAGCAAAGAAGTAAGTAAAATAAAATTGGCAAAAGTAATCAATCACTTCTCCATGGGGGAAAAGAAAGGAGATGGAATTAGGAAGGAATATATAAGGGGCTTCAAAAGAAATGCTCCATTACTTATACCCCTAAAAGTGTTTGTTGCATAGTTACTTACTCTTTATAGCTTATACACACTATATAAATTTTCTTTTGTACCTATTTCACATTCAGTAAAACCAATTTTTTTATAAATAAGAGAAAGTCTTTACTCCCTTCCAAATTATAGATCATTTATTGGACATCTGTGCAAAAATATGCTCATTTTTTTTAATTAGATATTTTTGTGGAAAAAAATAACAAACACAAATGTTAAAAAAAAAAACCCACAGACACACTAGACCCCTCAGTGTCTCTCCTCACAGACAACTACGCAAAAGCATCTCTGCTTTCCTTTTAAAAAATTTGTTTATACAAGTACCTACTTTCAGTTTAGCCCTTTTCCCCCCAGCAAATACGCATATTATACATACAGTCATGCCCCTTGATTTTTTTTTTTCATTTAAACTCTACCTGAGAAATCATTCAATATCAGGCACACTGTTCTATTTCTTTCCATTCAATGGCTGCAGAGTAATCCATTGTATGTTGACTGTAATTGATTTCAAACCTGAATGATAGGCTTTTTGGTTGTGAAGTTACTTTTACAAACAATGACATGTAAATTTCCTTGTTAATAAATTGCAAACCTGGGGTTTGCAGGGTCAGTGTTTTATCAGGGAGACCACAAAAACATTCCGCTACAGGCCACTGTTACATTCTATAGTACCTCTAAGCAAAACTGGTCAGGAAACTCCTCAGTTTCCATTTTTAGTGGTCACTTAAAACTTTATATGAATTAAATATTGAAATCCCTGCATACACTAGCCCATACAGAATCTCTCCATCTATACCACAAGGCCTGGTGGATATGTCTTCTTGAGGAATCAATATTTCCAGGGGAGTAAGCCACTCCTTAATGGTCTGATATCTCTTGGTTGTGTCAGAAAGAGAAATATTCTCATGTAAGCAGACCATATGATTGCATCACCATGATCTAGAAATTGCCTTGGTAAATAACTGGCTCTGCTGACCACAAATACTGCCAGAGAAAAGGGTCGTGGAGCTACTATTCTCAAACTATAGTCATTGTTTTCATTGAATTAAAACTAATTGTTCCAAACAGCAAATTACCTCATTCAGTTACCTTAGCAGGTATTTATCAACTTGTCTATGTTGCAGAATATATGAAGAAGGTACGTTATTCAAAGTTAAACATTTGGTGAATGTTTTAAGTAACAGTTTTGTTCTTAATAACTTGCTGGGTTTTGACTACATCTTTAGAAAAATATTCTGTTTAAAATTATTGCGCCATGCTTGATGATGTAGGACTCTGAAGCACCAATTGTGCATCTGACAGGGTTTAAGAAAAACTGAAATTATTTTCTAAGGAGAATTCTGACCTTGCTCAGGTACTCTGAGCACACAGGAATTGCTTTCTATTCTAGCATTCTCAGACTTCTCGAAACTTGTTAAGAAAATGTCAACTCTATTTCTGACCAGGGCTCCAATTCACTGCAAATGCAGAAGAGTTGAGTACTCACCGGGTTAGCATCATCTCAAGTCTGCATCAGCCAAGGGCTACTAAAGAGTTGGCTAAATGTGTACAGAGTGCTGCCTGAAGGATATGCATTATAACAATTCTCATGTATTATAAAACAGAGCCTCAAGAGGTATGGTGTAGGAGGATATCAGAATTGTCTAAGGGGCTAATTTAAACTTCACTCACTACTGATTCTCAAACGCCTACGGTTCATGGGCACCTCATAGGTTTTGCGCTGCCTGTAACCTATAGCTTTATTTTAAAAGGCCCAAATCACGAGACTGTTTCAGTTCATATGTGAATCCAGGAACATGTGAGTCTTACCTCTCATTTCTACTTCATCAAACCTGTAGTATGATCATATTTTTCTCAGGAAAGTAGCAAATATTTTAAGTACCTACACACTTCATGTTAAGCACTGTGCTAGGTCCTATGGAAGATAGTAACAATATGAGATAGTCACTGCTCTTGGGGCTTAAGATCTGGTTAGGAAGACAAGACACATGCATAGACTACAACTAACAAGGTAGGGCAAGGCAGTTGAAGGGTCAAATAACTGAAGCTTACAGTAACAGTGGAGTTGGGAAAGATATCACTGGGAGCCGGAGAGGTTAGGGAATGGTTTGTGGGAAACGTGGAAACCAAGACGAGTCCTGAAAAATTGGTAAGAATGGATTAAAACGGAGAGAAAACAGTATGGAGAGGGTGGGTAAGTACAGGATCCCACTGGGTAGATACACTGGCTGGATGAATCGAGGAATTCAATGACATGTGAAGGTAGAAAAGACAGGACGGCATACAAGTTTTTAGAAACGTTAACGCCAGACTAAGCAGCTTTGCCTGTGTCTTAGAGGCATCGAAAGTTTCTGAACAGCAGAGAGATATGTCAAGAGAAGATAGGCTGGACTAGAGAGAGGGTAGAACACGGTGACCCAATGGACCCACTGGACATTCACTGAATGTATCTTTTCACCTCAACCAGAGCATAAATATCTATAGGTAAGAGACCATATTCATACCTCCTTGCATCGCTCTTCCTACAAACCACAATTCTATGTAAACACTGGATGATTGGTAAATATTCTGGCCATGAATGAGTAAGTCGTATCAGCCAGAGAAGAAAAACATTCTAATATAGATGTCCTCAAACCTACGCTTTATGAATTTTTTCTTTTCTCTGGGACTGAAACCCACCCAACTGACACCTAACTACCCAACCAACTTCAACACAATTTATCCTAATCAAGGAGAAAAGGAATTATTACTAAGATGGTAACAAATTAAAAATTTCTTAAAGTGAATCACTAGCTGTATCTAAGGACATTCAAAATCATGATCTGAATTAATAAACTGAGTATCCTGCCAGGGCTTGAAATTTCTGAAACACAAATATATAAAGCTTGTCTCACTCATTTGCAAACAGTTCAATTCTAGTTCACCCATATAAGAAAACAGGCCGATAGGTCATCTCCACAAATATAGCAAGGCCTGGGGGTAAATTCTCCAGTGACAGGCATTTTCAAACCTGTTCATCTCTGTGGCCAGAAACTAGCCTGGCAACTTTATGGAAACAAAAGAAGCAATGACCAAAAAGGAAAAACAGAATCTCTGTAAATTCAAGCTTCTAGGAAGACAAAAGGAGACCACCAAACACCAAAAACAGACAGACAAAGGTGAAAACAAAAAAGCTGGGATAGAGAGTAAGAAGAAAGCAGCTTTAACCTTGGGACTGTCAGACTCTACAAAAGGGGAGTTATTCCCCATCTCGTCAGGTAAGAACTATGCAGGCACGACCCCTGAGAGGCCCTTGGGGAAACACAGGAGCTCCTTGAGGGAATCCACTTGCCCAGCACCAGGAATAAGGTGCCAAGAGCACAGAGTGGTTGTGAGCTGCCCCAGGGCACTGCTCCTCCGATTCACTGAGTGGTAGGCTCTCCCAGAGCCCAGCCCGGGCTATGAACAAAGCAGGCAGGCAACAGAGGTTTACTGAATGAAAGGAAATGCCTGCCCAGCACTGTTTTGTTTTATTTCAAAAGCTTTTTAAAAATTAGTCTAGCCCTACTTGTTCATTGGGGAAAAATTAGATAGTAAAGGGTAATGCAAAGAAAAATCTGAAAACCACCACAAACTCACCACTCAAATATAGCGGCTGGTCTATTCTGTTGTCTGTCCACCTACACCTTTCTCCTCCTCATACATTCTTCTATAATCTGCTTTTTAAGCTCAACACTGTTTCAACAACACTGTTCCATGTCAGTATGAACCCATCTGAATATAGTAGCCTCAGTGTGGTATACTCTCTGTGCTTTCCCTACATTCGAACATACATCTTGGGCACTGACCCAGACACCGGCCCAGAACAACTCGTCCCCATCCTGCTAAGCCACATGTGGAAGGCAGTCCTGACTCCAGCTACCTTCGGAGCTTCCCTTGGCCTGCGCATTCCACATCCAATTTTGGTAACGCCAAGGGTCTAGTTTTTGAGAGCCTCTGAGCTTTCGCTGTTTTGGCGGGCTTTGAATCCCCCCTGCCATCTAACAGCCACGGAAAATCTCAGTTGAATCAAGCTTCTCTATCTCTTAGAGACCCTGTCCTAAGATCTGCCACACGTACGGAAGTTGAAATGCCAGAAACACATGCTTCTGAGCTTAACAAAAGCATCCTGATAAAAATGATGATGCAATGAAAAGAAGAATTTGGTGAAATGTGCTACAAGTAAAACGGAGTTATCTCCATCCCCTAATTCCTACATACAGATCCCCTATCATTCTGAATCATCTCAGGAACAGGGATCAAGAGAGTAATGTGCAAAGGTATAAAGAGAGAAAGCTTGCAAAGGCAAGCAAAAACATGCAGAATAAGGAACTCCATAGTAAACAGCAGCAAAGGCATAGCTTGTGCCTGGTTTTTAAAAAAACAGGACTTATTCACAGGCCATGGAGTAAACACCATAAACCTGGTTTCATTAGATGAAAACAAACGCTGAAGGCAAAAGCCTGGTGGTTTTCAGTCGGTTTTTCAAATGGGAACCCAATAAACTATTAAAACCTAGCTACTCCCCAGATTCTGGCCTATAAAACCACTCTAGAAGAGAGAAAGCAGCTCAGGGCCTGTGTCTCCTTGCCACGGTGATTGCTGATAAAAAGAACAAGCGCATCTTAAGAAAAACAGTACCCCCAAATGGAAACAAACCTACAAAGAAGACAAAGCACACACACATTTCAAAGGATGGGCAAATGCAAACTAATAAAACAGAAACAGCTAATAAAGAAGAAATCTGGGCTCGGAACCCTACCAGGAGGACCATCCATCTCTGACTCTGTTCCTAGAATCCTCTCTCCGCCACTGAGCGGGCCTGACACCACCATTTCTCCTTCGAGTAGTGGTCATTTAAACAGAATGAGTGATTGGACCGAACAGATGTCAGAGGCCCCAAGGTCAGAATCTCACACCCAGCAAGCACTTGTGATCCTTGCCATGGTTCCACCAGGAAGTCCTGTTACTAAATTTCAGGCAAACCATGACGGAAATTAAAGGAAAGGCATCTTCTTCAGGGCCTCTGCTCTGAGTGCACAGACTCTGACCAGGTCTCCTGCCAATCTCATGTCTCTTCCTATCCTCCGTAGATAGCCATGAAATGCTTGGACTTCTTGAATGTTTCCCTAATCCTTCCCTTCGGGAGCTGCTTTCCAGGTGGAGAATCTCCTTAAGCCCAAAGTCAGCCATCACTATACTATACACACGGAGGGAAGTGGAAGAGCCCTGCCGTTCTCCTTGTAGGAATCCCTGGCCCAGTGGTGGACCTAAAAATACATTGCTACCCATCACACAGCCAGATGATCAGTAAACACGCATCTCCTGAATTCCTTGTGTGTGCAAGGTCCCATCTGGGCAGCTTACACGGATTTTTTTTTTTTTACACTAGAAATTTTTTTCTTGGGAAATGCTCTTTTTTAAATCCCATCATCTATAAAATCTCAGAATCGGTCCACCTTCAACAACTAATTTGATAGTCACTTTCTAAACAGTTTGTGGTAGACTGTTCACAAAGATGGCCAGCAATAATTCCTACTACCTGCACTACATGTACATGCCTCCCTCCCTTCAAGAGGTAGGGCCTATTTCCTCTCCCTGTGACTCTAGACTAGATCAACTCAACAGAGGGCAGCGGAGGTGATGCTGTACCAGTTCCGCCTCAAGCTTCAAGAGGTACACCAGCTTCTGCAGTCACCATCTTGAAGACTTGACTTCTGTGCTACCCACACCTCCCCCTGCCCGGTCATTTACTCCCCAGCTGAGGTTCCAGACGTGTGAATGGGAAACCATCTGGGTTCCTCTAGTCCCAGCTGAGGTCTCAGAGAATGCAGTCACCTGAGTGATCCAACGTGACACCACATGGTGAAGCTCAACCAGCCGAACCCAGCCAAAACCACTGAACCGTGAGAAATGATGAGCTGTACTTGAGTCCACTATATTTCGGGGTGTTGGTTATGCAGCAACAGGTTACTAAAACACGGGACCGAGTTAGACTCTGTGGAAAAGGTAATACTAAATAAAAGGGATGCTGACATCAAGGAACATACAATCTAACCTGATTACTATAGTTATTCTCTCACAGCTCTGGCAGCCAGAAAACTGCATCAATAACATGGCCCAAAGTCAAAGTGCCAGCAGGGCACCTCCAGAGGCTCTAGAGGAGACCCTGATTCTCACCTCTTCTAGCTTCTGGCAGCTGCTGGCCTCCCTTAGCCAGTATCTGCGTGGCTCCAATCTCCAACTCTGTGGCCACACTGCATTCTCAGACCTGTCTCACACTGTCTCTCAGACCTGTGCCTGCCTTCCTCTCATCCATGATTGCACTAGAGCCCACCCCAACAATCCAAGATAATCACCCCACTGCAAGATCCTTAATTTAATCACATTGACACAGACCTCTTGTCTTTACCAGGTAACACTTACAGGTTCCAGGGATTGGGACTCATGGGTGGGGGGATTATTCTGCCTATCTATCACAACCGCCAAAATATAAAAGCTAAAGTACTAAGGGGAAAGAATGAACATAAATGATTTATTCCAAGGCAGTGGTTTTCCAAATCTCAAAGCAAAGGACAACTTTTTTCAAATATAATTCCTGTATTTGAAACAAAACAAAACAAAACAAAACGAATCCAGAACTGTTCTGGTTGAAGCAGGCTTGAGGTGAGTGATGATCACCTTGGCCTCCCTCATCCTTAGCAAGCACAGGCCCTGATACACCTCTGTGGACTTGAGAGGCACACTTTACAGTCTGAAGGCTTTAGAAGACGAAGTCCACATTCCTCACCCCCTTCCTTCCTATTATCCCCATTGTTCCAACCTCTTTAGCTAAAGAAGCACACTCCGTGCACCACCGCTCACCATTCCCTACAATACCGTTGCTTTATCAAACATGTTTCAACTCTGTCTCCTCTCACTAGGAAGTTCGCTCCTTGAAACCGAAAGCTGTCTTGTTTCTTCTCCAACCCCAACACCTAGAGTGGTGCCGGCACCTAGGAGGCACTCAGGAAATACCTGCTGCCTTCTGAATGTTTTCTCAGGGCTCCCTCCACAAATCGTGCCCCCAATTAACAATGGGCTATCTTCTTTTCAACCACAGGAGTCCTATCCCCATCAGGCTGACTCTATAAACCGTGCAGAATTACAGACATTCTTATTTGATAATTCTAAATTTTTTTTTAATTTTTATTTATTTTTGAGACAGAGGGAGACAGAGTGTGAGTGGGGGAGGGGCAGAGAGAGAGGGAGACACAGAATCTGAAACAGGCTCCAGGCTCTGGGCTGTCAGCACAGAGCCCGATGTGGGGCTCAAACCCACGGACCGTGAGATCATGACCTGAGCTGAAGTCAAACACTTAACCGACTGAGCCACCCAGGCACCCCCTTATTTGAAAATTCTAAAGAGCATCATATAAGCATTAATCCCCTAGTTAAGCATATGCACTCAACATGCAAACAGTTCAAACAGTGCTGAAACTGCCTCATCCAAAACGCGAGCAAGAAATCACCTAGAAATTTCTTTTACTCATTAACAATATACTAATTTAGCATAAGGTCCAGTATTTCAAAGTAAGTTTTCTGGTTTCTATCCCTGTAATACTTTTGTTCTTTTAACTTTTTCAAGATCCTACTCTAAACTTTATAGACATTTTCACTAAGGCTAGTATTAATTGGCCAGTTTGTATCATTAAAATGAAGGGAAGGTGCCAACAGAGTTCCAGCCTTCAAGGAACATATTAGAACTAGAAGGACTCTCAGAGAAGTCTGTTATTCTGATCATTTAATCTCACAGATGAGGAAACTGATGTCCAAAGGAATTAAGGGAGTCTCCCAAGATCAAAATACAGGTTGGGAGGAAAGTGCAGGCCTAGAACCCAATTCTCTTGTTCTGCAATCTAGCCCCCAGACTTTTCAGGGTTTCTATTACACAGGGAACCCAACCATCCCTGTGCGAGTCATCTGCATAACAAGCAGAGGACCCCGTGGCCCAGACAAGCCAGTTTTCAAAGGAGTGCATGTCCCGCCATTGGGTCAGACAGCCATCTCTCCATTGCTGTCAATCAGCCTGGTCAAGTTAGATTAAGGTTCCCAACTTGAGCTTCCACTCCCATGCACTGAGCCAGGCCCACCCACCGACTTTAAAGGGAGTAGATGAACAGGCAAACTGCCAGCTAAACTAATCTTTCAAAATCTATCCATCTGCTCCTACAAAGCATTTTCAGAGATCACGGGACGACAGATCTTCCATTTATTTGGTCTAATAAGTCTCAAGTCTCTCCTGTATTCAAATTAAGAGAATCTTACTAACACATTATAACAATACCTCTAACCACCCTCCACGCAACCCCCAAATCAAAAACAAAAATAAAAACCAAAAAAAACTAACTCTCATGCAAATCAAACCAGAAAAGAGGATATAAGAGGGCATGGACTTATGTAGGCTCAATGCTTCTTTTTCCCCAGTGAACCCATGTTGTTTGTAAATTTGTGAGTGCTTAGGTCAAGGCTTATTTACAAGGAAAACAAAAACAAAAACATTTAGAAAAAACAAGTAGTCACCAGGCAAATGTTACACTCCCAATTAATACACAATGTCCACAACTAAGTATGTTACGATGTCCGATGTACATTCTCCCAAATTCATACAGAGAAAGAATGAAATAAGACTCAGAACACAAAGTGTGATTTTCTTCTGCTGCAGAAGTATGGAAAAGAGTCTCCATTTGTGGCTGTCCATCCCAGACTGCAGGATTTAGTCTTCTCTCTGAGCAGCTGCCTGGAAGTACTCAAAAAAATGGGATAATTTTCAACAGATTGGCTGGATCTCCAGACAGAGAGGAGAAGCCAGCACTTGGCAGAGTTGCGAAAGGAACATTTTGGACATCTTAGCCATTTGTTTTTTGGAGAGCCAGAAAATTAATCTGGAATAAGTATAACTCATTATTGTTATTATTATTAAAAACCCTAACCTCTGGCTCCTGGGGTTGGCAGCAGGAAGCATGATGGTTTCTATAGAAATGCAAATGAAATTTATTAAACTAGACATTCCAAGATCAGGATCCTGTGTTTGGTGTTCTCACGAATGCTGGTTTTTTTTAAAGTACTCTGAAGTTACTAGGCTGCCATCTCTTTACAGACCCTGGAAAGCCATCTGCCTGGCCCTGGGAGTAGCCTGTACGTTGAGATCACACAGAGGCAGACTTTCAACACGGCTGGGAGCGATTCCCTTCCATGCGTGTTTCCCTTTACCAGCCAGACCCAAAATCCTTCAAAGGCTGAGACTGTGTTTGCTACTTCAACTGTATCTCCTACAGCACCTAGTAGAGGAGACAGACATAGCATACACTTCCTATATTTTAAAAAATAAATGAAGGACTAAGTCATGTCTCTTTTCTTCCCTTCTTTTAAGTTATATCCTATTGATTACAATTAATGTATACTTTTTTTAAAAAAAATCAGACAATACGCAGAGTAAATAAGAAATTTCACCCTGCCCCATTCTAGACCTTTCCTACACACATATAAAAACATTAAAATTATACATGGAATATACACAGTTGTTTTGGAGGAGTGGCAGACATTGGTGTGTTGAACAAATGCTGTTTGGGAACTGGGTTTTTACAAAATATTTAGGTGCTCCTCTCACTTATGTTCTGGAAGTAGAAAGGAAAAAAAAAATCTAGTTTTCCCTGTCCTTAACTAAAAAAACGTTTTGAATGAAAGTACATTCCTACTACTTTATCTCCACATTGGAACAATAGTCTAGCTGACTAAAGAGTACGAAGAAGGAAATCGCATGACTTCAGAATTTTTAAGGTAATGCTCCATTAACTTCTTTCATCTAAGTCTGTGGCCATTCTGATTCTTAATTCTCTATATGTGAACTGTTTGGGGTTGTTTTTCTCTCTCTTCAAAACTGAAGACACTGAATGATGATGTGTCCCGGTGTGGGTCATTTTCTATTCATTGTACTGGAACTCGCATCCTTTACTTCTAGGAAATTTTCCTGTGCTAGTATCTCTTTCACAATTTCCTGCCCTCAATTTTCTCAGCTCTCCTATAAGCTGGATATTTAACTTCCTGAAATAACCTAATTTTCTTATTTTTTTCTCTCCCACATTCCATCCCTCTTGCTTTCTTTAGTTTTACCTCTGAAAGAGTTACTTTACTCTGTCTTCCATCCTATGTATTGAAACTTTTATTTGGGTTATCATATTTTTTTTTAATTTTTTTTAACATTTTATTTATTTTTGAGACAGTGAGAGACAGAGCATGAACAGGGGAGGGTCAGAGAGAGGGAGACACAGAATCCGAAACAGGCTCCAGGCTCTGAGCTGTCAGCACAGAGCCCGACGCGGGGCTCGAACTCACAGACTGAGAGATCGTGACCTGAGCCGAAGTCGGCCGCTTAACCCACTGAGCCACCCAGGCGCCCCTGGGTTATCATATTTTTAAATTTCTTGAGCTCTTTCTTATTCTCTGGTTGCTCCTTTAAAGATACCATCCTGGGGCGCCTGGGTGGCGCAGTCGGTTAAGCGGCCGACTTCGGCTCAGGTCACGATCTCGCGGTCTGGGAGTTCGAGCCCCGCGTCGGGCTCTGGGCTGATGGCTCAGAGCCTGGAGCCTGTTTCCGATTCTGTGTCTCCCTCTCTCTCTGCCCCTCCCCCGTTCATGCTCTGTCTCTCTCTGTCCCAAAAATAAATAAACGTTGAAAAAAAAAATTTAAAAAAATAAATAAATAAATAAAGATACCATCCTGTTCTTAGTTCATGTAATCAATTTTATCTTATTTCTCTGAGAATATTAACTTTTTTTTTTTTACATTTTCTTCTGTTCCCTATATTATGTCTGCTTCTATTTAACCCTTCCAAAAAAAAAAAAAAAAACTCTATTCTTTTCCTAATACTGGTTATAATTTTAGATGGCAGCTGTTTGATTGTAGCACTTCTCTCCCTGTTACACAAATACACACATACACACATGTACTCCAGTGCAAAGAGTAACTCTAGTATTGAAAACCAGAAACCTGAAATTCTATAATGTGTCAAACAAAGGTTATAGACAGGTCAACAAAAAGAAGGCACAAATGATGACCACTTGGAATAAGCAACGTGGCAGAAGGGTATTTTTATTCAAAGGACAGGTCTGGTTTATACTCATCCACAGAAGCTTTTCATTGTATCAATCTAAAGAACACCAATTCTAAACACAAAATGTTTTACTTAAAAGATTTTTCCCTTCTTTCCAACTCGGCTATGACTCTAAAGAAACAGAGGCACAATAGTTATTAAGGAGGCAGGAAATCCTTTCAGCTAACCAACTTTTACATAGTGTTCCTTATGGTCAAAATGTTGACCACAGTGTGGTAACTCATTTTTGACTCTATGACCTTATTACTAAGACCATCAATTATACTCACCGTTATTTGAGCAGAGGAACTGCTTGAATGCCAAAAGACTACTTACTCCACAGTGCTATTTAACCTTTCCCAACAGAGGCTTCTTGAAACTGGGAGTTTGGTAAAATGTTTCACCTAACCTTGCAAAGATACATCCCAATAAATATTTGAAGTATATAAATACCCCCAAGTAAAGTCTTAAAAATGTGTATGACTCCCCAATGTTAAGCCAAATACGCATCTTAATTACATAATCACATTTAAAGTAAAGTAATGCCGTGAGTCTGACAAAGGTAATAATATGCCACATAAACTTAGGTAGTTCAAATATTCATTATCTGCCTATATTAAGCCTATTTCCAATGCCAACAGATTTTTTTTATAATATGTACAGTGTAATATTTTAGAAAAGGCTGCTACTACATTCTAGAGTAAAATTTGAGACCATATTCCATTTATTATTTATTCTGTGGTGGAGTGGGAATGAGGATACACAATGTACAGAAAGAGCAAAGGTTTGGAATCAGCTAGACCAGACCATTACTACTTATTGGCAGTGTAACCTTGAATGATTTGTCCAACTTTGCTGAGCACCTTTCTGTTTTGTTTTCTATAAAATGGGAATAATAGTTCCTACTCTTGTAGAGTTACTGTGAGAAATGAGATAATACATGGGCAAATCTAACACTGTACCTTCTCAACAAATTATACTTGCATTGTTCGTTGGCCTTGGCTCCTGCTACCCGGCCCTCTTTGTTTCCCTCCCCACATTAAAGAGAGATGAAAGGAATAGAGAGGAGATTGGTATAAATTACCATTAAGGTCAACACACTTTGAGATTCTAAGATCCGAGAGTACCAGAGAACACAGGTCATTTTCATTCTTGCTATGCAAATAGCCTTTAAAAATACATTAAGTGCAGGCATTTGGAAATATGGATAAAATCTGGGTTTCGCATAAAAAAATTAAGGTATTATTTTGAGTACATTAACACCTATACTTTCAGTAATCATACACTAAATTATATATAAGAACCAAAGGCCAGGAAGAAAGCTATAAAATGAGATGGATAAATCCGTATGGGTAGAAAAAACACAGTTCAGGTGTCTAAACGTAAACATTCTCTCACACACACACACACTCACGCACACCCACAGCCCCCCCATACACACATACCCACACACACAGATGTGTGTGAGACAATGAAAAGGGCAGCGTACAATGCTGTTCCCACACTCCTCTCACGTATTACAAGAAAACAGTATTTGTTTTTGATGTGTCCATTCTAGTGGCAACACCAGACACTTCCATAACTGAATATACACAGAAATAGCTGCAGATGCTTCAAAAAAAGTATATTTCATCCTTAGAAAATCATGCCATAGTTCTCATATAATCATTTGTGATTACAACAGATTGGCTAGCAGTTGAGTCTGTACGGAAATAATTTCAAGTCACTCTAATGGTTTTCCAGAAAGTCTCCAAACCTGCCAGAAGACAAGGAGCCTACAAAATGATCGATATAAAGCGTAAATAAAAACAACTAACTGAAGGAACAATTGATGATAGTTTTCATATGTAAATTCTGGCATTCCATCTTATTTTTAATTAATTCCATTAAATTGGTGTTTCATAGGTCAGAGGATTTTATGACTGCACACCAAAAATGTTGTTTATAAAGCCACTTACAGGGAACTACCCACAAATATTTTCTAATACATTTTCTCCTTTTGTCCAATTCAAATTGTTATTGCTTCACTTTTTCCTTCTTTTAAGCCCAATGTTGTTCTTTTTATTTACTTCCACTTCCTTTCTTTGTCTTTCAACGAGAGGCAGTCCCTTATAAAGTCTATTCTAGTCTTTTTGGAATTCAGATAGCACCAAATTACTTTAATCTGCAAGTATGCTAAGGAAGAAAAGGGAGGGGGGAAAAAGAAGCCAGCAAACCAGGTGGTAGGAGATAAATATCCTTACATACACACAGAGCCTCATCACCTCTTCACCACCACCCCCCCCCAACAAAATCCCATAAATAGGGTGGCCAAGGCTTATTTATAGAAAGGACAAAGGGTAACACAGGATAAAAATGAAAATACAGCCAAAGAAGCCTCTTAGTCTCCTCTGACCTAATTTAAATAGGGTTACTCAAGTTCATGGATCCGTAATGGATGATATTGCGAAACAAGACTGAATCCAAGCGTCATCATGGAAATACTGTTTTATTCTAAGGATGGACTATATCATATGTTTTGTCCTAAAAGATATGACTCACAGGAAGCCCATGATTCCTTTTCCTTTCTTCCCTGAAATTTGAGCAAAACCAAAAAGGTCAAGGTGGGTGAGCCACACATCTAAAGTCCCACCCACTTCAATGGGTTGTTACCAGATGTGACTTAAGTAAGTCACCTAACTTCTGAGTCTCAGTTTCCTCATCTGTGAGGTAGGGATAATTATACCTAGCCCAACCACCTCACATGGCTACCATTCGGATCAAATGAGGTAAGAGATCTGAAAGCACTTTGAAATCACCAAGTTCTACTGATTCTACTTCCTCTCTCATTTGTGGTCCCTTCTTCCAATCACCATTGTCACTATTCCAACTCAGATCACCAACATTTTTTCCTAGGCTATATCAAATGGTTTACAAATATCAGACCACACAGGTGCCCAATGATGAGGAAAATGGAAAAGGGGGGGACGGGGGACAAAACAGGGCCATGTAATAAATTTTGCATAAAGCTACAACGTATTCCATTTAAATAGCTAACATTTATTTGAGACTCTCCTGTGTGTGTGGTGTGTATTTGTGCATATGTATGGTAAGATGTTCTTTATTTTATGAAATGATTCTCACAGGTGGGTTTTTTTTTTTTTTATTGTCTTTACTTAACCAAATGAAAAGGTCAGCAACTCTATTATATTGAGCCTCAAATTTTTAAAAAACATTTTTGCTGGCTCATGAAATCCAAAAGTCTGAGTACCACCAGTCTACATTATTCTAACAAACAAAACTATTCCAACAAACTGATCTCCCAGTCTTCAGCTTTTATTTCCAATCCAGCTACAGTGGGTTCTCTACACAGCAGCAAAAATGATCACACTGAAACAAATCTAGTCCTGTCGTGGGGCACTTGGGTGGCTCAGTTGGCTGGGCGTCCCACTTCGGCTCGGGTCATGATCTCGCGGTCCGTGAGTCCATGCCCTGCATCGGGCTCCGTGCTGACAGCTTGGAGCCTGGAGTCTGCTTCAGATTCTGTGTCTCCCTCTCTCTCTGCCCTTCCCCTACTCATGCTCTGTCTCTCTGTCTCTCTTTCTAAAATAAACATTGAAAAAAAAATTTTTTTAATCTTAAAGTGCTTTCCTTGTTGCCATGTCCTTGAGTTGGCTACCAAGGCTCCCACCTCACCTCCTGCCCACCTTACTTGTACTCTGCACAGCAGTCATGTTTTGTGATGGCTCATTTCACCCCCAGACTTCTGCATAGGAGCAGTCCCCCCACTGCTTCACCTCCTCTTTCCCTGCTAAACATTGCATATCCTTCTGCTCAGTCATTATCTTCCCTGCTCTGGGGTGCCTTCTTGATTCCCCCAAGCCCAGGTTACACGTATCCCCCATGCGCTCTTACAGCAATACTTCCCTCACCGTAGAACTTCATTCATACACTGATAAAGATTTACTGGGTTTCTGCTATGTGCCAGGCACTGCTGTAGATGCTGGAGACACAGCAGTGAAGGAGACAAAGACCCATCCCCAAGGAGCTGATGTGCTAGTAAGAGGAAACAGATTAAAAATTATAATTGAAAATAACAGAGAAGAAAAATATGTGGTGATTGCTCATCATCATATCCTAGGAACTGAGCACTATGCCTGGCTCCTAGCTCATGCTCAAGAGGGATGTTAGTCGGTAAATGCAAGAGTGTCAAAAAGCGTTACACAGGTGTGAAGGACTGACCGCTGTGGGTGTGGGTTCATACTGACACATCAAATCTCTTCTCCAAGTCTTGCCTGAGCTTTCAGAAGTCTCAAAGCATGCTGTGTCAGTCACACCAGGGCACTCACTATTGTAAGACTTGGTTTTATACTTGGCAAAAGCAGTAATTTTACCAGTAATTTTCAGATCAAATGAGTTAAGCGCCAAAGTCTCAAAAGTCCCAACTTGGCAGAGTCTGCATCTTCCTCAAACTCAAAACACAAAATTAAAAGAAAGCCAGTTCCTTATATGGTTCAGACACCAGGACGCTGGCTCCATGCTCTACCTAAAAGGTTAATACTGGAAACGTCAATAACTACCACGAACAAGGACCCTGTCAGATCACCGTCGAGGAATAATCCCACCTGAGTTATCACTTGCTAAAGTGAATTAAAGTCAAGAAAGTAAACGTTTAATGAATACTCCCTTGCCTTTGGTTCAAGAAAGGGCTCAGAAATAAGGTTTCCTTTAATTAAAAATAAAAGTAACACGGAAAGCTGAAATGAGATGTGAGGAACACTCAACGTGGGTCAGCTAGTCAGCCTGAGAAAGAGTTGGCAATACCCAGGTCAAGCTGCTCCAGGGTGTGACTATAACACCATTCCGTTGATGCAAAGATTTGGAAAAGAGATTTTCTGGAAAGAACTAGGCCTAACATCTCCAACACCAAGCACGAGCCAAAAAATAAACCTGGTACAAAGGTACCCAGTGGTTCTGAAAATAGCTTGGTGTCTTTACAGACTGCAAATATATCAAGCCGCAGGCCTGAGATGTGCACCAATCAATCAACCAACTGACAAATCTGTATTAAGCATTGGGCTGAGTGCTCTGGAGGACACTAGCACACAGAGGTTACAATTCTACGCCTCACGGAACTTAAAATCAAGTTTAAAAAACAAGACGGAAATTAATGGAAAAACAAAACCAAGCTATGAGTGAAGGGCCGGTGTGGTAAGAGCCAGAGCGGTGCTCTAGCCTTGCTCAGAAGGCCAGAGCAGAAGGGAGAGCCTACAGGGGGATGCTCAGGGAAGGCTAGTTTCACAAGAAGTGAGGCAGCCAGGAGCTTGGCAGATCTGGAAAGGCAGAGGAAGAGAGGTCCTGAACTCGTTTAAGTGAACCTTGGCCGTGCGGGGTGGTTGAAGGAGAAAAAGAGTGTGTGTAGGAGAAGGGGGCGGATGGCATGAGGACACTGAAGAGGCAGGGATGTGTAAGGCCTGCCTAGGGCCATGGAGAGGGCTGGAACAAAAAGTCTCCTCTAGGAGAGAACAGGTTGGTCTGTGGAAGGTCCTGAATGCCAAGCTAATGAATTGAAGCCATATTTCTCAAATACCATAAAGAGGCTTGAAGTTTTGGCAAGTGAGTAACATGATGAATTGTGTTTGGGTCTGTCCTAGGCGTTTTCACATAAGCCTACACTGCTCACACAAAAGAATTTAAAAAAGGATTTTTCTAAACAATGTTTGAAAATTTAGAAGCCAGCATATTTTCATTGGATATTTAAATAAAGTCATATTACTGTGACTCAGTTTTAGGTCATTCAGTAAATCACACATACTTGAGAAAATGCAGCAACCATTGAAAGGTCCATTTTAAGCAGCAATGAAAAGTGACTTTTGAAAGGCAAACCCATTCCTAACTATGCCCACTCCCTTACTTCACCCTCCCCCAAACCTGACTAGGGTCTTTTCTTTTTTTTGCTTTAAGTGTTACAGATTTCCTTATGTACCTGGAAGGAAGAGCTGTTAGTCATCAATCTGGATGGTGTGCGTTAATAGGGTCTTTGTTCAGAAATTTTAATTATAGGTTTGAGCCTTGGATGAACGTAAAATGAAAATATTAGAGGGGACTTTCTCATCTGCTTATCTGCCAATTAAGCAGTACCGGGGACTTACAAAACTGTCCCTCTGTGTATCGATGGTGAGGCAGTTTCTGCCCTGGTGTCTGGGGCATGGCCGACCCAAGTTTACTCCTACTTGCTTCTCTGGCCTGATATTGGGCTGCCTTGTGACACTCAACTTCCAACCAAAGGCCTGAGGATGCTCAAATGTAATTTTGGCAGTTTCATACATTTCAGAGGCTCCTGCCCCAACAAAGGCAGCGTGACTGCACTCGCTTGCGCTGGCTCCAGGCAAGCCCAGGGCTTTACCACCTTTGACCCCCATAAGCTGTGTAAAGGGAACACAGGGCTGAGAGCCAAGCTTTAATCTACCTGAGAGTTTACGAAATGATTTTACTCTGGCAAGTGGTTATCTGGGGAAGGCTGCTGAACCAAAGGTATCTGGGGCTACATTTTATACTTTACACTTTATACTATGATCATTCTCACAAAGACACTAGCATTTAAAAATTATAGACAAGGAACCAAATAAATAGCAAAGGTACCGGTTACAGACTCTGGATTTTGAAAGTTTTCTGAGCAACAACAAAGCAAGGAGAAAACTCTGGTTAATAAAAGACCTGATTGGGATGTGTTCAGGCACCCTTCCACAGAAACTCTAATTCACACCAGCGTCACAAAAGGGAGAGTCGCTGACCAAAAAATGTCAGTAAAATCAATAAGAAAAGTATAAAGAGAATTTCCCAAAGTAGTAGGGTGAAAAACTAGAAGTGCCCTCAAACGTCTATGTCACTTCCCCCAAAAGCACCAGAAGAGTGATTGGCAAAATTTTTCGTTCAAAAAAGATAGAGGAAGCTTTTTAATTTCAAAGTCAAATAAAATTAGCAACCTCTCCAATATATTCGAATGTTCAGATTCCTAGAGAAAAGCAGTATGTAAACATAATATAGAGGAACTATTAGGGCAACATTTAATCGAAAGATGAAAGAAACTAAACTCAGTAGATGGTTTTGGAAACAAGACCAAAGAGACTTTTGGTTTCTCTTAATTTCTGCCATTCTTCGTTCACTGAACCCTTATGCTATTAGAGGCACTAAGTTTGGCATAGTGGGGTTACAAAGATATATTTGGCTTTCAGTTCCCCTCAGTACTGGGGGGCAACTCCAAATCAAAATCATAAAACACATAACAAAAAGCCACCCTTTTCTGAAACCTATCTTAAACATTAAAAGGCATTTGCAGTTGAAAATGCAAAGGTAACAACGCCCACAGAGAGATGATTATTTGGACAGAGACATGTGGTAAACATTTCCTAGGGAAGGAGCAAATGAAAAAAGGTCAAAGGTAAAAGTCAACTGAGAAGAGCTGCAACATCTCAGCAATTTACAAATCTAAAGGAGAGCAGCAAAGGGTGGGGATACACACCCCACCACCGCCACCTCCACTCATTACAAACAAGATTTAAGAGACAATCTTTCCCTTCTCTGGGTGAATACCGTAACATCTGTTTCCTTGTCATGACAGCAACTAAGTTGATTCAAGAAAATATTCTCTCTCTCTTGTTAAAGTTGTTGGTGCATAATTACATGATTTCTCTTGAGCCTCGGTTTCCTTAAGACATGTTTATTCTGCACATCTGCTCTCCCCATACCTGATTACACAAAGGTATCATAAATAGCAAACCAACAGGTATAAAGAGACCAGCCCTCAAAACAGATCAAAGCAAACAGCCCGTGGAGTCCTTTGGAAATCTTGGCTGGCAGCTCTTGTAAATAAAAGTGCTTCTAAAGCAGAAAGCATTCAACTACCGTATTTATATAGGGCGTGATTGACAGGTCAGTTATTAACTGCATAAAAACACAGGCAATGTTAACTAGCAAGAATGTTTGTTCTAGCTGTTCTATCTGAAGGAAAATGAAATCCAAGATAGAATGGCCTGCTCTCTGTTTCTTTTAAGTATTTATTTTAGAACCGTGCAGTATAAAAGAATGTTTTTTCAAGTCAGTGAACTTAAGCTATTTTGCTTACTGTTCTGGAATTTAAGTATGTTGTTATAATTCTTTAGAAAACAAACGTTACATTTACTAAAGGCACATTCCAATGGCGCACCATGAGCTTTTCAACCCCTCAAAAAATTTTTATTCTTTTGAATTACTAAAATTAAAGAAATTTTACATTAATTAATGTCTCTTCCAGTAACTAAAGTATATCAAATCGGAGGATCAAAGAACAGGAAGGTTTCCTCCCACTGCTCCGGAAGAAGGCATGTGCTTCTTGAATTGCCTATGGTGGCAAGTCTAAAATTTGCCAAAAGGAGGTAAGAATAATAAAATGGTTTGTATTTTATTACTATTATTTTCTTCATTACTAATATATCCTATTATGGGTGATCATTTACTTCAATATTATAGAATGCAGTACATTTTGTTTTAAAAATTCTCTCTAAAAACGATGTCGGTTGTATACAGATATGTGGTCAGGAAATCCTCAAAATCCACTTTTGCATGCAATGGTTTTCATTCTTGAGGCTTAATATGGTTAGCCCCCACCCCTATCCCAGTGGAAAGTAAAAATGCCAGCCTATGTTTCTCCAACTTGAAGAGCAACTTCTATAATGGTAGCTTTAAGCAACTATATTGCAAAGAAATCTAAAAACCTTGCATTAACCCAATCTGTAATTTTACTCTTCTGTAAAATGATTTTTTTTTTTTAAGGTACAAAGGAAGAAGTAGAAGGAAAAGTTAGGAGGGGGGAAAAAACAAGTTTTGCTTTTTTTTGAACCAATCACCCAATACTTTTAAGACTGAGATTATATAAAGTTAGCATTTTCCAGCCAAATAAATGCTTATGAAGTAGACTGTGTGTTTATGTGTGTGACTGTTTATACATGTTTAATATCCTCAGGTCTGAGAGTTTTTCCATGTAAACATAAGTTTTGTTAAATGGCTCTTAAATTAAAAGGCTTATTTGTTATCAAAATGTTTCACTCTTAGCAAAGGCTGTCATCATATGAGCTGGATACAAAACACAAAAGTCCCCAGAAAACCCATTCTTGCTCATCAGTACATTTAATGTAGCGCAAGCTTGCTTCCTCCAGCATTCCTACAAGCAACAGTCTTTCAGAACACAGAATTCTTATGAAATAAATACGCAGCCTCAGAACATGCCCTGGCCTCCTCCACTATCCGCCCCTCTCCCTTCCCCCGCAGGACTGTATTTTCAAACTAGAATATTTGTTTTGACAGACTTCTGCTTGCTTAATTCTCTGGCAAAGGATTTCTTGCACACCCCTTGCCAGTAATGAACATTTTGCCAGAAATATGCAACTTTTGGCATGACAAGAATAGGGAAGGAAAAAAAAGAAAACCCTGCCGGCAGAGACTTCCAGAACTGAAGATAAAAGCAGGCACACGGGATGAACAGAATCCTTTCCCTTAACATATTATAATTTCCTCTTGTTTTCCCTGCTCCTGGCTATCATGAGGAAAACCTTCATTTGGCAGTTTCACATACCTTCCCCACGCTATAGAAAGCAATGGGAAACTATTCCCTAAATCTTGGTTGCTAATTAAAGAACTACTTATCCAAATGAAAAATGTAGGTTAGCTAATCCTACTCAGAGAGTAAATCTCCAAAACAATTTCTTAATAATAGTTTATCAGGAAAATTAAAATCCACTGAACTTGTTTAATCCAGTGGAATACTTCTCGTTCATTATTTCTCCAGCTACATTTAAGGACCTAACACTCAAAAACTTAACAATTCAAGATGGCTCCACCTCCCAGCACTGAGCTCGGAAGGGCTGGGCAAGATACCACACGGCTCTCCTCAGAGAGCTTAGGGTGTGGGTGAAGTGCCTCTTTCTGCAACTTCTCAGATTCTTGGGAGAAGGAGTAGCCCGCAGAGTAGATATCCTGCATGGGTGGAGTCAGGCTCTTTCCAAAAAAACAAAACAAAACAAAATACTCATGGCTCACAGAGGAAAAGACAAGCATGTCCCAAAGAATACCAGATTGCTGAAATACTCAATCTCTGCTGAGAGATCCTCTTCTTCCACAGGTCACCTAAACAATTATGCCCCTAGGAGTCTATCCTCACCCCTCTGGGTTATTTCATGCACTCTCCAGGCATAAAACACCATCTATACACGGATGACTCCTTCATCCAGCCCAGGGACTCACTCGTATGCTCCAGACCCAGTACACCGAAATGCTTCGTGAATATATTCCACTGGATGTCCCTCAGGCATCTCAAAACACAGATCCAAAACTGAACATGGTATCCACCAACCTCCCCACCGCTGGGCCCCAAACATGCTTCTACTCCTAAATCTCTTACCTTTGCAAATGGTACCATCAGCCCCAGACTCTATCCCAAGCCCCAAATCTGTCCAATCATCCCACCATCTTTCCTCTTCCCTGGTCCTCTCGTTTTTTTTTTATCAAGTCCTGTCACATTTACTGCCTTAATGTCTCTAATCAATGTCCCCAACTCTGTCCTCCTTGCCCACCCCACCTCTGACCTAAACTAATTTCTTACCACCCAGCCCACCCAGAGTTTCCCCACCTGTGTTCTTTAAAACATAGTTCTTCCTAAGATACTCCATAAAAAAGGATTCTGTGATTCAATATTTTTGATGAGTAACTGCACTGTGACTGGAGAGTCACAGTACATAGCATCATATTAAAGTCCCCAAGAACCCCTGGCCTGAAGAAACATGCTTATACCAAGCTTTCACCACCCTCATCACTTCTCCTGGCCCCCTTTCCGAGACTGCCTTTTGCCTTTCTTCACTGGGCTAACCTCTACTTATCCTTCAAGCTCAGACCCTGCCTCTTACAGGAAGCCTCCCAAGAGTAGTTACTCATCTTTACTCTGTGCTTCCGAATCCCTCCTTGCATGCCTCTAAACAGAACCTTCATGCTAATGGTGTGCAGTCTGGCGTATCGATCGTCTCCTCCACTTGGTTATGAGACCGTGGAAGGCAGACTCTGACTTACTATCTTCCAAAGTCCAGCATGTTACCTGGTAGGTAGCAATGAATGAATAAATCCAGCTGAGTAAATGAATGCTAAAAATAGCTAAATGTATTATCATTTCTCTGTGCCAGGCCTCTGCTAATTTCCTTGCATGTATTAACTCATTTAATCCACTCAAAAACCCTACGAGGTAAGTGCTAGTATTTTCCCCATTTGGATACATGAGGCAACTGAGGCAGAAGGAATGAATATGTTTCATTATTCCTCCAGTGCAATCTTATTTTCTATCTCCAGCAACCTAAACATGAGTAATTTTACCCTGCTTCTCAGGAAAGAGGATGTGATGAAACCACTGGAAAGCTGTTTGGCAGAACTTTGTAACTTTTAGAAATACTATATATTATAGAACAAAAAGTTTTAGTGCGACGGGAAAATAACCGGAGTTAGCAGTCATATCTGAATTCAAACATCAGCTCCCCTTCGTATTAGAAGATATGAGATATGTAGCAAATTAATAATCTAAATTCCAAGTATCTTATTTAGAACGAGGACAGTTATCTTATTCAGTAATCCTACCAGAATTACATGAGGTAAGTGTATGAAAGTCCTTTGCAGCCTCTGTGTTATAAAGTTGGGAACAGTGGCATTATTACTATGATGAACAATACAATGGAATGATGTCTGACCCCCCCCCCCCCGACATAGCAAATATTTATAAGTGTTTACTATATATTTCTATGTTTATTTTCCTTATGGATAAACTGGTCCAAATCTACACAGACATTTCTACTGGAAGTTAAAAAACTTTCTACTAAATTGAACCAACTGAACTACATCTGTTTTGAGGCTCACAGTATAAACTTAAAAATAAGGAAAAATCATTGACTATTAATAAAAAAGCTTGACAAAAGTCTTAAAAATGTCAACAAAACCATGGCCAGCACAACTGACTCAATTATCTACACCATAGAGACTGTCTACACTCTCCTGTCATTAATGGAATCTTATATAATATAGCCGGTGCTCTCAGCCCTACAAACTATGAACAGCTCAGTAGATAAATCTCAGTAAGCCTCCACATCAAACAGACTGGAAGAAATCAAAAGACCGCTGAGCTAAGCCAGACCAGGCTGATATTTTGGTTTATTGGTTAACTGTTATGTTTGGAAAGGCATAAAGCTTAATTGCGAGGCTTGAGGTGTATGTCAAAAATGCCTGACTTAAGTAGAAATTCTGATCATAGCATCTGTCACTAGTTAAAATACACGGAGATCTTTATCCAGGCTATTTTTTGTTGTTTATGTTTTCAATAAATGAAAATAACCCAGTCACATGGTGACTAAATATGAATCATTGTTACAGCTTTTTGAGAAGGTTTGGAAATCCCAGGTGTAAATTAGGGAGTAACACTGTTGTTAATCCAAGTCATGTAAAAGTTAAAAAGGGGGAAAATCTGGTTTAGTTTATGACTTCTTGTGGTATTAACCATAGGTTTCTCACAAATACTAATGAATGCAACACTTTGAAACACTATATGGAAAAGTGAAATCCGGTGGTGTTATTTAGATATTTTTACCATTTTCTTACTGAATAACTAACTCCATTTGGCTGGACAAGCAACAAAACTAAACATTTCTTAAAAGGCCCTCGGAGAACATAATTTCTCTTAGTAAAGGTCCAGTAAAGGTTTTATTTAGACGGAAAATGGGGTGCTCATCCCCGCTTTGCCTTCATTTTCAAAGCTACTCAATCATACTCAACACATCAGTATTTACACGGTACATCAGAATAAGCAACAAATTTGGAAGACAAGCCCTCTCAAGACCTTGGAATTGATTCCAGAGTCCATACCTAATTCACAAGAAGCAATAGCAGCCCAAGAGAGACAGCACACCCCATCTGCAGTACACCAGGAAGAGCCCGAAAGAAAGGGAGGGCAGTGAGTGCTGGGATGACCGGTTTACTCATTCAATTAATTTAAAGACAATTCTCACTAGGGACGTCTGGGTGGCTCAGTTGGTTAAGCGTCTGACTCTCGATCTTGGCTCAGGTCATGATCTCAACAGTTCACAGGATCGAGCCCCACAATGGGCTCTGCATTGATAAGCATGGAGCCTACTTGGAATTCTTTCTCTCCCTCTCTGCCCCTCCCAGGCTCATGTTCTCTCTCTCTCTCTCTCTCTCTCTCTCTCTCTCTCTCTCTGAAAATAAATAAACTTAAAAAAAAAAAGACAATTCCCACTAAATGAAATTCCTGTACAGCAAGCATTACTGCACCAGGCCCATTATAAGCATTGCGACATTTACTCCTCATAACAACTCTGGAGACAGGTCCTATTATCATCCCCAATTTATGATGATTCTGAGATTAAGAAACGGAGGCTCAAGGGACTAAATAACTTGTCTGAAGTCTGAGCCAAAATTTAAATCTAGAGCTAACTCAACATACGTTTTCTTAGTAACATCAATCTATCACTTCTTTGCCTCCTATATAAGGCAGACCCTTCACAAGGCACTGGGGTGGAAAAGGGGCATCAGACACAGGCCCTGCTCTCAAGGAAGCCACAGTTGGGTCAGGGAAGACTTTCTGGAGGAAAAAAGATTCAGGCTGAACTCCACAGAATGGGAAAAACCAGCATACTGTAAGTAGAAGGGACAGGCACTTTAGGAGCAGAAAAAGCAGGAACAAAAGCAACAAAAAGGAAACTCATAACATATTCAAAGGAACAGTAGGGAGATTAGCTTGGTTAGAGTATATGTATTTGTTGGTAGTTGGTAAGAGTTTAATACATATTTGTGGGTTTGAATATTTAGGAGATAAGGTGAAAAGGGCAAGTCCAAATTACATAGGGCCTTGAAAGCTAAGCTGAAGAAAATACAATTAGCCAACAAATAATGTGGGCAAATGTTCAGTCTCACTACTAATAAAAGCAACAGAAATTGAAACAACATGGTGATTTCCCCCTTTACACTCTCTTAAACTTACATTAAAAATTAATAATACCCACTGCTAGGAAGATTACACATGGTAGTGAACATATAAATTGTATCTTCTCATTTAAAAGAAGCCTGGCTATCAGTTTTCTGGAATGTTTATATTCTTGAACCCACTATTTCCATTTCGGACAATTTATCCCAAAGAAATAATCCCAAAACACAAGCAAAGCTAAAATGCATGAAGATAGTCCCTGCACCACTTTTTATAATGTGGAAAAATTAGATGGAATGTAAACGCTCAGTGTTAGGCAGGTGGTTAAAACAAAAAGGAAAACGTTTAACAAAATGGGGAAAGGCCAATTAAAGGGGTATGGGCTTTAGACCAGAGGCAATGGAGAGCTAGTGAAAATTCCTGAGTAGGAAGGTAAAATGGGAAACTCTCAAGAAGATCAATTTATCAAGAAACATGAAAATACATAAATAGAATCTGAAGACTACTTATACCCTAATACCAAGAAATTACACCTAGGTCAATCTATCTGCAAGAAATAACCCTACATATTAAAATACTTTGTAAATAAAGATATTCACCACACTGCATACATTGAAAAAAATTAGCAAGGGGTTATCTGGGTGGCTCAGTTGGGTAAGCATCTGATTCTTGATTTGAGCTCAGGTAATGATCTCACGCT
The DNA here is from genome assembly GCF_018350175.1 of Felis catus. Classification (NCBI taxonomy): domain Eukaryota; kingdom Metazoa; phylum Chordata; class Mammalia; order Carnivora; family Felidae; genus Felis; species Felis catus. The sequence continues at coordinate 63,285,056 of NC_058370.1, forward strand.
TCAGGAGATCGAGTCCCATGTCAGGCTCTGCACTGACAGCGTAGAGCCTGCTTGGGATTCTCTGTCTCCCTCTCTCTCTCTTTCTGCCCCTCCCTTCCTCACACACAGGCACTCTCTTTCTCAAAATAAATAACATTTAAAAAAAATTAGGAAGGAAATTGAATATTATAATAAGACAATTACCAAGTAAACTATGGTTTGTTCATTAAAGGAATGTTACTTTACATGCTAGAATGATTGATATTATACACAAAACCCCGAAAAATGATTCATTTCAATTTAATGAGGGGCAAAGGCAAGAAGAGATTTCTAGAGAAAGAAACCTCCACAGAAAATACCATGGATCCCATGGAATTCAATTTTCTTGGGTGAGCCAAATGGTTTGCCAGTGCATGGCAGCACAATTCTGAAGGCAATTAGGGCTGAAAACAAGCAAGTATTTAAGAATGGTATGTCCATCTGTGGAAAGGCCACAGCCAATAAATGATCATACGCCAACTGAAATACATTCTTCCCAAGACATAAATGTATTTACTTTCCCACTGAAACATTGTACTTCCACAATGATGAAAAACTGAAACCTATGCTATTGCAATATTAGTAACTAATCAAAAGAAGAGCATACCACTCCGAGAGAAATTCTCCTTTATTGCCCTGATGTGTTAAAGCTAATGGAAAAGTTGGTCAAGTTAAAGCAAAAAGGAAAAAGAGATGATGACTTGTGCTATGTTTCTGGGGAAAGCTGGGTCCTCACCACCTTTATTTGATAAGTCAGTGACACTGTTTTTTTAGCACAAAGAATTTCATTTCCGAATACATAGAGGGGAGGCATATCAGTCACCAGTACTGCCTTAATGTTTAATGTTGATCTGAATCATTGATTGTTATATAAGATAGGACAAAAGAAGGCAGCAAGATAAAGAAATAATCAGGTGAGAGGTTCCCACCTAAATGTCAGAACAGAGAAGGGGAGCAAGAAGGGGTTTGTAGAGGCCACGTGTTGGAAGAGGGTGAGGAAGAGCTCACAGAAGTGAGGAAGCGGCAGGCAGGCTCCTCCCTAAGAGAGAGGAAGGGAGTTAACAGAGTACTTAAGGCTTTCCACCTTGCATTGCAGTTGAGTTGAGTCTTATCTCTTCAACTGTTCCTCAAATATTTAGATTATATTTTATAAATATCTGTACTCCTTCCAGTGCTCAAACCCTTTAACCTGGTAAGTATTTTTATTGAACAAATGATTAAAAAAAAAATGTTGGGTTACCTAAACAGGCCACCAATTATAGAAATGAAACCAGTGGCCAAGGAGGGCTTTGACTGCAGGGGGTGAAAGAGAGGATCAGGGCGCCTGGGTGACTCAGTCAGTTGAGCATCCGACTTCGGCTCAGGTCATGATCTCGCAGTTTGATTTCAGAGGCCAAAAAAGTACATCAAAATACTACATTTGATTTAAATGAAATAGGGATTTTGGGTTACTAAATGAAAATAATTAGGTACCATTTCCAATTTAGAAAGATCATTTGACTTCACACCATTTGGCCTCACAATCACAAAATCAAGGTTGTAATGTACAGGTCAAATTCCAAAGTGAATTCGAGTTTCAAATAAGAAACAGTGTTAGCATTCTGTCAGCTTGTTAGAGATCAGCCATGAACCAGGGAGACGTTTCACATTGCGGAGGAGCATTTTCTGCCTTAGAAGTTGATTATATTGGGGGGCACCTGGGTGGCTCAGTCAGTTAAGCATCTGACTTCCGCTCAGGTCATGATCTCACAGCTTATGAGTTTGAGCCCTGCATCGGGCTCTGTGCTGACAGCTCAGAGCCTGGAGCCTGCTTCTGATTCTGTGTCTCGCCCACTCTGCTCTCTGTCCCTCCCCTGCTCATGCTCACTCTCCCTCTCTCTCTAAGAATAAATAAGCATTAAAAAAAAAAAGAATTTGATTATATCTTACTGGGAATCTCCATTTTAATGCTATACCACAATACTTTTTTCATGTGAAAAGACATATACTTTGTTCTTGAGTAAAATTTTTGTACTGCAACCTTGCTTACAGTATGAATTATATAGAATCACATAGCCAGACACACTTGTACTTCATATCTTTTTAAAATTACATGAAGGAATTGCATAAGTAAAAGAAAAAAGACTATGTTTTCTTATTAGACTAAAACACTACACATATTTCTCTTCCTATTAAGCTGCTGTTCTTAATGTACATGCTTTCAAAGCTTTTGAAATAGCCTAGAAGAATGGAGCAGCAGACTTCATTAGTCACCTACTTAAAATTCATTCCCCCATCCCATCCTTCCTTTTAACAGTATTTGAGTTTGGTATGGTATATACCCTTCTCTGAGTAGTCATATGCTTCAGGGAAGACTGGCACCAACCCCAGACTCAACTGGAGAATCCTGATTAGTCTAAGATAATTATGGTGTATCCATTTCCCTTGTCAGGGATAAGTTGGGGCATGATAAGATGTTAACTCTGAACTATGGAAACCAATTTGACAATAAATTCTATATATATATTAAAAAAAAAAAAAAGATGTTAACTCTGACCAAAAAGATGTAAAGGGAAGTCTGCATGATGTGGGATTGAGAGTATGGGAAAGCATGTAAGAGGTGGTGGTGTCACTTTTAAAACCAGAGATGGACAAGACCACTGGATATTGTCCCTAGACATTGTTGCATCTAGATGTGATGGCTGGAACTGCAACCATCTTGCAACCATGAAGGAAGCTTTCTTCGGGCCAATGTCATCTCATCAAGGATAGCACAGCAAAAAAATGAAAAAATCTAGGTCTTTGATGGTATTATCAAGCTAGAATGAATCAATCCTCCTTAAAACTTCCTGGTTATATGTGAGATAATAACTTTTCCTTATTTAAATTTTGATTTTGGTTTTCTTTTACTTTCTTTTACTTGCAGTCAAAAGCATCCTAACTGCTACAAGTCTGAATTATTTCAAGTCTCTGTTTAAATATTAACAAGTAGAGCTATAATCTGGGAAACGAGGGACAACAACAGAGTCTAGTGCTTAATTTACTAGTAAGACATACAGTCCAAAGGTAGAAAAGTCAGTTTCATGAGTGAATTCTAAAGCCTCACCTATTATATTTCAAAGCTGGTTACTATTCTGTTCCCCTCTATCTGCCCTCCCTACACACACACACACACACACACACACACACACACAATAATGGTTTGGAATTGACCCCACCCCCATACCAATGATCTAAGAAAATGGACACTGTCTTCTGACAAAATGGTAGAATATTCTAAATGTAGAATATAAAGTTCTCTTTCCCAAAGAGGCACTTTAAATATCAGAAGATCTGAAACAGTCTAAGATTATAAAGTTTTCATTGATTAATATTTATTGACTATCTACTATATGCTAGGATACTATTTTGAATTTTTATCTGACAACTTGGGATGAACTTATACTATACATAGCTGCAACCAAAACTTAGCTTTTCTGTTCCTGCCAAGATATATCTGAAACGAGTATCTTTCTTTCTCACAGACAGTGCTGCTCCTAATGATCTGAAACATGCATTCCACCTTCCATTATCAGTTGTCCCCATAGTAGTTGCCCCCAAACTACGTCTGATGGACACAAGACGGTAAAAGATGTTCTTTAAAAGAGAGAGGAAGACAGATTTCCATGGTCAAATAATTTGGGGAAATACTGCATGTTATATCCCACTCTTGAAAATTCCCAAAAAACATTATAGCACACAAGATGTCCTAACAATCCTGTAATAAATTTTTCTTCAATTCAAAGTTTCTGAAACTTACTTAACTCTAAAATCTATTTTTCACTAAATATCTTTCAGTATCTTGGGGAAATTAGTAATTCTTAAAACATAAGACATATGCCTCTCTAATATGGCCACTACTCAATTTAGAAATAATAAAAGGATGGGTTGCCTGAGTGGCTCAATCGGTTGAGTGTCTGACTTCAGCTCAGGTCATGATCTTGCGGTCCATGAGTTCAAGCCCCCCGTCGAGCTTTGTGCTGACAGCTCAGAGCCTGGAGCCTGCTTTGATTCTGTGTCTCCCTCTCTCTCTGACCCTCCTCCCTCTTGCTGTCTCTCTCAAAATAAATACACATTAAAAAAAATTAGAAATAATAAAAAGAATAAATGCTAAAACAACCACACCAAGCTAGAACTATGCTTTAACAATCTACAGAGACTACAAGTTATTCTTAAGTAACTCTCTTCCACAGTCTTGCATCATATTCTCCAATCCTACCAGCCAGGGACACAGAAGTAATCTCTACTCAAATGATTCCAAAAACAATGCTTTTATTATGGAATACTACAATACAAAAACTTCTAAATGATTCCTAATGTCATGTACAATTCAAACTAGCCTCTTTAGCATATCTGTTTTACTCACTGACAAGCCCCAGAACCTAGTATAGTGCTTACAAGAGAGTAGGTGGTCAGTGAATATTTGATTCAAGAATGAATGAATGAATCAATGAATCAATGAATATCTCCATTGCATCCTCCTCTCCACCTGTGCAAATCCTGCCCATCCTTTCAAGTGTAGATTAAGCCCCGACTCCCGCATGGAGCCCAACTCATCCTCCTCTGATCCCCTATCAATACTGGAGAGTTTGATACTCATTTTTCCTAAACCAGTTCACATGTTGGTTTTCTCTCAAAAAATGAACTCCTTGAAATCCAAGATTATGTTATAAACTATTTTTGTATATATTAGAGTGCCAAGGCTCGGAAGTAAGTATTCAATGACAAAATCTTATTCATTATATTTCATTAAAAAATTCAGTGTGTGAGGTGCCTGAGTGGCTCAATCAGTTAGGCATCTGACTCTTGATTTCAGCTCAGGTCATGATCTCATAGTCATGAGCTTGAACCCCGCTGGGCATGGAGTCTGCTTAAGATATTCTCTCTCTCTCTCTCTCTCTCTCTCCCCAGCTCACGCCCTCTCTCTCTCTCAAAAAAAAAAAAAAAAAATTCAGTGTGTAACAAGAATAACTGGAAATTCCTGGAATTTCTAAACCTATATACTACTAAAATCAGTATTTTATACGGACCAAGTTCTGAATAAAGAAAAAATGTTATCCAAGTTCTGAAGAAACTAGTCCCTCTGGCTTTAACCTCTTTGACTCCATTTTCTCATTTGGAAAATAGCTCTGTGGTATTTCTCTACAGGCACTGAATGAGCAACAAATACTGCTTGCAAACCCCCTGATAAAGGAAGACTTTATCTCATAGTCCTGGAAGCAATCCTGACGTCTTAAATTATGTAATCCTGGTATTACATTATATTAGTCTGGTTCATATAAAATGTAAGCTACAAAAATACCAAAGCTAAGAAAAAATATTTACTCATGCTTTTACTAAGATGCAGAGAGAGGATGCATGCATTGCCAAAATTCCATAGAACATGCTCAAACTAAAGCAACAATGCCTTAGTTATTAAAGAAGGCAATGGCCTGAAGCAGTACTTAGGAACAAAGATTACTTGGTCCATGCAAGAGTCAATATTTAAGAACACAATGACTAATTCCCACTTCAAGTTCATGAACATATTTCTTTTTAAGAGCTTCTTTTTGGTTAAAATTTTTATTTGTGGTTTTTCTACCTATGATCCATGAACCCAAGAATGAACAAAAACTTGCAACATGAAACTCTCCAGTAGGCCAAAGTGTCAATGTAGACTTAATTCTGATTTTAAGGACTTCTCAACAAGGGTTACACAAGACTTGTACTTTACTTACTTTACTTCTTGGTCTCCAAAAATACTCATTTATCTACTCGGCCCAAAGAACTAGACTGAATGTTCTTGAACAACTGTGGAAAATGCATGAATGACACCTCCAGACCATATCAAAACACTGGGACTCTTAACTCAATTCCAGATTACTTGAATCCAAACTACCATTATTGTTGCCAATAGAAACTCCATTTACAAATAATCAGCTGGTTTTTTTAAAAATGTTCTAGTTGAGCTTACTATGAGCTAAAAGTAATCATTAGATTCATTTCCAGCACTAGCTGCGTGACCTTCAGCAAATCGCTCAACATTTCCACACAATTTCCACCTTAGGTCGTCTCAAAGATAAAAACTAGTAACAGTTATTATTATCATTTTTTTCAAAAGATATGAATGAAAAATATAAGCACAGACTTGAAAAATTTAGGTTAAGCCTAGAAGACATCATAGCACCGGCAAGGATTATCACAAAACCCCCAAATCCTCTCCCTATAAGCACTGACCTATCATCAAATTCAAGAGGTGAATGTCTCACTGGCCACACGGATATCCTATTGAAGCAATTTAACTCGTCCCCTACTCACCAACCAGAAAACTAAGATTTCAACACTCCTGACTTTATAGTGTGACTTTAGAAATCCTGTGACCTGCTCCTCCCTTACCTTGGTCTGTATGAAAACAGAGTATACAGCTCCCTAGGAAGGGAACATCCACGGGACAAAAGCACACAAAGCCTTCCACCGTGCACCACCACCATGAAGTCACATAGTTACCTCAAAACGAACTTCTCATTGGCCCTCTCCCGCCTTTCCTCCTAAAAATCAACCTGCCACATGGGCGATGTGAGATTCTTGCTCCACACTGAGACCTTAGGTGAAGTGGCTCATTTCCCATAGTTTGACAATGTAAAATCTAAAGCCGGACGAACAGGGCGACTCACACTGCTCACGAGGGGCCATGTGTGTTGGTGTGTAAATCTGCACGCGCTCTGCAAAGGGAACTTGACTTGTGCTCTAGTTCTGCCACTTCCTGGCTCTCTGACCTCGGGCAAATAACTGAATCTCACCAACCTCAGTCTACTTCTCCATGAAGTTAGGATGATTATTCACTTTGTAGGGCTGTGATGGAGGCTAAGTTAGTTACCCATAAAGGGTCCAGCCAGCCAAGCACACAAACAGGCACTGAAGATATGCTCCCCTCTTCCTTCTGCACCAGTGGAACAGAGACCACAGCACAGGAGATAACTACAGATATTCTCCATTAGACTGTCCGCTTCCCCGTGGCCAAGTGCATGTCTGATTCATCTTTGGATACCAATGCCCAGCCGAGAGCCTGGCCCAGAGTAAACACATAATAAATGCTTTTTAAATGGAGAAAATGAGAATCCTTTGGGTCTGAGGATGTTAAGATTATCCTGGCCACAGTCAAAGAAAATTTTGATTTCCAGGTTGACCAAACAGGCGCTTGCTACAAACTATTATATAGTTCAAAGCAAATAAGCTATTCTGAATTCTAATAATTACATTCTCTAGAATATAAAAACCGAATTGCCCTACAGCTCTCAACTTTAGTTTTGAGAATCCAATTATTTCCTAAACAATGGAGTGGGTAACCACAGAAACTTGTGGAATCCCTTTTCCTAGAAAACATGAAGAACAAGAGAGAAGCCAGTCTGTTTGGAAACTGCTTTGAATTCTGTCTATAAGCAAAGACTGGACCAGATCAGATGCCCCTCAGAGGATCCTTCCAGACCGACACAACCAAGATATTAAGAGAAATAACTAAAATAATTCTTTGTAATTTACACCCAGGAAAGTAAAATAAATACGGTTCTACATCTCCTAACATAGTCATTTAAATTAATTTTTCATGGACCTAGTAAAGCTTTTACAAACATTTTCTTCTTAAATTGTACTAAACCATCCCAGGATACTAACTTAAATATGAGCTTTCTTTAATAAGGCAGAATAGAGATCATTATACTTAATAATACAAAAAACAAGATTATTATTCTTTTGTTCCATTTTTCAACCCACCTATTTCCATGTACCCCAAATGTACTCATTTCCAAAGCTTTACAAGAAACACTACTTCCCCCAAATATTCCACTCAATTCTTCCATTGAGGATTCTCTAGTGCATCTATTACTCATGTCACATTGTACATTCGCTTATTACAAATTGTCTTCAACTTGTATCTTTCACAGATAACAATTTCTGTTCCCTTAGTTAAAACATAAGCTCCTTTAGCAAGGTCCAAGTTTTATACTTCTCATGTACTCCTCTGTTGTGTCAATAATGAGTTCATGACAAATGCTAACAAATTCTCACTGGCTAAGTGACTTAAAATGAAGACAGAAAGCAAGAGCTGTAGAATACACTGAGACCAACGTGAAGCTTTGGCAAAACCTGGAAGCGTTCAGACTGCCACATATTGATATTTGTCACTTACCTGGGACTAGAATAGTTGAAGGCTATTCTAGGGGGCTATTCAGGGACTAAAGAGAAAGACCTAGAGTTAAAGATCACATTGGTTTAGCTCCTGCCCCGTACGGAAAGAGGAACCATCAAGGGTAGACCCCTCACAACACTGTAGATGGAGGCCATTTTGGAAAGCCCACCACACTCCCTGCATCACAGGGCTATGCAGGCTCTGCTTCTACGTAGGATCAAAGGTTCATCCAGTCAGGCCAAGTCAGTCAGGAGGTAATAAATAGAAAGGAAAGGAGATTTAGAAAATTAAAATGCTGTAAAATTATTTCAAAACAAGTGAAACTTAAGTGTTCTCATTCTTCATAATCCAAGGAACGCATCTAGAACAAGACTAAGGAGCTCTAGAGTCCCATCATTACGAGTGCACTCTACATACTTACAAATGGGGATGCAGAACCTTCTATTCCCTTCTTTACATACGTAAAGGGAACTTCTCGTCCCCACTACAAGGCAGGTACTGTTCTAGGAACTGGGAATATAGCAGGTTACCAAACCACAATTCCAGTAACAATTACATAAAGCCTTAGCTTGGTATTTTACAGAAATAGGAGACCTCCAGGACAGTCCAAATCTCTTATCTTAGAGGAGAAAACCACGGCCCAGAAAGGTTAACTAATTTGTCTCAGTTGGTTATCGTGGCTACATGGCAACAAAGGCAGGAATAGAAACCAGATTTCTTATCTCTCCTCTCATAACAAAATTTACTTACTCATTAAGCAACTATTTCTGTGTGCCTGTTATATGCCACACATATGCTAGGTATACAAATGGGTAAGATATTGACTCTGTACTCCAAAATTTCACTACAATTCTAAGACAATGGGCCGAGTACTAGAATAGAAGTGGTAATAGAAAAAAAGCAACTCTGTCTCTAATTGTGTAGGACTTCCAACGTTTTAAAAGAATGAACTGTTAATCATTTGTTTTATCCCCACCACAGCCCTTTGAGTACAGGGCACAGATCTTATTATTCCCGTTACATAGATGGAGAAATTGAAGTACAAAGAGGATAAGGGAGTCTATTAAGGTCATCTCCAGCGGCAGCAAAATGCCTAGAAACCAAGTCTGTTTACCCCAAGATAGACATTTTTTCCCCACTAGATGGGAAAGGCAGATGTTCTTTTTATGACCAGTTCCCTTCTGACCAAGAACACACATTTGCAAGACGGTGTGCAGACCAATCTATGGCTGTGAAAGTAGATTTAACTGGCCTGTGAGGTCTCATCAGCTGAGTGTAGTTATTCGATGGGTGAGTGACCCACCAACAAGACATCATTATTACTAGCATTCTGAAAGTGCCCATGATGTATACACAGAATAGATGAGAAACGTTCTGCCCTCACGGAATTAATAGTGTAGGGAACAAGCTTATAAACATTTCAACAAAAAGTGATAGACTTAAACAAACTACAACTAGAACCACTACAAATAACAGCTAATCTAAGACACTAACGGTTTTGCAGAGCAAATCCAGTGGGTGCTTCCAGGAAATATACTCTTCAACAGTTAAACAGAGAACAGAAGCTCTGTACACATAATGATATATACCAATCTTCAGATTATTAAAGTAAAGGCTCTCATCAAGAATGTTCATCACATTTTTAAAAATTATTAATTTCTTAATTCCTTCATTTCACTTTTCAACTTTAAGCAATTATATGAATATTCCATTTCCATCTTTCTAGGAAAGTTACATATTTTGTAACCTTTCCTATTTAAGAAAAATGAATTTATAATGGTGGCTCCCATCAGCATGCCTTTGGCAAATACATTAAAGCAGGGTGGTTTCATTGTGTTATTCTTCCAACCTCCTTCAGACATAACCTAAATGGAATGATGATTTTTCTCCTGTACATAGTAAAATCTGTGTACACATCCATGTATCACTCATTCTATAAAAAGTAAAATGTAAAAAAGCATTTCTTCACTGTCAAATTTAGTTTTAAACATTAATTTCACTTGTTAATTATCTCATATTTTACTTTTGCTGTTATTTATTTATCACCGTCTCTTTTTTTTCATGTTTGTTTATTTTTGAGAGAGAGAGAGAGAGAGGGTGCACACATGCACAAGTGGGGAAGGGGCAAACAGAGAGAGCAGGAGACATAGAATCTGAGGCAGTCTCCAGGCTGCGAACTGCCAGCCCAGAGCCCGACATGGGGCTCGAACCCACCAACTGAGATTATGACCTGAGCCTAATCAGATGCTTAACCAACTGAGCTACCCAGGTGCCCCTATTTATCACAATTTTATAACATGACCAAACTGTTTTAAACCTCAACACTTTAGAATTATTACAAAATAAAGAAAGCTAAGGAGAAAGAAATCTTAGCGATTTCAAACTACTGAGAAGAAGAATTTCTTTAGAAACCTACTAAATAGTAAAAATTGTAATCATCCTTTCAAAGGAATAATGTTAGCATTATTTTAAAAATACAACTTGATTAGAAAAAACAAAACTCTCTGGTATTTCCTGAATATACTCTGGGGATTCATACTTATAGCCAGTTGCCTTCTTTTTAAATATTTATTGAATTTCATAGGGCAATAAATAGCAATTTAAATGACAATTCAGAACTATCTGTAGGTTTCATTAGACTTACCAACAGTAATCATAAAATTATTCCATATTTTCTAATTCCTAAAACTCACTTCCATCACAAGAAAATATTTTAACAAATAACAGCTTAAAACCTAAATTAAAAATGTGATAATCAGCCTTTTTAGGGAGGAGAGGAACATGGCCAGGGTTATCTTCAGATCCTTAAGAGAAAAAACTGGGCCTAATTGGATCCTAAATGAAGTTAAGAAAGTAATTATACATGCAGCGACAGTGACATCTAGTGTCCGACCTTGCACGCCGCTAGACTACCATCAAATCCTAAAGGCTAAAGAAAGTTATTCAAAACTTCTCTTCTTTAAAACCAACAAACGGAACTTGTGCATTGTATCTAAAGATACAACCCATTGTCAAAGTGTTTCTATAGGTTTCTTCCCAGACATTAAAAAAAAAAAAATCTTAAGAGTAAAACATCTTAAAAAAAAACTGTAACACTAAAGCCCTAAAAAGTAAAAAGCACTGTTTACTCCATGTGGCCAACATCTACCTGGAACTGCTCCCCTTGGCTGCAGAGTTTAACGCAAAAATAATCTGGGACATGCTCTGATGGGTGTATCACAAACATTTAAACTTCCAGCTACAAAAGTAAAGATACTACACAAGTTAGTACGTGGTTAAAACATCAAGAAAAAACAATTTAGGACATTAAAGGAATACCTGAAGATGCAAAGAAAACAAAAAAATACTTTAGCTGTTGCACTGAGAAACCAGCTCGACATTTCAGCCCATGCTACCTTGCCATATTTTTGTTGCTTTGAAAGGTCCACTTATTAAACAGTAGGTATTTTTGCCCAAGAGGTTAGAATTTGGCAGCTTAGGTTAATTTACTATAGTATTTTAATAGTTTTATGCTCTAGATGAATCCATAAAAGTAAGCAAATTTCCAAAAATTATTTTTGGCCAGGACAATATTTTGTAAAAAGTAAAGTTAGCGTTAGATGAAGCTTACCTATTTTTTTTGGAAAGTTCATCCTTTCCCCTTTTAACTCCAAATATTCTTGTGATCAAGGTACTGAAAAGAAGTGTGGATGAATTTCTCACCTAATGTAAAAATAAACGCACAATAAGGATTAAGAAATATACATGGCATGAAACCAACATTTACAATATTCAAACTCGGTATTCAAAGTCATTACCCAACTGGCTAGTGTGGGGCTAAACAAAATATGGTTTGTGTTCATGAAATGATTTTCAAAAACTACATAGTAACTGACTCCATGACTTCCTCTTACATGAAGCTCCGCAATCCAACCACACGCACATAACACGGCCCTTGCCTATACTTCTAACACTACCACCAATTGTTTTCAATATCTCTTTGTACTTGTATCATCAAATAACACTTTCTTTTAAAAAAATTCATTTTCCCATATCCTTTCTGACAATGATTATCCCCTTAAAGAGCTCAGCTCTTTCCATTCATTTTCTGTAGTCATTTACCTATGGGATATATTCATAAGACCTAACTCAATCCACATTATTAAGATGGCCAAGAAAATATTTAATATCCAAAATGTTGTTTATTAACCCTACAATGTAGTAATCTAATAAATTTTAACCCTAAAATTATCTGAGACAACTGGTTGATAAAAATAAGAGGATGAAACTATCATTAATAAACATAAATCATTTCTCCAAAATGATAATAATAGATATCTCTATTCTAAACCAGTGTGTCAAGATGTTGTTTTGCTGGATTATAAACATGTCTTGGGGCACCTGCGTGGCTCAGTTGGTAAGCGTCCAACTTTGGCTCAGGTCATAAATCTTGCGGTTCCTGAGTTCAAGCCCCACATCGGACTGTCTGCTGTCAGCACAGAGCCTTCTTTGCATCCTCTGTCTCCCTCTCTCTCTCCCCTCCTCTGTGTGCACGCGTATGCATGCTCACTCTCTTTCTCTCTCTCAAAAATAAATAAACATTACAAAAAAAATTTGTTAATGTCTGAATGCCACGGCATATTGGGCTTCCTCAATTACCTTGCCAAATCCGAGCAGAGATCTATAAATACGTATTGACTTCCCTACAATATGTAAGGCACTATACCAGCATCATGGAGAATATCTAGAAATAGAAGACACACTTACAGCCAACACAGAGCCTACATTCTAATGAGATAGGTGTCATAATCATGTGGTATGTTTAAACAGCAACATAAGAAGAAAGGTAATTCAAAGTAACACTTTTAGATTTAGACTAAGACTTAGAAAATAGCCCTCTAAAACCACTACAGTAGGGGTCACAAACTCAAATGTCCACGGGAACCAGTGAGTGACAGGAGCAGCACAGGACTAGGTCTAATGCAGCCACTATTCAGCTTTCACTGAGTAGCATGAGGGAATGTAAGCCCAGTGTTGCCAGATCTGCTTTTTTAAGAGAAGCCAGAAAACCCAGTTTTTATGTGAAATCCATTATTTTGAAATGTTGGCAACAGATTAAAGGGGGGGGAAAAAAAACCACTGAGGAGGCCAAATAAAACACAGTTGTAGGCTAGATTTGACCTATCAGCCATTTGCAACCTCTCCTCTAGAAGCCCAAGACTGACTCAATTCATGCATGGTAACTCTAAAAGTAGACTATAATTCATACCAAAGTGGTATAATTTATACCAATATTGCAATGAAACCCTAAAATTGGATAAATTCACTTATGTTCATTCCACAGTCAACAAACATTCATGAAGACACTACTATGTGCCCTAACCAATATCCCCGAACAACAAATCTATCCTGTTACATTGTCAACGTGGCCTCTGGCCTACTCAGATCTTGATTATCTCTTACCTCATCTATTGACTTAGTGCCCAAAGACTCTTGGGTTTAAGATGACTTGATGAAGTCACATAAAAACGCTGTCTCCTCTCAGGAATCACACAAAAACATAAAAAGAAAAACAGGAGCACAAATTCCATTCTGCCCTGAACAAAACTTTCTAAGAAAAGCTGCTAGATGCAGTGTAGATGCAAGCTAAAACAGGAGTTCCTGGAGATGAAAGAGGATGCCTGCCCTTAATCAAAACTTAGACGACTGTTTTACAAAGTGAATGGGTACCCCCAGAAAGAACACCCCTTTGTGTGTGATTCCATAGGCTAGAGGCAGGAGACAGTCTTTCTGTAATATTAAGATGGATCTGAGGGTTCCAGTAGTAGTACTCTGATTCATTCATTATCAAGTTCCCTCATTAGCAGCCAATAATCGTCATTGCCTATTCCAGTAGGTGTAGCAAAATGGTGATTGATATTCTACCATTAATTAGCTATACTTTTCAGAAAAATAAAGTTTTCCTTCATCAGCTCTTTGATTACCCTGTTACTCGGTTACTACAGAATCATTTCCATAAATTTACCAGTTTGCAGGATAATGGGTTCATGCCATGGCAGCCCCCAAAGGTCACCAAATCATGATCTTTTAAGACATTAATAAAATTAATTTTCCTTCTACTCAGATATGATCCACATACCATAAAATTCACCATGTTAAAGGGTACTAACTATTCAGTGGTTTTTACTACATTCGCAACATAGGAAACTACCACCACTACCTAATGCTACAGTATTTTCATCATTGCAAAATGAAACCCTATACACATTAGTAGTCATCACGCACCCTCCCACACTAGGCAAACACTAATCTACTTTCTGTCTCTATGGATTTACCTATTCTGGACATTTCATATGCATGTGATGATGTAACATGCAGCCTCTTTTGTCTAGCTTAGCTGCTTTCAAAGTTCACTCACGTTGTAACATGTATCAGTATGTAATCCCTTTTCATGGCCAAATAATATGCCATTGTATGGATATACCACATTTTTAAATCTACTCATCATTTGATGAACATTGGGGTTGTTTCCATTTTCTGGCTAGTATGGATAATGATGCTACGAACACTGCTATACGAGTTGTTGCGTGAACGTGTTTTCATTTCTTTTGGGTATATACATAGAAATGGTATTGCTGAGCCATATGGTAGATAGAGTAGGCAGTTAGTTAGACACGAGCTGGAGGCAAAGGCAGTGATAAAGAGGCGACACATTAGAAGCCTGAGGGCACAACATCCTGACTTTGTGGCTTCCAACACCCTAGGG